>NW_019154097.1:51345504-51395338 GCF_002288905.1 Enhydra lutris kenyoni
CCCCCCCCCCCCCCCACCCAGCAGAATGCCCCGAACTCACTGGGGGCGCTTGGACCTGCCGAGGACACCAAAAGGGACAGGCTCCCACGTCCCCCCACGTGGATCCACCACTCACTACGTGAGAGACCTTCGGCAACCCTCTTAACCCTTCTGGGCTTCAGTGTTCTTAACTCAAAGACACGGTCACTAGGGTGACCTGGGCCTCCACAGGTGCTCTTCTTGCTGATGTCCAACTAGGACCATGAGCCTTAAAATACATCCTTACTCTTTAAGCAAAACGCCCATTCTGGGGAACAGTGATTTTTACACGAATGAAGGGTAACCTTACAAGAAAAAGTCCCACAAATTATCTTTCAAACACAAGGAAATGTGTACTTGGGACACTTATTTGGTTCACCAAGGAAGCTGAGACCTCAGATGCGGGCTGAGGAGGGACGAGGCTTGCTCCAGCAGCATGTGGCTACGGGGCCTCATTCGCTCTGGCCTGACGAAGCTGAGGCGCTTCCCGAGGGGGAGCCACACAGCCGACTCGCTTCCCGAGGGGGAGCCACACAGCCGACTCACGTGCCCACAGGAGCGCCACGTGCAAGCAGACCTAGTCTCCTGAGTCCCTCCTGCCACGGTCGCAGACACTGTGACCCTGAGGGGTGGTGTGGCGCCGCCGCTTCTCTGGGGAGGCCCCGCCACCACAGCTCCGAGGACACAGACACTGGCAAGCATGGCCTTTGCCCACGTCCCATCATCCTGCTCCCACCAGCCCGTGGGTGCGCAGGGGCCTGGCCAGACCCCAAGACAAGTCTGTAAGTTCATTCAGGGCCTATCCGCGCGCCAGAAGTGCAACCGCAGGCTCCAGTGCCTGGGATTTTGGCAAACGAATGGGGACTGATTCAACCTGAGAGAACACATGTTTGGGGACTGCAGACGTTGTCTACACGTGCCCTTTGTGACCCTGGAGTCACGCGTCGCTTACCACAGACTCCAGCTCCGTGGCCTCTCGACGTGCACCCGAGGCCACACTGCCCGGCGAGGCCCATCTGCTTTACCAACGTGGGGAAACCCTCTCGCTCCCTTCATGCGTTAGCGCACAGAGTTAGCGCACAGACATAGGAGATGCCTAGTCTTCTCCTTTTCATGAAGCTACCTGATTATTTTACCTAAAACCTAAAACTAAGGGGAGTTTTCGGTTTGTTTGTTTACCTCAATGTCATCAATAAGTTCTTTTTTTCTTCGACGAATGTCTAAGAGTTCTTCTCTCTCTTCTAAGGAGAGGTCTTCGGGCACTGGAAGAAAAAAAAAATCAAAATCAAACAGTTAGACTAGTACCAGTCTGGAGCTCAGGTTGGCAACAGCGAGTGAGGATGGAGACGGGCATACCCCAGGCCAGCAGGTCCGGAGCCATCGAGCCCCACAGGAGCCCCAGCACGTAGACCCCGTGTAACATGCTCGTAGCAGCCTTGTTTGTATCCAAGTATCAATCAACCACCCAAATATCCACAAATAATGAATACATTGTGGGATACTTCTAAAACAGAATCCCACGCAGTAACAAAAAATGGCTGAACTCCGTCTATCTGCACAGGCGAGCCTCCCAGAACAGGGATGGGTAACGCAGAGCTGACAGCACGGCTCACACAGACAGGCTGACACGTGCTGTGCGACATACGTCCATTATCCTTGGGCACAAACTGAAGCCAAATCCCCGTTTATCATCCCACGTGCTTCCAACCAGCTTCAAGTGGAACAAAGGCTTAAATGCAAAGGCCACACCACAATTTTTTAGACTAGGGGAGAACGTGTATCCAGCTTCAGAGTAGGAAAGGATTTCTTAAATAATATAGAAAAAATGTAAATCACAAATAAAGATATCAATAAATTCACCATTAAAACTAAAACCCTTTGGTCACCAAAATTCCACACCATGAAGTAAAGAGCTAAGCCAAACACCATCAAAGGGTTGGTATCCAAAATACAGAACTCTGACAAAGAAGGGGCAGAGAATTTAAAACCAAGAGTAGTAAGTGGGCAAAAGACCTGAACAGCCACAAAATCGAAAGGGGATCAACGGACGTGTGAAAAGATATCAGCTCTCTTAATCCTCGGGGAAATGCAAATTCAAATCTCAGGGAGAGACCTCTATTAAGAGCTCTCCTATGGCAGCAGAGCTCCCTGGAACCACAGGAAGGCGATTTCTTAAAACTCAAAAACCCATAAGGACAAAGATAATGGGGAAACCGAAACAACATGTTTTGAAGCTAGTGACCAGCAGTGACTTGCTTAATCCAGGTGAGCAAGAAGAATCTGAAGCCAGGGGTGGAGTCAGAGGCCGACCAAGGCATCGCCTGACTCCTCAGTGTCCAAGGGCTTGGGAACTGGAGCCAGCAGGTCAGGCTGGGGGCGGGCTGAGAAGAGGAGTGAGCTACGGAGAGGACCGGATAGGGCCGTGTGAGAGCTGTGGGACCCCTTCATCTCCTGCAGCTCCACAGAAGACTGCTCATCTCAGAGTCAGTCAGAAGGCCCATGGGTCACCCCACACATGAGAGCACACCATGCCAATGAGCAGGGACACGAGCGAGCTGGCTGACGCCCCTGTCCCCACTACCACCCGTCTTCTCCCCACGGGACCCCCAGACTACTAGTAACAACCCTCACCCACCTGCACCATCCCAGACTGGAGGCAGAAGGCTGTTCTTTGCAGAATCAGACCAGCTTTAGATGCAAAGAGACTAATGGTTTGGGGGGATGGTCCACCAGCAACCAGCACCCCTAGATCACCCCACAGAGAAACCGGCCAACAAGGACTCCTGACACACTCAGAGCTCCCAGTAACCTCCAGCCCCGCACTCTCCTGGGGTCAGCCTCCAACATGCAGGACAGATAGCAGAGCAGACACACAGAAGTCACGGTAGTTACACTTAGGGAGCAAGACACGTGGGAAGCCAGGGTGACGCTCATCTCCCCTGATGGCGGCCCTGCGGAGCCAATGACTGATGCATACATGACTGAGAAATGTAAAAACCTGAAAAAACACACGCATGTTCCAATCACCCAACTGTGGGGGTGGGGAGAGAAAGGGGGAGGGAGAGGGAGAGAGGAGAAGTCTGCTCAGAGTGTTGGAAAACCATTTGGTGCTGTCTGTCCCAACGGAAGACGGCCCATGCGATGGGCCAGTGCTCATCTCACCCCTGGGTGTGTATACGCTACATTCTCAGTTGCTGCAACAGGAGATACTTATGGTAATGTCGAAGAAGCACTCTCTGTAGAAGAAGAGAGAAGATAGAAAGATACGTTGTACATTCAGGCGAGAGACTCCTGAACCTTGGTAAAAACACATCACACACAAGCACAAACAGATCATCTCAGGAAAATAATATGGAGATGAACGCTATCAATTTCAGAAACAAAAAAAAATTAAACGATATGTTGTTTGGGAATACAAATATATACACAGTGATGGACTAAAGACAATCGCTGGAAAAATACGGAATTCAAAGCAGTATGACTTCTTAGGAGGCAAGAAAGGGATACATGGGACACTTCGAAAGGAGCAGTATATGCTCCAAAGGAATGCTCTTTTGAGAACAAATACTCATCTTGCTCTCAAATAAAAATTTAATTTTTAAATCTTTAATGAAAACATTTTGTAAAAAGCAGCCAGGCAAAGCTCTTGGCCCTTGAGTGACCGTCCAGACTCCATTCTTCCACCAAGTAGTTACGACAGCCCTGAGAATTAAAGCAGAGAAAGATCTTTTTCTTTTTCTTTTTTTTTTAATTTTTATTTATTTGACAGAGAGAGACACACCGAGTGAGGGAATACAAGCAGGGGAAGTGGGAGAGGGAGAAGCAGGCTTCCCGGCGAGCAGGAATCGTACCTTGATCCCAGGACTCTGGGATCATGATCTGAGCCTAAGGCAGAGGCTTAGCCCACTGAGCCACCCAGGCCCCAGGGAAAGATCTTTTCTTATGCAGGATGACATCTAGTGTATTTCAGCTCGGAAGACGCAATGCTGTTTAGTCATTAAAACCAACGGTTGGGGCGCCTGGGTGGCTCAGTGGGTTAAAGCCTCTGCTTTCGGCTCAGGACATGATCTCAGGGTCCTGGGATCGAGCCCCACATCGGGCTCTCTGCTTGGCGGGCAGCCGGCTTCCCTCTCTCTCTCTCTCTCTCTCTCTGCCTGCTTGTGATCTCTGTCAAATAAATAAATACAATCTTAAAAAAAAAAAAAAACAACGGTCAAAGGCAAAGAAGCAAAACCGCTGGCCAGATCCCCCTCCCTCAATAAGCCCCGGAGAGTTCTTATTTTCGGTTTTCTTCTGCTCAGCTCTCCATGCAGGAAGAGGAAAATAAGACTGCAAGGCAAGGGCGGTCACGCCATCCTCAACAGACATTTTCCTTTCTTTTCAGAGAGTCCACTGCTGGCCCCAAGGATGAGGAGGGCTGGCTGAGAGCACACCAGGATGACCTGACACTAGACCCTCAAGCTTGTACCCACACCCTTCAACTCTCCACTGACATGCACCTTCTCCTGTCCCGGTAAGGCCCCAAAGGGGTTAAACAGATCAAGTACTGCCCATCTACTCTACCAGCACTTCTGACCAGATTTTGCTGGTCTTAAAAGAAAGAAACGTTCTGTACGGTGGGATGAGATGTAGAATAAGGTTTTTATTCTCAAGCTTCACGCTGTTCCACTTAAGGGCTGTCATGATACTATGTACTTTAAATACTTCCGCCAAAAAAAAAAAAAAAATTGAGCAAATGACAACAATCAATCCTTAAGCCTGTTTGACGGACGGACGGGTATCCATCGTCCGTTTCGTCTTCCAAGGGTTTGAGGTCCATCACAGCAGAGAGTAAAAAAGAAAGTTCTGGTATTCACTGGCCAGTAGCATCTCTTAACAGTCCCTGGCTACTGGGGCATTCTGCTGCAGTATGAACAGGAAAGCGTGGAATGCTCCCTCGTGCATTACCAAGAATCAAGAAGTAAGAGGAACGGAAATACGTGCTAAAATACTAGACTGATCTCTGCCCAGGTCCTGTCACTTAACTACCTCACTATCCTACGCCTTCCCCTGACACCCAAGATGTGCAGTGAAAACTGACATTCGGCTCTGGCTGTCGGGGGGGGGAAGTTCCAGCAGCATCTCTCTGCATCCAAAATAACTCCGCAGCCACAGAATCTGCCGACACACAGGTGCTCTAGAGCAGGCGTCCTTGGTTATCACAGCACCCGGGGCGGCGGAAGAGTTTGCATCCGCGGCCTGACGTCACCATCATTTTGTCCTGCTGACACCGTTAGGTAGGATCAAACAGAAAAGTCTCACGGTTGATTTTTATTTTTTTTCCCCCTCCTCAAAAAACTGGTCCTATTGAATTGAAAACCTAATACGTGGATAGTCTCACACACACACACACACACACACACACACACACACACACACACACGGACATATGATAAAACATTTTCCCTTCCAGCCTCAATAAAACCCGTCTCTTAAAAAAATAAAAAATAAAAAATAAGCAAATTAGGGGTGCCTTCAGTTGGTTAGGCATCGGGTTCTGGGATTGAGCCCTGCATTGGGCTCCCTGCTCAGGGGGGAGCCTGCTTCTCCCTCTCCCTCTGCCTGCTGCTCCCCCTGTTTGTTCTCTCTCTGACAAATAAATAGTCTTAAAAAAAAAAAAAAAGGGCAAATTGGGGCACCTGGGTGGCTCAGTCATTAGGTGTCTACCTTCAGCTCAGGTCATGATCCCACTATCCTGGGATCGAGCCCCGCATTGGGCTCTCTGCTACCCGGAAAGCCTGCTTCTCCCTCTCCCACTCCCCCTGCTTGTGTTCCCTCTCTCGCTGTGTCTCTGTCAAATAAATAAAATTTTTTTAAAAAAGGCAAATTAACTGGAAATTACAGGCAAAATTCAGTGAGGTCACTTTACAGTTGAATGTGCCTATCGTGAGCTTCCAAATGGAATCCCAACTTCCCAGAGACAGAGCAAGGCCCTTCACCACCCGGGCCTCAGTTCCCCACCCGCAGAATGCCGGGGAGGCTGGAAGGACTCCAGTACCGGATCATCACAGCAAGCTCCAAAGCAGAAGGAGTCTTTTAGCCACGGAGGAGCAGGTGGGGTTTCAGCAAATGTAAGTATTTTCACAAAGGAAAAGCTATGGGAAAAGAAGGCAAAAATTCCCCATCTTAGTACAAAAATGCTCCAGTGACGTTTCCTCTGGAGCATCAGGGGCAAATTCAGGGAATTCAGGCTAGGTTCTGGCCTTTCTCCTGCTCTAGTCTACACAGACGGAGATCAGCAAAACCACAGGTGGTGAGCTGTATGTTCTGGGTTCAGGACTGTCTGAATTTAACTGAAGTAGGAAAGTGAGATCTTCTGCTTCCAGCCAAGATGGAGTAACAGGGACTAGATTTACCTCCTGCCTAAAATGGCTCTGCAAAGAACCCAGACCCAATTCTACACCCTGCAGAGTATCTTTCAGAAACGATGGGGAGAAGTCCCTGGGTGGCTCAGTCAGTTAAGTGTCCGGCTCCTGATTTCAGCTCTGGTGATGATCTCATGGCTGTGAGATCAAGCCCTGACTGGACTCTGCTCTGGGTCTGGAACCTGCTTAAGATTTTCTCTCTGGGACGTCTGGGTGGGCCAGTTAGGCAGCCGGCTCTGCTCTCGACTTCAGCTTGGGTCATGATCTCAGGATTCTGCGATTGAGCCCGCTGTCAGGCTCCACACTCAGTGGGGAGTCTGCTTAGGATTCTCTGTCTCCCTCTGACCCCTTCCCCCACTCATGCTCTCTCTCTAAAAATAAGAAAATTTTTTTCCCAAAGATTTTATTTATTTATTTATTTGACAGACAGAGATCACAGTAGGCAGAGGCAGGCAGAGAGAGAGGAAGGGAAACAGGCTTCCTGCCAAGCAGAGAGCCCGATGCGGGGCTCGATCCCAGGACCCCGGGATCATGACCTGAGCCGAAGGCAGAGGCTTTAACCCACTGAGCCACCCAGGCACCTAAAAATAAGTAAATTTTTTAAAAAAGATTCTCTCTCTCCCTCTCCCTCTGCCCTTCCTGCTTCCCTCACTATTAAAAAAAAAAAGGAGGGGGGGAACAAACACATTTTCAGACATAAAAACTTGAAAGAATTCAAGAAATGTGAAAGTCCTTCAGGCAGGGAAAAAAAAAAAAAACTATAGCAGATGAAAATCTGTATCTCCATAAAAGAACAGAGTACTATTAATGGTAACTATGTGAGTAAACACTGTTCCCTCATGATGTGAGTGAGTCTCTTTAAAAGATTTATTGTGGGACGCCTGGGTGGCTCAGTTGGTTGAGCAGCTGCCTTTGGCTCGGGTCATGATCCCAGCGTCCTGGGATCGAGTCCCGCGTCGGGCTCCTTGCTCAGCGGGGAGCCTGCTTCTCCTTCTGCCTCTGCCTGCCACTCTGTCTGCCTGTGCTCACTCTCTCTGACAAATAAATAAATAAAATCTTAAAAAAATAATAAATTTAAAAAATAAAAGATTTATTGTTACTGTTAAAAGCAAAAATAATGACAAATGTGTTAGGTTAATTTCTCCCTGGGAGGGGAGAAATCAAAGTACAGGGATTTAAGGTCCTCATCATAGATGTAAAGTGGCATAGTATCATTTCAGGGTAGACTGATAAATTAAAGCTATATATCTTAAAACCAACACTATTTAAAAACTATGAAAATAATCCACTGAAATAGAGTAAGCAGTATTACATCAAGAAATTGGGAATAATTACTTTACCAAATTTAATAACATCAAAGACCTCATCAAGTGTAAGATGAATCCTCCATTTCAGAGATGTTAAAATGTGGAAAATTTGGGCGCCTGGGTGGCTCAGTGGGCTAAAGCCTCTGCTTTCGGCTCAGGTCATGATCCCAGGGTCCTGGGATCGAGCCCCGCATCGGGCTCTCTGCTCAGCAGGGAGCCTGCTTCCTTCTCTCTCTCTGCCTGCCTCTCTGCCTACCTGTGATCTCTGTCTGTCAAATAAATAAAATCTTTAAAAAAAAAAAAAAAGTGGAAAATTTACAAATCAGAATCAATGAAAAAATGGAAGATTATCACACTAAAATGGAAGATTACCACATTAAAATATAAGCAGATGGTATTCTAAAATTAAGTATTTTCTAATTTTCAAATTATATTAATAATCTACTTATCTAACATTCCAATCTACTAAGAATCCGCAATTTGGTGTACTGCTATAAATATCTAAGGACTCTCTTTTTTTTAAAACTTTATTTATTTATTTGACAGAGCAAGAGAGATCACAAGTAGGCAGAGAGGCAGGCAGAGAGAGAGAGGGGGAAGCAGGCTCCCCGCTGAGCAGAGAGCCCGACGCAGGGCTCGATCCCAGGACCCTAAGACCATGACCTGAGCTGAAGGCAGAGGCTTAACCTACTGAGCCACCCAGGTGCCCCATATCTAAGGACTCTTGCAAACCTGATACACACACACACACACACACACACACACTCTCTCTCTCTCTCTCTTCCTTAAAGTGCATCAGTGGCTCTCCAACTTCCTCCAGGCAACAAGAATGGTCCCCAAGTATGAACCACAGGCAGAAACCCTCATTATGTTTTAGTCACAATATGTCCAATGTGGTATCTAATAAATTACCCATTGCACCAAAATTTGATAAAAAGTTGATAAAATAGAATTCAAATAATCACATGCAGCTAACTCACAACCCCCCATTTTTGGCTACCCAGGCCTCACTGAAAGTGATGTCACTTACCCTTAAATTTTACTGTGATTACTAATCAATACTAACTTTTTTTTTTTTTCCTCATTTGGCTTTTTCGTTGTTTTGGTTTTGCTTTTGTGTTTTAGAGTTTTGGTCCGCTCAGAGATGGACCAGCTCCACGGGGCACACAGGACACTGGCAGAGCCTGGGCTTGGCAACTGGTCCTGCTGACTCATTCCACAGGAATTCTGTACAAGCTGTGGTTTAACCCACATAGAAATAATACCTACCTTGTAACACTAAAAGAACAGGTTAAATTAGCTTGAGTTCCTAGCTACTATTGAAGTGTTGAGATCATACAAAGAAAAGAAACGAAGACTGTGGGCTCCCAGCTGAAACGCCACCACAGGCATGGACCCAGACTAGAGATGGCCGTCAACCACCAGGCCAACTCACAGAATAGGGGCACAAAACAGACCAGTGTTTGTTTTAAGCCATTTACTTTGGAATACTTTGTTATGTTATGCAGTAATAAATAACTGATATATTTACAATATACATAAATGGGAAAAAGGACCAAGTTTAAAAACACAGACTCAGAAAAACCCAAGTATATGTTCTCTAGAAGAGGCACACGCAGAACAGAATCTGTAATGACTGAAGGTGTGAGGACAGGGCAGCCACACAAACCCTAACCAAAGTTAAGTTGCTTCGACTACAGTAACATAGGAAATCGAAGACAGTCACTAGATAATGACATGCGGTTCATTTAATTACATGACTAACAAGACTGAATTTGTATGCCACTAACAAAACAGGTTCAAAATACATAAAGCAGATATTGACATATATGTAAACATTGCATTTTTCCCAAAAAATAAAAAAAAGGAAATACACAGATTTGACTAACACAATTCACAGGCTTGCACTAATGGACATAATGTATTTCAACAATTTTAAGATGCACTTTTTTTTTCATATTTTAACATCTTCGAAATCAACTATGACATATATAGGTCACCGCCTTCTTATCTGTGAATATGCTTCTTATTGCTAGAAGCATAATTGAACTTGACGTTTCTGTCACACACACAATTTAAGAACCATCTGATGAAAGGTTATTGCTTGGTTATTGCTTCAAACCTTTCATTGATACCTTCTGGTAGAATCACCAAAGTCACAGCATAAAAACCTCCAGAATTCGAAAAATCCCAAAGGCGACAAAGAAGCCCTCTTCTGAGAAGCGCTGCGTCACCCATGCCTTCAGTGGCACAGAGCACAAGGCTTTGCAGAAAAGCATAAATACTCTCTGTAGAGTAATTCTGAAGAGTGGGACTCTGTGAAGAAGTTTTGGAAATACCCTGACCAACTTATTCCAGTCATATTTTACTTTTTATATGAATGCACAATGGAAAAGTTTATTTTAAAAAGTTGAAATAAGTTTAAAGCACTCAATCAGTATAAATTATAAATTCTAAGTGATAAGAAATTATGAAGTCTGGTTCAATTGGCAGCTTTTTTATTCTTAGTGGTACAGAAAATAATGATGCCCCTTACAAGTGATGGGGACGGCGATTCAATCAGATCCCTGTACCTGACGGCTGGGGGACGCACACACTTTTCGAGGGCACGTGGCACATTCAAGCCAAGTGACTGCGCACTGCATCAGAACAAGTCAGTACACCCCCCAGCACTGGTACGGTGAGTCCAACCTCCGCAGGTGCCCGTCTCTGAAAACTGGACATCACATTCCCAGACTCCTTTACATTTAGGCTGCTAAGGATGAATGGGGCTGAACCCAGATGCTCAGGAGCTCCTCCTCCCACCTTATTCCTGCCTGGCCAGCAAGGACGTGAACACTGAGGGTTTTCTGGAACAGCATTCTCATGCTCAGGCTCCAGCACCCTGGGAACTGAGAAAGATGCGGGAGCAGCGGCTTCCTGATTCAGCCTCTGGGGGACCATCGCAGCTAGGGACATACCCAGAACCAGTGGTTCCAGGGGTCACCAGGGAGGCATTCCTTTGGTGACTGCATTCTGGAGACCAAGGCCAGACCCAGGCCAGAGCCCAGGGCTATGGCAAGCACCCAGTTCTCTGGATTACGCTCTCCCCTCCTACTCCAAATACTCGGCGTGCTTTAGGCTCCCTGCACGGAACTCTTACTGGAAAAAATTGGTATCATGAAGAGCACATTCTCTGACCACAGAATAATTCCGATAGAGTAATCAGTGACTAGAAAAAAATTTTTTTTTGTTTGGAAACTGAGAAGCGCCATTCTAAAGAATGCATTGGTCCAAGAAGATATGAACTGACAAAATTCTGAGGTGAGAATAATGAAGAAAATATCAGTGCCTGTATGCTAGAAAACCCCGGAGTCACAACTGAAAATGCTTACTTTAGAAAAAAAAAGCTGAAAATAAGCTAAGCATTCACCCCCCGAGACTGGAAAAATCACAAGTGTTTAAACCCAAAGGAGAAAATAATACAGAGAAGAAACTCATTCAAAACATGCCTTGAAGCCACTTCAGCAACTCTTCAAAAACAAAACAAAACAAAAAAACCCACGAAGTTCGCACACAACCCTACAGCCCCTCTCCTGGGTTTTTACCAAGAGAACCGGGGCACAGGTGCACACAGAGTGGAATGTGGATGTTCACAGCAGCACTGGGCACAACAGCCACAGAGCAGCAACAACCCAGATGTCCATCCCGAGATGAATGGACCAGACCAGAGTGGACCACCGACACACGGAGTAGTATTCAGCCACAAAAAGGAACGAAGCATGGGTCCGTGCTTGAAAACATTACGCTGAGTAAAAGCAGCCAGCCACAAGCGACTGTACTTCGTATGACTCCACTGATGTGTCCAGAACAGGCCAAGAACAGACAAATCCATCTGTGGTGACAGAAATCGGGAGAGCGGTTACTCTGGAAAGCAGAGGAAGGTACCGAATGGGGAAGGACATAGAAGAGCCTTGTGTGCCACTGCAAACGTTCTAGATTTTGATCCGGGTGGCAGTTACACAAGTGTCTGCACACATGTACGTGTAAAACACCTTGACTTCTATGCACACTTAAACTGTGAGCACTGTATTTATTGCCCCTGGAAATCTACTTATGGATAAGTTTTTCATTTTGAAAAGATTTTATTTCAGAGAGAGTATGGGTGAATGAGAGCAGGGGAGAAGCAGAGGGAGGAGGAGAGAACACGTCCCAAGCAGACTCCCCACGGAGCATGGAGCCCAGCGCGATGTGCGCTTCCATCCCTGGACCCCGAGATCACGACCTGATAAAATCAAGAGTCAGACACTTAACCAACTGAGCCGCTCAGGAGCCCCAAGCAGTCCCTTTTAATCCTCAATAAAGGGAAGGAAGAATACATTTCCTGCAAAGGACACAAAAACGACATTCTAGGAAGTTGCCACTGGCTCCCAGAACTGATGCGCACGCACCTACAATGACCTGAGGCAATGCGGCCTGAGGGACACACAGGCCCCAGATGGGCTCACTGCCGTGCCTGCCTCGTGTCCTGCGGCTGTTCTTCCCAGATCCCCGGCCACCTTGGATCTGCACGTCCATCACTGGACAAGGCAGGGCAGGACGTCTGCACAATACAAAGGTCACAGATAAAATCAGCCACGCGCGGAGACCAGGGCGCTCCAGGCAAGCTCCTAAGGCGAACTGCTTTGTCTTGCATCACACGGGTCAGCGCCCCCCACCGATGCCTCTGTCCTCATACAGAAACCCCCTCTGACGACCACTATGCCAACCACCGCTGTCACTGTGTGCTGACCCCCAAGGACGGACGGCAGTGGTCAGGGACAGTTCATTCCCTGACCCCACCCAGCAAGACCACACCTAAGAGCGGGCGACTTGGCCAGCTCTTAGGGTTCCTTATCTGAAACCAGGGACTCCAGCTCGTCCTCCAGCACAGTTCCCCACACATGGTCTGCCGGCCTCGCCCGTCAGCAGCTCCTGGAGGGGTCTAAGTTAGGGTTCCGATCACATGTCTATCGGATCAGAACCTCTGGGTATTAGGCCTAGGGCTCTCCATTTTTAACAAGCTTCCCGAACGATTCTGTTGGACGCTGGAATTTGAGAAGCCCTGCTACAAAGATGGCTACAGACACGTCAGGTCTGAACTCAAATCACGAACACAACACTGTATACAGAGGCAACCTGACAGAGTCCTCAGGAGCCTGACTACCCGTTTCAAAGCTGGTCCCTGTCTCTCACCAGCTGCGACCACGACAGACAACTCACCTAGCCTCTCTGTGCTTCAGTTTCCCGCCTATAAATAGGATAATACTTATCACTATGTAAAAAAGCTAATCAAAATAAAATTCTCTCCTTGAATGTTACGTGAAATTTGCAAATAAATATTGAATCTTAAACAAGCATTTAGAGATCTTACCTCGATCATGAAATATTAATAATGAACAATGAGATTTTCTCTCCTGCATAACTGAATGATATAGAGCAAAATACACATTGGGACGTCAAGCCTGTTTAATTGTTGTTGTTTTTTTTCCCCACAGCCAGAAGGTGCAGTGCAGGGTAGAAGGTCGGGGAGGGGTCGGGGGGGGGGGGGCAGCTTCAAAACGAGGCACGAATAAAAATCGCGTGAGGACAGCTTGGTAGTTCTGCAGAGCTAAACACAGTCTCATAACTGCCATCAAAATCCCAGGGATTCACCCAAACCCTGTACACCCGTGTTCACAGAAGTTTTATTCACAAGTGCCACAACTGAGACACAAACAAGAGGTCCTTCAGCAGGTGACGAGGTAAACTGTGGTACAACAGACAGGAGAATACTACTTGGCACTAAAGAGAATATCGAGCCAAGAAAGGATGCGGAGGAGTCTGAATGCATGTTAGTACGTGAAAGAAGCCGGTCTGGAAAGGCTGCATCACCTACGATTCCAACTACATGATGTTCTAGGAAAGGCAAAACCATGGAGCCCAGAAAAGGAGCGACGGTGGCCAGGGCCAGGGAGACAAGGGAAGGGACGAACAGGTGAGCACAGGGATTTTAGGGTGCTGACCGTATCGTGTATGACACCGTCACGGTGCATACATGTCATTATGCATTCGGCAAAACCCACAGAACTACACATGACAGAGGAACGAAGACAGAACGAAGAGTAGAGCCCTACTGTAAACTCTGGGCTTTAGGTCATAAGCATGTGTCAATACCGGCTCCTCAGTCGTTACAAATGTAACTAACATGTGATGTTAACAGTAGGGAAACCTGATATGGAGGGGAGCTTCGATGTACTGCTTTCTTCTTATGTAACCTGAAGTATGTGAAAGGTTGATAAGACTTCCCACAGTCATATCCAATTACCACTAATAAAACTGATTCGATCCCCATGGAGGCTACTGCTAACCTCTGCTTTGGGAAGCTCTGTGCTTCCTTGCCACTACAGGCAAGAGCTGCCCACTCATACCATTAGTACAGAGAAAACAGTATTTTATCTTGATTTTTTAAATTTTTTTATTTTTTAAAGATTGTATTTATTTATTTGACAGAGAGAGAGATTGCAAGTAGGCAGAGAGGCAGGCAGAGAGAGAGAAGGAAGCAGGCTCCCTGCTGAGCAGAGAGCCCAATGCGGGGCTCGATCCCAGGACCCTGAGATCATGACCTGAGCTGAAGGCAGAGGCTTAACGCACTGAGCCACCCAGGCGCCCCATCTTGATTTTTTAAAAAAAGATTTTATTTATTTATTTGTCAGAGAGAGAGAGAGAGAGAAAGAGAGAGAGAGAGAGAGAGAAAGCACAGGCAGGCAGAGGGAGAAGCAGGCTCCCTGCAGAGCAAGGAGCCCGATGTGGGACTCCATCCCAAGACGCTGAGATCATGACCCGAGCTGAAGGCAGCCGCTTAACCAACTGAGCCACCCAGGTGTCGCTTATCTTGATTTTTTTAAAAAAATTTTTTAGTAATCTAAACCGAACGTGGGGCTCGAACTCACAACCCCAAGATCAAGAGTCGCATGCTCCATGGACTGAGCCAGCCAGGTGCCCCCTTTGTCTTTATTTTGATCAGCTTTGGACCGAAGAGTGAATTTCTTTCAGGAAAGTAATTTTGAAAAACCAGAAGAAAATATCTAAACAAAACCAATCCTATACAAAACTAGAGTCACTTTGCCTGTGAAGAACGTGGGATAGGATGCCCCCTCTTCCTTTGAGGGGAATTATATTTGTTACTTCCCAAGTGTTTTGGAAAGAGTAATGATAGGGTTTTAGAGACACCACTTCCAATGTGGGGCACCTGAGTCATCAAAGAAAATCCCAGAGGGATGAACATGACCAGAAAGTTCTCCGTGAACTCTAATGAGCCAAGAGCAGAAGACGCTCCACACTCGAAGGGGCATTCAACAGTCAAGAAGGCAACAAAGAATTTCCCTGAAACAAATGAGAACAAAGAGGACATGCTGTAAAAAGTCTTTAAGTGACTGACAACACCCCAAATTTGCCAAAAAACAAAAACAAGAACAAAACCACAATTGAAAACCCCCAAATTCAAGAAGGTGAGCAAACTCCAAATAACATAAACCCAGAGCCTATGCCAAGTCATTATCATCCACGTGTTGTTTTTTTTTTTTTAATATTTTATTAATTTATTTGACAGAGAGAGACAGAGCAAGAGAGGGAACACAGCAGGGGGAGTCGGAGAGGGAGAAGCAGCTTCCCACCGTGCAGGAGCCCTTGCAGGGCTCGATCCCAGGACCCTGGGATCATGACCTGAGCTGAAGGCAGACCTTAACAACTGAGCCACCCTGGTGCCCCTTTCCGTATGCTTTTGAAAGAGAAAAAAGTTTGAAATCAGCCAGAGAAAATAACACCTTTCCTATAGGACAAGAACAGTTGGAATGACTGGATTTCTCATCAGAAGCCATGATGGCGAGGGGAGATACTGCAACAATTTTAAAGTGAAGAAAGAAAAGAACAGTCACCTCTCAATTCTGTACCTGGTGAAGGTACATTCTAAGGGAAGGAAAACTGAATCTGTCACCAGCAAACCTGTCCTAACGGAATGGCTAAAGTTCTCTACACAGAAAGGAGATGACGAAGGAAGGAATCCTGGAATACAGAAAAGAAGGGAGACCAGCAGGAAGAGCAAAAATGTGGGCAAGTACAATAAACTTTCCTTCTCGGGTTTCCTAAATTATGGTTGAGACAAAAATTAGAACTCTGATGTAGTATGTAGAAAAAATAGTTAAGCGATATAAAGGGAAGTAAGGTTTCTTTAGTTCATTTGAACTGGAAAAAATGACACCAGTACGCTATAATTATATAAATATGTAATTACAGGGGTGCCTGGATGGCTTAGTCAGTTAAGTGTCCATCTTTGGGCCGGGTCATGATCCCAGGGTCCTTGGATCGAGTCCTGCATCAGGGCTCCTTGCTCAGTGGGGAGCCTGCTTCTCCCTCTCTTTCTGTCTTTCCCCTGGATCCCGTGCCCTCACTCTGTCTCAAATAAATAAATAAGCAAAATATTTTTTTAAAACTATGTAATTAGGTATTTCATATATCTAGCTTATACACATACACGCATACACACACATCTTGAGCATCCACAGAAAACGCTCTATAAAGAGATACACTAAAAGACAGTATGTCTATGCCGAACTGGAATTCTAAAGAAAAGGTTCAAGTAACTCACAGGAAAAAATTCAGAGGAATGAAAAAAGGAGAACATGAAAAAAGAGACATGACAACATAAGCCCTGATACATCAGTAATCACCTTAAATATAAAAGGTCTAAATATATCAGTTAAAAGACACAGATGGGCAGATTTTTTTAAAAAATGGCCAAACTATATGCTGGCTACAAGAAACCCACAAAATATGACAATATATATCGGTTGAAAGCAAAAGGATGAAAAAAGATTGTGCAAACCTTATTCAAAAGAAAACAGAAGGGGCACCTGGTGGCTCAGTGGGCTAAGCCTCTGCCTTCAGCTCAGGTCATGATCTCAGGGTCCTGGGATCGAGCCCCGCATCGGGCTCTCTGCTCAGCAGGGAGCCTGCTTCCCCCTCTCTCTTTGCCTGCCTCTGGGCCTACTTGTGATCTCTCTCTATCAAATAAAAAAAAAAAAGAAAAAGAAAACAGAAGTGGCTATACACATCTACCTTGACTTACGATGTATTTACATCCCACTACACCGACATTGAGCTGCAAATACCCTAAGTCAAAAACACGTTTGATACACCTAACCTACCTCCAACGTGCTCAGAACACTTACATTAGCCTACAGTTGGGCAAAATCATCTAACATGAAGCCTATTTTATAACGAAGTGTTGACTACCTCAGGTAATGCAGAGAATACTCCACCAAGAGTGGAAAAACAGGATGGTTACGAGCGTACAGAAGGATTCTCACCATTCTGGTGGTTTACGCTTGGGATCGCATGGCCGCCACTGCCCAGCACCGTAACAGAATATCATACCACCTATTACTAGCCTGGGAAAAGGTCAAATTTCAAAATTTGAAGTATGTTTTCTCCTGAACGTGTATCACTTTCACATTTTCACAAACGAAGAAAGCACGCCTGACCACTGTCTGCGTCAGTATCAGACATCGTGGACTTGAGACCAAAGACAATGCCCAGAAACAGAGACATCATATAACAATAAAAGGGTCAATCCAAGGTTAGTCTGGTTTGTGGGGAAGGGGCACTAAACGCCACCACGAGTGTCCTTCCCTGAGGCAACCAGGGGAGATCTGACCCAGAGAAGGCAATGGGATGACAGAAGCAAGATGAGCCAGGCTGCTGGCTTCACAGATGGAGAAAGGGCATGAACCCGAGTTGGAAGAAAGAAAGAAAATGGATGTTTCCAAAGGGGGCCCAGCCCTGCTGACACCTTTATTCAGCTCAGTGAAACGGATTTCAGACTACGGACCGCCAGAAGCACACAAGAACAAAGCTTTAGGCCACCAGGTCTGTTAGATCAGCTGTAGGAAAGAAATATAGATTTCAGTGCCTGCAAGTAGGGCACTATTGCCCCGGAAGCCTCCCAGTGTAGGAGGAACTTCTGACCTGGATCATCGAAAAGGCCTGGACTGATGAAACAGGCTGGTAGAAATGCGGGCGTTACAGATCCAGCCACAGAGGACTGAGGAGGAAGTGAGAAGCAGAGCAGAAAGTCTGAATCGTCGGAGGATGCCTCGATCGTCAAACACCGTTGGGAGAAAGAGGACAGGAACCGTACCACACTAGTGAGGGCTCGGCGAGGAAGGAGGTACCAGTGTCTGGAATCTGTCACAGACCAGGGCTAAGCCCAGCAAATCCGCACCTGCGACTGCGTGGGAAGCAGAGCCCGTGAGCAATGAACTTGGATGTTTAACTGAGGTGATTTCCAAGCAAACTGTCAGAGGCACGGCCCGGTTTCTTCCTGCTGCTTACAAGGGGGAAGAGAGAAACTGAGGAAAACACTAGGAGATAAAAAGGAACCAGGACATGATGGTTTGGGGATTGTGCTCTGAAAGGAAAACCAAGGATGTAGCCAGCTCATGTCTCACTAGGGCTCTCGGAAGAAATCAAAGGACAGAAGGAGGCTCTTTGGCGAGAGTAAGCCTTTTGCCCAACTCAGCAGAGGCCAGGAACAGAGACGGGATCATACAGGAACGATCCACAGAGGGCCCTGGCGTCTACTGGAGTCAGTCCCTGTGACACGTGACAGGAGACCCACAGGTTTCTGAGAATTTTTTTTTAAAGATTTATTTATTTATTTGACAGATCACAAGTAGGCAGAGAGGCAGGCAGAGAGAGAGGAGGAAGCAGGCTCCCCGCTGAGCAGAGAGCCCGATGCGGGGCTTGATCCCAGGACCCTGGGATCATGACCTGAGCCGAAGGCAGAGGCTTTAACCCACTGGAGCCACCCAGGTACCCCAGTTTCTGAGAATGTTATACCAGTAGAAAAACTGCCAACTTGGAATGAAAAAGAAAAAGGAGCGAGAGAATGCAAGAAAGCTGTCAGGCCCCCCCCCATTTCTGCAGGCAGAAGCCAGACTGCTCCGACCACTCCACGCTAACACATGCTGCCTTCAAGGGAAAGACGACATGGAGCACAAAGCCTTGGGGTTGCAGGGTGGGACCTCAAGCCACAGAGGATGACTCCTGGGCCAGGAAACCTCATGGAGCCTGCCGAGGTGGATTTTGAAACTGCTGGAAACCAGTGACTTTCCCTCCTTTCTTCCTTCTTCCCCTCCTTCTCTCCTTCTCTCCCTCTCATTCATTCTTCTCCTTTTTGGAATGGGTTTATGTGTAAGTGCTATCCTATGCCTGTCCAGCACTCTATTTGGGGAACAGGTAAGTTGGTTTTTAATTGTACAGACCCACAGATAGAGAGGAAATTTGCCTCAGGATAGATCATACCCAGAGTCTTACCCGCACCTGGTTGAGATGATGAGATTTGGGACTTTTTTTTTTTTTGGAGCAGAGTTCAGGATTCTGCTTTTTTGTTTTAAAGATTCTATTTATGGGGCACCTGGGTGGCTCAGTGTGTTAAAGCCTCTGCCTTCGGCTCTGGTCATGATCCCGGGGTCCTCGGATCGAGCCCCACATTGGGTTCTCTGCTCAGCAGGGAGCCTGCTTCTCCATCTCTCTCTGCCTGCCTCTCTACCTACTTGTGTTCTGTCAAATAAATAAATAAAATATTTTAAAAAAATAAAAATAAAATAAAGATTTTATTTATTTGACAGAGAGAGATCACAAGTAGGCAGAAAGATAGGCAGAGTGTTGGGGGGAAGCAGGCTCCCTGCTGAGCAGAAAGCCGTATGTGGGGCTCGATCCCAGGACCCCAAAATCACGATCTGAGCTGAAGGCAGAGGCTTTAACCCCCTGAGCCACCCAGGTGCCCCAAGATTTGGGACTTTTGAGCTGATGATATTTAGAAGAGACTTTGAACTTTGATTTGATGCTGTAATGGGCTGAGATTTCAGGCGATGTTAGGTGTGGGATGAATGTATTTTACATGTGGGACAGATCTTTGTTAGGATGAATAACGTCCCCTCTCCCACATCCAGAACCTAATCTACTATAAATTAAACAAACACACATAGTAAGATAGACCATATGCTGGTGCATAAAACAAACCTTAAACTTAACAGAACTTAAATCACAGTATTCTCTAATGACAATGGAATCAAATCAGGAATCAGTAACAGAAAGATAACAGGAAGGTCTCCCAATACCAGGAAACTAAATACCTTCTAATTAATCCATGGGATAAACAGGAAATCCCAAGGGAAATTTAAAAAAAAATAATACACTGAACTGAGTGAGGATGAAAATCTAACACATGAGAGGTTGTGGCATCACTAAAGCAGTGCTGAGAGGGAAATTTATAGCAATAAAATTTTTACACTAGGAAAGAGAAAAGGGATCAAATGGATAATCTAAGTTCCCATCTCAAAAACCAAAAAAGGGAAAGCAAAACACACCGAAATCAAGCAGAAAGAGAAAAATAATAAACAACGGAAGTCAATGAACTTGAAAACAGAAAATAACAGGTTTGATGTAATTCCTGTCAAAATCCCAGCTAGATGGGGCACCTGGGTGGCTCAGTCGTTAAGTGTCTCCCTTTGGCTCAGGTCATGATCTGGGGGTCTTGGGATCGAGCCCTGTGTTGGGCTCCAGGCTAAGTGAGGAGTGTGCTTCTCTCTCTCCCTCTGCTGTTCCCCTTACTCATGTTCTCTAATAATAAGTAATCTTAAAAAAAAAAAAAAAAAATCCCAGCAAGATTTTCCAAATATAGTGAAAATTATTCTAAAACTTACATGCCAAGTTGAAGAAATCAGAATAGGCAGAACAATTTTGAAAAAGATTAAACTGGAGTAACACTCAGTGAACCCTCTGAGGAGCCACACGTGCAGCCAGCTGATTTTTGACAAAAGTACCACAGCAGTTCCACAGAGGATGACGGGCTTTGCGACAAACGGGGCTGAAGTAACCGCATCTTCACGGGCAAAACAATGAACCGTGACCTAACCTTCACACTTTATATAAAAATCAACTCAAAATGGAGCGCAGATTTTTTTTCAAAGATTTTATTTATTTATTTGACAGGCAGAGATCACAAGGAGGCAGAGAGGCAGGCAGAGAGAGAGGGAGAAGCAGGCTCCCCGCTGAGCAGAGAGCCCGATGCGGGGCTCCATCCCAGGACCCCTGGATCATGACCTGAGCTGAAGGCAGAGGCTTTAAGCCACTGAGCCACCCAGGCATCCCGGATCCCAGACTTAACTGGCAAATATAGAAGTATAAACCTTTCTGAAGGAGATCTAAGAAAATCTTCGAGGAACTAGAGCTCAGTGAAGAGTTCTTAGACTCGACCAGGAGCTCTAACCATACAAGAGTCAGTAAACCAAACCTCATCAAAATTAAAAAAAAGCTCCGCTCTGCAGGAACTGGTGTTAAGAGGAGGACGAGGCAGGAGACAAAGTGGGAGAAGTGTCTGTAAGTCACACACCCCTTGAAGGACTCACCTCTGGGACGCAGTAAGGACTCTCAAAACTCAACGGTCAAAGGCAAACAAGCCAGTTAGAAAACGGGCAGAGCAGAAGAAGAAACATTTCATCGAAGATGATCTACAGATGGCAAATAAGCACCTGAAAAGACGTTCAGCATCACCAGGCATTAGAAAAATGCAAATCGGGAGCACAATGAGCTATTATTACACAGCTGCTACCACGGCTGACCTGAAGAGCAGCAAGGGAGAATCCGGAGAACTCGGATCTCACACAAATTGCTAATGGGGCTGCAGAATGGTGAAAACTCTCTGGAAAACTGGGGCAGTTTCTTACAAATGTAAGCACACACCTACTAAATGACCCAGCAATATCACTCCCAGACATTAACCCCAGGGAAACTTAAAAAAAATGTCCACACGAAAACCTATATGCAAATGCTCCTCACAGTTTTACTTATAATATCCCCAAAGTGGAAACAACCCAGGTGTTGTGCAGCAGGTGAGGGAATGAACACACTGCGGCCCGACCACACCTTGGGATGGGACTTTGCAGTAAAAGTGACACAGGCAACAACTGGATGGGTCTTAAGGGCATTACGTTGAGTGAAGGGGAAAAAAAAAAAAGCCCAACCTCAAAAGGTTACAGACCGTATGATTCCACTGACCTGGCACTCCTGAAATGACAGAACGATAGAGATGGCAGACAGATTAGTCGCTGCCTGGCTTTCAGGACAGTCTGGGAGGAAGGACGGCAGGGGCGACGGTAAGTGGATTAGCAGGACAGAGATGGAGACACCTTCGTGGTGACAGAACAGTGCCGGGTCTTGACTGCGGTCCTGGTTACAGGAGTCTACGGGAATGGTAAAATGATACACAACTACACACACACACACACACACACACACACACAGTCCTGATCTTGATACTGTATTACAATTACACAAGACGCAACCAATGAGAGGAGATGGGTGACGGGCAAGTAAGACCTTTCTGCACAACTTTCTTTGCAACAACCTTCTGTGAATCTGTCATTCAAAATTTACCATTTCTGAAAAGCAGTCATATCACCTAAGGAAAAAAGACACCACCTAAGTGTCTTCTACACTGTGATGACCAGAAAAAATGAACTGGGACGCTCAGATCTCCAGTCACGCAGGCCCTGGGAGCCACCCCGAGGAGAGGGAGCATGGGGGGAGGGAGAAGTTGCGGTCAGGGGCAGAGAGATGTGGTCCCTCCTGCCAGGGGGGACATCACAGCCTGGGGGTGGGAGGCAGGGGATGGGACCAGACGGGGTGCGAATGAAACACCACCTAGACTTTCAGGGTCGAGAAATGTCAAGGTCCATCTATACCAGGTGAATAACAGGGCTGACTCATTCTAGAAACGTAGCACCAAATGGGAACAGGGAGATAACACCCAACCCGCCGTCTCTGTGCTGAACACGGCAAGTGCCTCGCTTTCCTCAGCGACATCCCTGTCCTCCACAGACCTGGAGGATTCACGTGACATTTCAACATCTAGGGAGACAGCAGCCCCGGCAACAGTACTATGAAGTGCCTTTTTTTTTTTTTTTTTTTTTAAGATTTTATTTGACAGAGAGAGACACTGAGAGAGGGAACACAAGCAGGGCGAGTAGGAGAGGGAGAAGCAGACTTCCCGCCGGGCAGGAAGCCAGATGCGGGGCTCAAACCCAGAACCCTGGGATCATGACCTGAGCCAAAAGCAGATGCTTAACAACCGAGCCACCCAGGCGCAACCCCCCCTTTTTTTTTTTTAAAAAACGAATGGCCTACCTGAGCCAGTTCATTATAGGTTACACTGCTCATTATAATAAGGGAATAGTCCACATTTCCAGTAATGGTTCTTTTTTACTGGACAACACAGCTAATATGACAAAAGAACATTTTTTAAAAGTTCCCCAGGGTACACCTGGGTGGCTCAGTCAGTGAAGTGTCACATATGCAAAATCAGACAAGAAAGAGAAAGAGCGCAAAAACACTTGTTGAATGGGGTGGGATGACTGATGGTCTCTGATGCCTCAGGCAAGGGGGGGGCCGGGTTGTACCGGTGTGCCTTGGGCCCATTTAGTGCCCCTTGTTTTCTTATCATTAGCAGCTCACTCTTCTCTTGACCACACAAACTAGGACTTCATAAAACACCATTCTACCCTTAAAAAAAAAAAAGAAAAAGAAAAAAGAAAACCCACACAACTCTGTAGAGATATGTAATGAATAAAAACAAAATATAAGTCTCAAATATCACAGGACTGAGACATGGCTTTTATTTCGGTAGGTCAAAATTTAATCTCAATCCTTCTTAGTTTATTTTAAATCAAAACTCACTCCCAAAGGGAAAGATACACTCATTAATGCCAAAACTAATCTCAACAGCAAGATAGAACAGAGAAAGAATGACAAGCTTTCGTGCACCTACTTATTTTAAATGCCAGTTTCCAAGCCATACTTGGTGTACAAAAACCAAAGTGTGTTCATGTTGTTTTGCAGAACTGTAGTTTTAGCTTAACTGGGAGTGACAGTCTGTACAGCGTCAGGTAAAGGTGGGCAACTTTCACCACATACAAGCCTGTGTCTTTACCTTTCACTCCTCTTCCAAAACCTTGCCCCTAAGCCACAGCCTCTCTCTTTGGTCTTCAACTTTTCTCTTTCCCACCAGCTTCTCTCAAGCAATCTGTAAATATGTTCAAATCTATCCCTTCCCATCTACTCTGTGTGACCATTCTGAAGGAATATGGGTGCAGTCTCTTTTTTTTTCCACATAAATTACTAGAAAGAGTAGTCTGTACTTATACTCTGTTTCTTAAATATAGAGATGTTCTGGACACATTAATAAGCTTAAGTCTATACTTACTGAAGTATAGACTAAAATGTATTAAAGCGCTAAAAACAACAGTGTGGTACGTACTGGTACAAAAATAGGTTAAAAGATCAGTGGAACAGAATACAGAGCCTACTCTGCTCAGCGGGGAGCCTGCTTCCCCCTCTCTTTCTGCCTGCCTCTCTGCCTACTTGTGATCTGTCAAAGAAATAAAAAAAAATCTTAAAAAAAAAAAGAATTTAAAAAAAAAGAATATAGAGCCTAAAAACAGAGCCACATACAAAGAAATATTTAAAAGATGGCCTCTTCAACAAAGAGTGCTAGAACAACTGGATATCCTCACACAGAAGAATGAAGTTGAACTCCTACCTCACACCATACAGAAAAATTAAGCCTGGGGTGCCTGGGTGGCACAGTCAGTTGAGCATCAAACTCTTGGTTCCAGCTTAGGTCGTGATCTCAAGGTCATGAGATTGAGCCCTCCACTGGGCTCTGAGCTCAGCGTGGAGTCTGCTTAGGATTCTCTCTTCCTCTCCCTCTGCCTCCCTGCTCATGCATGAGTTCTTGCACATGCTCTAATAAGTAAATAAATCTTTTTAAAAAAATTAACTCCAAATGGATCAATGAGCTAAATGCAAGAGCTAAAGCCATAAAAGTCTAGAAGAAAACACAGGGGTTCATCTCTATGACCTTGGATTTGGCAATGCACTCTGAAATAGGACACCCAAAGTACAAACAACAAAAGAAAAAAGTAAGTAAACTGGGCTTCATCAAAATTAAGAACTTTTGCAAAAAAGAACATTATCAAGAAAGTGAAAGGATGACAGAAGGAGAGAAAATGCTTGCAAATCATATATCTGATAAGGGTCTAGTATCCAGAATACAGAAAGAACTCCTACAACTCAACAGGAGACAACCTGATTAAAAAATTTAAAGCACCTCAACATTTTCCCAAAGATATGCAAACACCCAACAACACATGAAAAGATTCTCAACATCGTTAGTCATTAGGAAATGCCAATCAAAACCACAACGAAACTGTACTTCATACCAACCAGGCCGGTTACGGTAATTTTTAAATGAAAGATATTGATTGACAAGTGTTGGCGAGGGTGTGGAGAAACTAGAACCTTCATTCACTGCGGGCAGGAAAATGAAATGGTTCCACTGGCCTGGAAAATGGTTTAGTAATCTCAAAAAGTTAAAAACAGAATTACCAAAGGACCCAGGAAGTCTCATTAGGTATGTAGCCCAAAGAACTGAAAACAGGTATTCAAACAAATATTTGTCCACCAATGTTCGCAGGAGCACTGATTTACAACAGATAAGAGGCAGACACAGATGTCCATCAATGGATGAGCAGGGTGTGGTGTGTGCACAAAATGGAATATTATTTAGGAAAAAAAAAAAGAACTACTAATACCTACTACCACATATGCAAACCTTGAAAATATGATGCTAAGTCAAAGAAGCCAGATGGAAAAGACCACGTATTATATGTTCCCATGGACGCTAATGTCCGGAAAAGGCGAATGTCTAGGCAGAAAGCAGAGTAGTGTTGGTTGGGGCTGGTGCAAGGATGGACTGTCACCAGTAACAGGAGATCTCCCTGATGTTATGGAAAGATTCTAAAATTGGGTGATGATTACACAACTCTGTAAATTTAACTGAAGTCACTGAACTATACACTTTATTCTTTTTTTTTGAATTATACATTTTTTTAAAAGATTTTATTTATTTATTTGACAGACAGAGATCACAAGTAGGCAGAGAGGCAGGTAGAGAGAGAGGAAGGGAAGCAGGTTCCCCGCTGAGCAGAGAGCCCGATGCGGGGCTCGATCCCAGGACCCTGAAACCATGACCTGAGCCGAAGGCAGAGGCTTTAACCCACTGAGCCACCCAGTGCCCCTGAACTATACATTTTAAATGGGTGAGCTTTGGGGTGGCTGGCTGGCTCAGTTGGAGGAACACGTGATTCTTGATCTCAGGGTTGTGAGCTGGAGCCCCACATGGAGAGTAGAGATTACTTAAAATTTAAAAAATTATAAATCCCTGAATTTTATGGGGATATAAACCGTGTCTCAATAAAGCTATTGGGGGGGGGGGGCGCCTGGGTGGCTCAGTGGGTTAAGCCGCTGCCTTCGGCTCAGGTCATGATCTCAGGGTCCTGGGATCGAGCCCCGCATCGGGCTCTCTGCTCAGCAAGGAGGCTGCTTCCTCCTCTCTCTCTGCCTGCCTCTCTGCCTGCTTGTGATCTCTGTCTGTCAAATAAGTAAATAAAATCTTTTAAAAAAAAAATAATAAAGCTATTAGGGAAAACATAAGGTTTTTGGTGAGTCTTCCTGTAGTGGGATCCTGTTGGGATCCGGGCTCCTTGGTTCCCTACTGTCTGTTCATCATCTGCACTTTTGATGCAGCCCAACGGAAGGAGAAAGTCTAGAACACGCGGCCCACAATGGCGGGCCTCAAAACAAATTCTAAACCAATGGTTAGCCTGTTGTATGTTGAATTAAATGCCTAATGTTAGTAAAGCCTGAATTATAAGCTAAACCCAGACAATACAGTGTTACTTAGGTCATATTGTCCAGCGAGATGCATATATATTCTCTGGCACATATCCAATGAGGTGTTCACAGAGATTGCTCTGGGTACAAAGGTCAAGCTATGGGATAAACATTGTCCAAACACGGCTTATGTTACTATGAAGCTTGCAAAAATTAAAGGTGGAGAAAGTTTATGCTTGAAAAAAAAAAATTTTTTTTTATTTTTTTATTTTTTAAAGAAGGGAGGTGGGCACTTGGGTGGCTCAGTTGGTGAAGCATCTGACTCTTGGTTTCAGCTCGGGTTGTGATCTCAGGGTCGTGAGGTCAAGCCCTGCGTCAGGCTTCACACACAACGCAGAGTATTTCTGATTCTCCCTCCCTCTCCCTCTGCCCTTCCCGCTCATGCACACACTCACTCACTCGCTCTCTTTCTCAAATAAATCTTTGTAAAATAAATAAGGGGGAGAAGGAAGGTCATTTTGACTCTAAACAAAGAAAACCCAATTTGAAATGTTCATTACGGGTGGCCCAGAAAAACATCGACCTGCGTCACTAGCCTGGAAAACCCCACCCCAGGCAAAGAGGGCATACTTTCAACAGGCGATATATCGGGGTCCCTGGGGGGGCTCAGTCGGTTAAGCATCTGCCTTCAGCTCAGGTCATGTCCCCAGGGTCCAGGGACTGAGCCCCGCATTGGGCTCCCTGCTCAGCGGGAAGCCTGCTTCTCCCTCTCCCACTCCTCCTGCTTGTGTTCCCTCTCTTGCTGTATCTTTCTGTCAAATAAATGAAAATCTTTAAAAAAAAGAAAAAAGGCGATGCATCTGTGCTTGGCTTCTTCTTCAAGCTGGAAGAAGGGGACAGGTCTCCATCTAAAGACCCAGAGCTCCTCCCACACCTACCATACACCCACAACTAGAGACAACATTCCCCAATGACCTCGCTTGGAAAGCAATGCGGAAACGTCCTGACTCCTTGCTGGGAAGTGTGAACCACAGCTCGGTCTTAAGCAGACTGGATATAGCGGTACAACAGCTGGCATTCTGCTTCCCATTCACAAACATCTGGAAGGTGGAATGCTTGAGGAATTTCACAGTGAATGGGGGTGGGGAAGTGGGAAATGCTATTTTAAGGCAAAGCAGGGTGGAATCCATGTGGTTTCTATCTCACAGTCCAGGAAGGACAGTGCGGTCAGCGGTTCGGGCTGGAACCCCGCTGGGGAGGCCTGTAGTTACTCCATGGCTGAGGTCCTAGGAAACTTCCAGTTGTCTCCTGAAATTTCAGGCGGAGTGGTTGGGCTCTATAATGCAACTCCAAGCTCGGAGTCGCAGTCAGGATCTCCAGGTAAAGCAACAAGACACCTAGAAGGTCATAAGACCACATCAGTTCCTGGGCAAAAGCTGCACAAGGAAGGCTGGGGGTTGGAGCGTCCCTGAGCCTGGCCGACCCGGCACGTGGGTGTGCTCTCACTCGCCCCAAAACCTTGGGACTGGCAGGAGAGGCTTTCACATCAGTCAACCAATAAATCATTAACTGCCTAGAAAAGCAGAAATCGTTACCAAAAAGAGAGCAGAGAGGAACAGAGTGAAGGAGAAATCAAGTCCAGGGAAAAACACGTACAGTATTCCTACTGCGAAGTTGGTGACTCGAAAGGGTCCTAAAAGCCTGGAGTAGGTGGGCATGCTGTGTGCAAACGGTTTAAAAAATAAAAAGTCGGGGCGCCTGGGTGGCTCAGTGGATTAAGCTGCTGCCTTCGGCTCCGGGCATGATCTCAGGGTCCTGGGATTGAGCCCCGCATCAGGCTCTCTGCTCAGCAGGGAGTCTGCTTCCTCCTCTCTCTCTGCCTGCCTCTCTGCCTGTGATCTCTCTCTATCAAATAAATAAATAAAATCTTTAAAAAATAATAATAAAATAAAAAATAAAAATAAAAAGTCAAATGGGACAGAAAGGCTCATAATGAAAACCATATGACCTTCTCAAGAGATGGGAAGATAGCATTTGATAAAATTCAACAGCCTTTCCTGATTTAAAAAAAAAAAAAATCCAGTAAACTAAGAATGGAAGCTTCCTTAACCTAAGTGAAGGATCTCTTGCAGAAACCGCCAGCAAGCATCAGACTTGGAAGCATTCCCACTCAAGACGGGACCGAAAGGCAGATGCCCCTATCCCAGACGCTGTTCTGTGCAGGCGGCTTGGCACGTGCTCCAAATCTGGGTCGGGGCTCTGGTTAGGAAACCAAAGGGAAGCATTTACATGAGCTAGGCTGGTAATAATTTGCATATCTGCATTTCTCAGCCCAAATGGGCTGTCAAATTCTTCGTCTATCTTCCAAATCAGTAAGACCTCAGGAAACTTCATTGAAAACACCCAGAAAATGTCCTGAAGACTTCTCTCTCAAGTAGAATATTCTTACTGTGAATGAAAACAAACCGTACTGGACCTCAGACAAAGCACAAGCCCCAACTTTCTGGAGAATGCATTAACAGCCCCTGATCTTCGGTCTGGGTCTGTTTCTTTCATCACGAGCGTGTGGTAGATGCGATTTCCACCACCAGCAGGCAACAACCGCTCAGGTGCGTTCTGAATTAGGTTCTCCTACAGGAAAACTTTGTTAATAAGGAACGTGAGAGTGTGAAGCTTTCCCTCATTTGATATCCCAGTGTAAGTGCTTCACTCCGCTAACCCGAGGCTCACAAGAAGAACGGTCTAAGAAACCGGATTTTCTCCATTCTCTAGTCCTTCTCATGATCGCAGCCACGGCTGATCACCTTCTCTCCAGCGGCAGACAGGCATGTCAAAGAGGACAGACCCCACGGTGCAGCGCGTTCATAAGGGGAAAGAGCGTGTCCCCGGCATAGAGGAACATATCCTGTTTTATATACATTTGCTTTACGTCATACTTTGCCATATCCATGGGGCAGAAGAACGTTCTTAACAAGCCCTGAAGCCAGGCTCTGCTCAAAATACTTAGCTCCAAATATGGAGTATTTTGGAGGGAGGGCAGGGGTTGGAAAGAAGTCTTTGTAAGAAAAGAATCAAGTTCTCCAGTTTGTGTGGGAGGGTAAGATTCAGGGGTCAGGCCACACTCAAAGAGCAAAGCTGGTAGCAAAGAGGCTCCCCCCAGATGACCTTAAAAAAAAAAAAAAAAAAGAGTTTTAAAGCCAGTAGAGGAGGCGGGAGAACTTCTTATCTGCATCCAAACCATGCTCAACTTTAACATTTAGCTTCTGGAAATCCGGGCTGCTCCCCTCTGACAAGTGCCCTCCCACCATCCAGATCACAACAGGGGTCCCTCACACTTGAGAACACACTGAGAACGTCACACCCGCCCGTTTCCCTATAGATGTCCTGCTTGTGCTCTGTCTTCTCTTCTTTTCCTTCGTTCCTGTGGGGGGCAAAGTACCTGATCTTGTTAGACGTCTTCGCTGGTAGCGGGTGACTTGCTGGGGACACGGCGTCGGGAGAACACAGGGCAGTGCCAAGGGAGCCCCTCGGTTCTGAAGGCTCCCGAGCACATACAAGCAGGATACGGAGGGCCGCGGTCTGCGCCCACAGCAACCGCACGTCCTCAGAGCGGACAGGAACAGATGCTGTCCGGCAACAGGGCAGGACAGAGGAACAGAAGATGAAGCTGGGATCCGCCAGGGCACGGGGAGGGAAACCCAGGGAGAGAACACACAGTCGTGCCAGTGAGCCCGGGCCCCAGCCTACCCTGCCGGGCTTGCTTCTTCCAGGCACTGCCGCCGACAGCCAAAGAAATAAAATCAGTTACATCTTCATTTTAAACACATTCTAAAAAAGGATAAAACATTTCTGCTTCTCCTTTTAAAATATAATGTTGCCAAGGGAACTCCACCCTTGCAAACCTCCAGCAAGTTATTTTATCTCGTTAAGCCTCAGTTTCTCATCTGGGCGGTGGGGCTGGGGACAGCCACCTCAAGGTTTCCTGCAAGAATGACAAGTGAGCTAACGCTCCAGACGCGAAGTGCCCAGCGCGGCCCCGGCACCTGGCAGAGGCTGAGTAAGTGTAACCACGGGTCCTGGACTGCCCTTGCCATCAGGGTAAGTTATCACTCTTAACTTCTTCACCCAGAAGCTTATAAGCAGTTTCTCATTCTTAAAGTGCAGCTTCAGGCCCTGAAAGCTAAAATTACCCATTCTCCTCATTGAGGGGCGGGGGGGCCGAAAAAGGAACTCTTTTGGGGTCTTTTTGGCTCCGTGGTGAACATCCAACAACTAACGCAAACCATCAGAGAGACAGAACTGGTCACAAAAGCTTGGAACCACAATTCCCAGCCTCCTTTAGGAGGCTCCAGACTGAAGGAAAGCCCCGTGTCTTGGAAGACAGACGTTAGGACAGAAGTCGGCTCCTCACCACACCATCCGCTCAGCACAAAGCGGGTCCAAGCCCAAGTGTTCCCGGGACACAGGGCGTGAGCTCGGGCCACACGGCACCGCACGGCCACTCAGCGCCCACAGATATGAGCGAAGAGGGCCGGGGACCAGGTCATAAGCACACGGGATCCTGTCTGTGTTTCGAAAAATATACTCATTCACTCACAGGAAAGAGGAGTTTCACGACCCAGAATGTGAAAACAGTAGAATTACAGGTGATTTTTACCTATTTGCCATTTTTTTTTTAAGATTTTATTTATTTATTTGAGAGAGAGACAGTGAGAGAGAGCATGAGTGAGGAGAAGGTCAGAGAGAGAAGAAGACTCCCCGCGGAGCTGGGAGCCCGACGCAGGACTCGATCCCGGGACTCCAGGATCATGACCTGAGCTGAAGGCAGTCGTCCAACCAACTGAGCCACCCAGGCGTCCCCTTATTTGCCATTTTCTGAAAAATTTTAGAAGCCTGTACTCTTAACAATCAGGAAAAAAAAAAAATCAATAATGCTATTTCCATCCTGAACTAAGTACCGTGTGGCCAGGGAAGTGAGCACATGGCCAACAGCTTCTCTTGCAAGCTTCCTTGCAAGCTTCCATGTTTCCCTTCAGGTGCCCAGGACAGCCCTGGGGTCCTCTCAGCCTTTCCCCCTCCCAACTGGGCCAACCACACCCTGGACTTTCTTTCATTTACCAAACACTGCTGAACCCCTGCTTGGTGACAGGCTCTGTGCCCTGTGATGCAGGGGGAGCAAAACCGGGCTTTTTGTCCGGGAAAAGGGAAAGGCCACGTTCCCACATACACGCATGCATACATTCTTACAAAATGCCCAGAAGTTCTAGGAGGGGAAAGAGAGGATAACAGAAAACTCTGATTGGGGGTCTGGGGAGGCTAAGGAGACCACATTCACACGGAGACCCGAGGCTGAAAGGGAGTCAGCACACCACGAACAGGATCAGAGCGAACGAAGGGGATCCCGGGGATACGGGGAAACGCGTATGTGCAAAGACACGGAGGGTCTGCAGGAGGTCAGAAACCCGCTGGCACCCCGTGTGCCATCGTGACCACGGTTCTTGGGGAGCACAGTCTCCCGAGGAGCCTCACTGCCTGCGGGCCTCTGCAAGCCCAGAAGCTGGACTTAAGACACTCACGTGCTCGGAGCAGATCCATCTCTCAGGCCCTCACACACATTAATCACGTGCGAGAACTTTCTGTTGCAGATCAACATAATCGTTTATCAATTTACAGTAAGAAACACAACCGCCAAGCAAACGCGGAGCATCCGCTCCGCTCACCGCATTCTCTCAGTGCTAACGGACCAGTTCACAGAGATAAATATAAACCTGTCATGGGTAACAGAAGACTAGAAATTCACATGACCCTCTCACTAGCTCCCAAGCGGGAAGCCCATTTATAACTGGAAAATTGCCGTGGAATTAAACCCAGAGGGAAGAGCTCGAACAACAGTTTAAGGGCATCAGGATCCTGGCCTGATCCCCCATCTGCACAGATGGAAGCTAAGCGGCAGCTGTGAGCAACCTAGACCACACCGTTCACGTGGCCCAGCTGTGCCTGTGGTTCCCACTGCCCAGCTTCCTTTGGCTGCGGTCAGTTTCCTGGCTCCCCAGACTTCCCGTAGGTTCTGTAACTTCCCCTGTATGCTCCCATGATTTCCTTATACACTGAAATGAGCAAGTCACTTTCTGTGATTTGCAATCAAAACCCGCAGGTGCTACGTCCACTTTGGGGCGGCACGCGTTTATGGTCATGTCCGGCGTTCCCTACGCTCTGCCCACCTCCCTGCGGCACTCCACCTCTCTGGTCCCGTGAAACCGCTGCCCTGTGTCTCTCACTTCCCTCACCCATTCTGTCTCAGTCTCCTGGTACCCGGGAGTCCGCCTGCTTCCCAACTCCCGTCAATACTGCTGCTCCCTGAAACCCACCGCTCAGTCATCCCCTCTCCCCCTCTCACACTGTGAGGGGTTATCTCCATGCTGTGACCGCCTCACCACCGAGCCGCTGATCCCTCCAGCATATTCTGCCTGCCGGACACCTACCCCAGGCGACCCCACGCATGCATCAACGTGCCCCAAACTAACCCATCAGCTTACCCCCCCCACATTCTGTTTGTTCTACTGCATGCCTTAACCCAAGCCTTTACTAGAAACCACACTGGACAAGATTCAGGTTTGCTCGGTCCTACATCCAAGAGGTCACCAAATCCCAATTCTGCATCAATAAGAAGTCTGTTTTGTCTGACATCGTGTATCTGTGTCTTCATCTGTAGTCCCGGCCTCTATCCTCAGTCAAGACCTTACTCCTAATCCAGCCGTTAATACACAGCTACCTTCCTCTGCACAGGGCTGACAGAGCCACCTCCTGGCGCACAGAGCCCCAGGCAGCAGCCTCTGCCAGCCAGAGCAGGAGCCTGGAGAGACAGTGCTGCCACGTTCTAGAAGTCCCCAGGGATTCCTGTTAACAAGGAGGTCCTGCAAGCCGGCCCTCTACTAGCCAGCAATTACTGGGCCAGCAGGAACCCACAGCTCTAGAAGAAGAGCTCAAGGATGTGCCAGGTTCTGGCCAAGGGCTGCCCTCCCAGTAACTCAAAACCTACCTGTCAAATGTGCTTCCGGGCCGAAGAATCTCTAGGACAAAAAGGAGAGAGACCCTCATTCTTTCCTCATACAAGTTCAAAGGAAACCTGACACACTGTATGTCCCCAGCTGAGGTCTGCTGGCAAGCAAGGACAGCAGAACCCTCAAGAGGATGTCACCACAGAAAACTCGGGCTCAGTGTCGAGGCCTTGATGCTCACACCAAGAGCTGGGTTTCAGTACTACTCGTGCCCACCACCAGAAGCCCCCGGGGACCCAGGGAGCCTAGCAGGCAGCTGGGCTTAGCAAAAAGAGCAGAGAGCGTGAGTACCGACTACGGAGTACACATCGGAGCTGTGACTCTAGGGTCCTCAGCTCTCACTGCATGTGGCTGAACTGACCCTTGTGATTTAACGGATCCATGGAGCTCTACAGGACAATTCCTAGGTCGAGAAGAGTCATCCTGAAACAGGCAGTGGACTTCCTAATTGTCAGTAATGAGAGAGCTTATGTGATTTGTTGAAAAAATAAAATATAAATAAATAAGGAACGTGGCCCAAGCTGATGAGGAAGGTAACCCCCTCGTCAGTGGCTCCTCCCCCACTGACTCAGCGAAAGATCGAGAACCTCGGGTGCATCATTGCAGCATCCCTCATCCAGGCCTAGAGGTTTCCAGTCTCTGCTCCCACCAAACGGCAGCCACACCGAGTGCTCGCTCCCTGAGTACGTCTTGCTTCTCTGCCACACATGTCCCTGCCTGTAAACAACCTCTCACCCTTTGGGGCTCCACGTCCAGTGTCGCCAGCTTCCCCGCATACCGTCCACTCGGCACCTGCTGCCCTGCGCGCGCATCTCGCTAGTCGTCTCCGCGCCCCCCCCCACCACACTGAGCCGCCGGAGAGCCCCGCATCACTGTCATCCGTGGTTCTCAGACACGTACCACAGGAGCCTTCTCATCCATGGTAGCCACTGCAGAGGCACTCTCAGATGCAAAACAAAATGCCACGAGTCAGTCAAGTAACCCCACAGCTGAGAGCTAACTTAAGTAGCTGCTGCTTCTCTGGAAATCCGGCAGAGCAGTCTGGGAGAACAGCCCCATTCAGGCACAAAGTTTCCTGTGTGTTCTCTTTACCACTCTATACCACCGAATGATAAAGCCTCCCATTACGGAAAGCCAGTCGAGGTCGGGATTTACAAATATACCACTGTTTAAAGGAATTCTCAAGCGTTTATATAGATGGGATTAGCTGTTGCTTAAAAATCAAACCTGCCCAGACAGCTGAGGACCTCACAAGCAAATATCCCTCCAGCGACTAAGAGCTTCAGCAAACCTGACTTCCTGGTACTTTGGGGGGCGGCGGGGGGTGGGGGGCTATAGACCAGCAGGCCACTTTAACGGTCTTTTTTCAACTTACTACTCTAGGATTACATCCCAAGCATGAATCCTAAGCTTTGAAATCTTAACCAACCATGCCATGCAGACACAGACAGGGATTTAGAAATTCTGGAGATTATATGAATCGCAAATAACCATTTCGTATGATTAACTTGGCAGCCCCCATTCTTCTGAGAGCTTACTTACATCCACCTGCCGCTGGGCACGATTTCAAAGAGATTATTGAAACTTCTGAATTTCCCAACTACTGTCCTAAAAAAGAAGTCTTTCTTCTCTTTAACACAAACAAATAAAGCTTCCTATGAAAGCCAACTTCGTCAGAACAATCGCCTCAAGGTCAGCCCGTCAATAAGCCTGGCTGGACCAGCTTCTTATCTGGGTGGGGGCGGCGGGAATGGCATGTTTCTTCACTCAACAGCTCTGAGAAGGCTTGTGTCCAAGCAGACGAAGGCTGGGTGAGAAGCGGCTCAGCTAAGTCCTGATCCCAGGAGCCACGTGTGGTGCGGGAGCGGAACGGCCAGCACCCATGGGCGTGCTACAGCGAGCGCTGCCTCTATGGCCCACGGGAGAGGAGGCTGGAACTGTGCGGCCCACTAGGGACTGGAGACACAGGCACAGCCAGATTCTGCAGAGCACGGCTGCCTGGTGCCGTCTGAGCTCTAGCCTGTGCTCAGACAGCTCATGGCCCCACTCACGAGGCTCTGCAAACCAATGGCCTCGTCGATGCAGTTCATTACTGAGAAGCAGCACCCACCTCTCGTCCATCTTGCTCTCTGGTTTCCACCGAAAACACAGATTTTATTCTCAATAAAACACTGATTTATTCTAATCAGCTCCTGCTGATTAGAAAGGTCCACTTACATGCTGATGCAGTAATTGGACTAGTTACTTTCTTCCTATAGTCTCCTAACTCTGCCAGCTGCCAGGGATGGCAAGAATGGCGAACCCGAGAGAGAAGCAGAGACTGACCTCCACTCTGGAGAGCGTGTGTCACGTTGCTAGAACATGAGCCTGCAAATCAGTTTGCCTGCCCTGCTAGGCCATGAGTACAGGGTCCTCTGGGAGGCAAAGCCACCGGTTTTCACTCATTCCAACACTCTAATGGAGTAAGAATGAGCTATTCATATTATAAGACTTGGTTGTATCCTTCTTAAATGAATTGCTTTTTAAGTTCAAGTCCATGAAAATCCGGAAAACATTATGAATCTTCCTATCTGTTTAACTGCTTCATTTGTAACCAAAAGAACCACCCTCAGGCTCCCATTCAAACAAGTCTCCTCCCCACAGGTGACTGTTCCAACAATTTCCACTGAAGAAATTCTTCTCTTTCAAAAAGAATGGAGGACCGAGGAGAGGAACATGGAAAGATTTAAGAAATGACTGCTGATCAACAAGATGAGGTTCAGTAAAGACTAAGCAAAGTGGGACGCTCAGCGAGGAAACAGGAGCAAGGAGACGGAAACATTGACCGTGTGGTAAGCAGGCTGAGCCAGCAGGAGGGCTTCAAGAAGAAAGCCTCCCGGAGAAACTATCCTGTCGGACACTCTAATGATGGACACGCGTCACCTTACATCCGTCCAAAGCCACTGAATGTACGACTCCAAAAGCGAAGCCTAAATGTAACCTGTGGGCTTTGGGTCATCGGGACACATCACTGGAAGCTCATGGAAGTAATCTTTACAAGGGTACCACTCCCATGAGGGAGGTCCGCAGCACGGGGACAAGAGGAGGCAATGGGTAGATGGGCAGATCTGTGCACTTTCTGCGCAATCCTGCGGTGAAGCTAAAATAGAAGGTCTGTTTTAAAGGTGGGGAGGGGCAGCCCTTCTTCCATTCTCCTCTGGGGCTTCTGCCTGTCGTCAACCACACATCACCATGGTGCCCTCTTCAGCTCCGTGCCCTTTCCCTGCTGCCCTTTCTCCTTTAATAAACATATATGCTCCCAGTTTAAGCACCATCTTTATAGTCAATGGCTTCCAAATCTGATTTTGCCCTATTATCTCTCTCCCAAGAGCCAAGCCTACATCTCCATATGAAGGGCTCACTAAAATCGCAAAATGAACATTTTCCAAACAGAACTCACCAGCCAGCGCAATTGAGACAAGAGACTAAAATCGTGAAAACAAAACCTGGAAAGGAGGAGATAAAGTTATCACTTGCCAAGGAAATGACCATATCAGTGGAAAACCCAAGAGAACCAACTGAAAATCTATGTTCCTACAAACAACAAAACAATTCGATAAGCTAGTGAGATATAAAATTAATGTACAAAAACCAAAACCTTTCATAAATTCAAATAACCAGTTAGATAATCAATAAGAAAGAGTACCTTCATGACAACAGCAATAAGACAGCAGATATCCAGAAAGATTTTTTTAAAAGATTTTATTTATTTATTTGACAGAGAGAGAGGGAGAGAGCGCGTGCACAAGCAGAAGGAACAGCAAGGGGAGAAGCAGCCCCCCTGATACAGAGCTCGATCCCAGGACATGACCTGAGCTGAAGGAAGATGTTTAACTGACTGAGCCCCCAGGCACCCCCAGAAACAGATTTAAAGTAAGTGCACAAAACATATGGAAGTGGAAAGAAAATGCAAACATGCTCTTGAAGGACATAACAGGTTTGAACAAATGAAAAGGCATACCATGTTCTTGGATAAAAAGATGCACTATCAGAAAGAGGTCCTTCTCCCCAAGGTCATCTGTAAATTTAATGCGACTCAGCGCAGCACCTGTTTTAAATTCTGTTGGTAGACTAGCAGACTCTAAGGGTCATAAATTAAAACAAGCACACAAGAATAGCCAGGAAAATTCTGAAAAGGAAGAAAAATGAGGGGGGAAAAAACTAATCCTAAGGGTTATCAAAATACCATCTGCCAGGGCACCTGGGTGGCTCAGTCGGTTAAGTGTCCAATTCTGGGTTTCAGCTCAGGTCATGACCACAGGGTCCTGAGATCAACCCCCAATGTCCCCTGCTGGGCAGGGGCCTGCTTAAGATTCTCTCTCCCCTGCTCCCTCTGCCCCTTCCCCCACCCGCCAAAAAGTTTTTAAATATTTTTTAAAAATAAAAATATCATCTCCCTCATAAGGAAAAGAGACAGTCACTGGTCTAACAAAAGACAGACGAAGGGAGCAGAAGAATAAGTCCAGAAAGGCTCAAAGCGGCTGGAAATTCAGTATATGATAAAGGCAGTGAAGTAAAGATATTTTTTAATAAATGGTGTTGAGAAAAAAAGATAAAGTTGTATCTATACTTCACACCACACGCCAGGATAAACTCCAAATCTCCAGAGATTAACTATAAAATAAAACAGACAACATGGGCAAATTCCTTTATCATCTTGGAGTGGGGCAGTCCTTCCTAAGTATGACTCCAGATGCAGACACCACCAAAGAAAAAAATGAGTATATCTGACTGCATAGAAAAGCAAGGTGGTCTTCATGGCAAAACAAAATAAAAACAATGAAGCCAATGAAAAGGCATTAAGCAAAATCACAAGAGAAATGGCACATCAGGAAATAACATTTGCAAACCATGGGAACTAATTACTCTAACACAGACCTTCTAGAACCTGGAAAGACCAATAGCCTGCTAGATAAATGGCCAGATGATGACAAAAGCCAATGAGAGCCTGAGAGGCTAGTTCTGACCCATCGGGTTCTAAGTCCAGAAGCTGGCCCGCATTCCCTGGCCACGAGGCTGTGGGCGACCCAGCAGTTTCCCGGATTGCTGGTGGGAGGTAAAAATAGTAATAAAGGGGTGTGGAGCCAAGTCTGGTAGTGTCTACCAACATTGCAAATCCATTTTCCTTTTGGCTTAGGAATACCACCGCTGGAAACTCCTCTCTCAGATAAATTTACCAAAAAAGTGGCATATCCACAAGGCTATTCACTAAAATTTAATATCAAAAGATCAGAACAAACCAAACGTCCATCCATCAATACGGTGCTGGTTAAACAAACTGGCCCATCCACACAACAGAATATTCTATAGCTGTTTTTTTCAAAAGTGAGAGGAAAAAGGAAAAAAAAAAATTGGGATTAAGGCCATGATTACAAGGGACAGGGAAAAAGAAGAAAAAAAAATTAAGAAGTGAGAGAGATCTCCAGGTACCAATAATGAAGGACTTCCAGGAAATTAAATTAAAAAGGGACGGTGAAGAGAAAGCATCAGTAAGAATTTACATATATTTTAAGCAACTCGGGCTTGAACTCATGACCCTGAGGCCCAGACTCACATGCTCTACCAACAGAGCCAGCCAGGAGCCCCTATGATTTTTATTAAATTGCATAAATAAAGGTTGTATGGACAAACGAACGAACCTCTAAGAAGCAGGATGGGGGAGAAAACAGGTTCGTATTTGTTCACTCAAGTGCAATAAACAAGCTTTCCTCAAAGGAAGGAAGGGAATGCAACACGACCATTTTCCTACACACAAATAAAGCACCCAGAGCCCAGGCTTGTTGGCGTCCAAAAAACGTAGCCCAAAGGGGGTGAGCTCAAGAACAGGGCAAGGAGCTCTGATTAACAGAAACTTTGGTCACACTACATTGCCACCATGCCCACTGCCTCCCAACTCCTTCCCGACCCTACTGCTCCAAGAGGCTCTGATTCCGGCTACCACACTGTGATTCCAGACGGGACCCAGGGCGCCAATCCAGCCTCCAAGCTGCCAAGACAACTGGGTTCCTGTGAGGGAGACCTGCGCTCACGCAGGCTCCACTCCTCCCATCCCCGAGCCCTCCCAAGGCAGATGGGCTGCAGAGATGCAAGCCTCGCCCACCGCTAACTCTAGGGGCTCCAAAACAGCTTCTCCACCCCCATCAAAAGCGCCACGCCAGCCACTCTCGGCCACCGATCTGGACGGAGAAGCTAATGGAACTAGAGCAGAGAGTAGGGTTAACACCTACGGACGGGAGAAGCAAGCTGGCTTGAGGTGGGACTGGACCCGCGTCGCTGCGAGGAGCCAGCTCTGAAAGGGCAGCACGTGGCCGAGCCTGGGCTGGCTCTGCGGTCTGGCCACCCGCAGCCATCAGTGACCACAGAGCTGGGGGAGGAACAGGCTCCAGCACCCCGCGCACTGGCCAGGCCCCAGAGGCGCGTCCCCTCCTCACCGGTCTGTGCACTTGAACCTCCAGCAAGCTGGACTGGGTTAGGACCACTCTTCCCACTCTACCTTCTCCTCTCCCCCTGGCAGGGGAGGGCATTCTCAAGATCCACGGGGAGGCCGATCTGGGAATACATTTAGTTTGGGATCCTTGGGATATATTTATGTGTTTTCCAGCCACTTCTGAGTAGAATTACAGGCAGCCAAGCCACAGAGACGGACGACCTCCGGGAAATCTCCCGCTGCCCTCAGTACCTACTTACCTGACGACGTGAGGCAGCAGGCGGCGGTCAGGGGCCGTGGTCCCATATGACCAGATCTTCCAGTGCCCAGCACCAGAAAGGAAGGTGGTGGAGGACAAATCAGGTTTGAACCAGACAGAGTCACAAGGTCATGGCAAAATTTTCCCATCATCGGGTAAATTTTCAAACAGAAGATGGGATTCTCACCAAAGTCTTCTCAAAATGCAAATTCTCTGTCAGGAACCTACTACCTGATGATGTAACATGGAACGGAACACACCGTATTTTTTTCTCCTTCAACGTTAATTGTGGCAGATTTAGGAGAATTCCCGCGCTTGTAGGTTTTAAAGCCGCAGTCCCAAACTAGCAAGCCTGTCTGCAAAGGCACGCTCGATCAGTCCAAGAAAGCAGAGCGTCTCATCCTGACAACATCTGGCAGTCCCAGACTTTACAGATGAACGGACACACAAAACTGCCATCAGAGCAACAGGACAGCCTGAAAAAAACCCACTTCAGGTGACAGAATTCCCAAACTGACTCATCTACAAGTCATGATTGAAAATGTGTAACCCAGGGGTATCTGGGGTGGCTCGGTCACTTGAGCATCTGCCTCTGGCCCGGGTCATGATCCCGGGGTCCTGGGGTCAAGCCCCGAGTCAGGCTCCCTGCTTGGTGGGGAGTCTGCTTCTGCCTCTCCCTCAGGTCGTGCTTTCTCAAATAAATAAAATCTTTAAAAGTTTTAAAATGTGTAACCCAAATGCAACATAGAGGCAATTTTAAAATACATTCCAATGACATTTTTTAAATCTGTATAATTTCCGGATAATTCTACTTTTCAGAATGTTTTATCGTTCAAAAATTCAAACATGGGGGCACCTGGGTGGCTCAGTGGGTTAAGCCACTGCCTTTGGCTCGGGTCATGATCTCAGGGTCCTGGGATCGAGCCTCGCATTGGGCTCTCTGCTCAGCAGGGAGCCTGCTTCCATCCTCCCCCGCCCCCTCTCTGCCTGCCTCTCTGCTTACCTGTGATCTCTCTATCAAATAAATAAAATCTTTTAAAATTTTTTTAAAAAAATTTCAAACATAATGGGAAGGAAGAATCCAAGCTAAAATATCATGATTTATAAAACATGTATTATTGGGTCACTTAGTTGACTAAAATCTTGCTCTCTGATAGTCCTGGTCTTCATCCATGGTTCCTAAAAACGCATCAGAGCCGTAAGGTGAAATGAATGTCTTGTTATTAATGAAGGTGACTCTTAGACCTCACCAAGGCCACAGGCTGGTTGCCAGGAGACTGTGTGATCAGAGGGTTGGAAGTTTCCAGTCCCCACTCCTTATTACCTCCAGGGAGGGGGGTGAAGGTTGACACAGCCAATGGCCAATGACTTAGTCAATGATGATCATGTAATGGAGCCTCCATAAAAACCAAGAGCTTCTTGGTCCTCTTCGGAGAGCTTCCATGCTTGGGGACTCAGAATGCTTCCACGCGTGACCAAGCCACACCCAACCTCCACAAGCACAGAAGCTCCTTGTCTGGGCAAATCACCCTTTATCTGGCTGTTGAGTCCTTTACATGTCCTTTAACAAGCTGGTGAACCTAAAGTGAGTGTCTCCTGAGTTCTGTGAGCCACTAGCAAATCAGTGGGACCTAAGGAGGGGGTGATGGGAAACTCCAAGCAGCAGCGGCTGGGTGAGAAGCACAGGTGACAGCCTGGCGCCTTCCAACAGCCTCTGAAGGGGAGGGGTGAAGAGCAGTCCTGCAGGACCAAACCCTTAACCTGTGGGATGCCATGCTGTCTCCTGGTGGGCAGTGTCAGAACTGAGCTGAATTCCCAAACATCCCACTGGTGCCTGAAAATTACTTGGTGTGTGAGGGATGCCCATCCCACGTTATAATTGGGTCCAGGAACTCAAAAAACTGCTAAAATCCAAAACGAGAAAAAGAAGACAGGGGAAATCTTCAAAATGTTAAAAAAAAAAAAAAAAAGTTTTTATTACAATGGAAACTTAAAACTGAAGACAAATTTTTTGTAAAGATTTATTCATTTGAGAGAGAGCACCCGTGTGAAGGTGTGGGGGAGGGGAAGGCAGGAGGAGAGAGAATCCTGAACCAGGCTCCTCAGCTGAGCGCAGATCCCAACTCGGGCTCAATGCCAGGACCCTGAGGTCAAGACCTGAGCCAAAACCAAGAGCCGGCCTTAATCCACTGAGCCACCCAGGTGCCCTTATGACTGAAATCTTAAAGAAACTTTCCTAAATTACCAATAATTTTTTAAAAAAAATTCATTCAACCATCCTAGAGGAAAGACTGGATGATCTTTCTTTCCCTTTACAACAAAGTATGTTCCAAGAGTACTGTTATGGGAAGAGATATCAATTAGCCAGAGTGGGCGACCCTAAACATAGGGGGAAAGTACTATAAAGTTGTGCCAAGAATAGAAAGGGATTGTAGGGGGCGCCTGGGTGGCTCAGTGGGTTAAGCCTCTGCCTTTAGCTCAGGTCATGATCCCAGGGTCCTGGGATCGAGCCCCACATTGGGCTCTGCTCCGCAGGGAGCCTGCTTCCTTCTCTCTCTCTGCCTGCCTCTCTGCCTACTTGTGATCTCTGTCAAATAAATAAATAACATCTTTTAAAAAAAGGGGAGGGGTTGTAGGATTTTTCTGGGTTTTGACTTCTTTGTGGTTTTATGAGGTTTTTAAAACTTATAAGCTATTGTGACTTTTCCTTCCTAAGTAAATTTTCACTTCAATAGCCAATTTTGTATTATTTTTCTTAAAGAGGACATTCCAATTTTTAAGAGTTTCAGGGCCCAGCAAGCCGGCTCCTCCCAGTTGACCAGAGGTGCCCCACTGGGCAATCCGGGGCTTTCTCCACCTCCTTCTCTTCAGCCTGCCTTGCCCTTGGAAGGTTCACCTTTGAGGAAAGGGACAGGGGAAGCGGCCACCATGCCAGATTCCCCCTTACCTTATCTCCTGACACACTGCCACCCATCCCAAGGCTTTCCACCTCAAAGACCTTCCTGAAGGTCTCCCCCAAAATACTTCAAAACAGTATGGGGATGAGTCACAGAGAACCCAAATTTTTGAACAAATACACTTTGCAAAATGGACCATTTCCCACCAGCCCAACCCTCCAAAAGGCATTTGTTTCTTAAAGATTTTCCAAAATGTGGATCCAAGATTTTAAGTAGGTAACTGTACTCTAAACAAAGTTTAAAACCTAATGAAGAGGGGAGCCTGGGTGGCTCAGTCAGTTAAGCAGCTGCCTTTTGGCTCAGGTCATGATCCCAGGGTCCTGGGATCAAGCCCACATGGGGCTCCCTGTTCAGCAGGAAGCCTGCTTCTCCCTTTCTCTCTGCCTTCCTCTCTGCCTACTTGTGCTCCCTCTCCCTTTCTCTCTCTGTCAAATAAATAAATAAAGATTTTTTTAAAATGAAGAACACATAACCAGGCTGAGGTACTTTTATCTGACATGACCTTATCCCATTATCAAATTTATAGGTTTTTCTCCTTCTCATGATGTGGAATGTGAACATTCTACTTCTAAGTTTTTTAGCGGTTACCTTTATTTATTTTAAAATTTTATTGAGAGAGACAGAGAGAGTGAGTGTGCACAAAGATGGGGAGGGAGAAGCAGACTCCTGCCAAGCGGGGAGCCTGACATGGGGCTCGATCCAGGACCCCCCGGGGATCATGACCTGAGCTGAAGGTAGACGCATAACTGACTGAGCCAACCAGGCACCCACTCTCCCCCACTTTTCTCCCCCCCCAAAACACACTGCTACCAGCATTATTCTTATTGTCAATGTCAACAATAAAACAGGATATGATTGCTCTGCATTGTAAGAAGGAAAGGTACGGCTTTTACTCTCCCCCCCAACCCCCTCCACGCCCACCACCCACTTCTCAGCTTCATCTGCAGAACCTGAACCCAGACTTACTACTCGTGGCAGTGTTACTGAATAACTGGGTGGTTTTGTTTTTTTTTTAATTTTCACTACATATGTTCCCTTTTGAGAATCACTGGAGTTTTTATCTGCAACCAAATTTATAACTATTTAGACTTATTTACATTTGAATGATTTCAGGGCATCATTGGTTATTTTGTATCACGGCCTTTCCCTTCCTGAGTTATTCCCAGTAATCTTTTAGCAGATCAGAATATACCTTTGAAAAAGTTTTATTCAAGAAAAAAATCACTGATGTTCTATCAGGAAAATTTCAACTTACAGGTTGCGGGGTGGGGGGCGCGCAGGGGGGTTCAAATGGCCTCCAGCAGTAAAGAAACATCATGGCTCAATGAAGTCCAAAGGCAGAGCGCGCTCCCATCGAAGGCAACATGCGGATCCGACTCTGTACCATCAGAGAACTGCTTTCTGTTACCTTCACACAGTAACACCACGAAGCGTGATGGTTTCATTTCTGGTTACAACCATTTACCCCCGAACTCTATATCTTCGCTCCACTGTCTTCCAGCAATGTTACAGGAGAGCCTGAAACCACCCAGAAGTTTCCTTCTTTGCAGTATGCTTCCCCCCACCCCCTTCTGTTTGTAGGTCACTATATTCTCGACGTTAAAAATGGCGCCAGCAAACCCTTGCCCTTTTCCCCTCTTTTCACCTAATACAAAATGATGAGCCTTTCCGTCCGGTGGTTGTGGCTGGTGTCCTTCCCCAGCTCAGAGAGAGGTTTTCCCGAGAGATGTTTTCTGTGGCTTCTTCAAGAGCAATGCTTCCTGAGATCACAGCACTCATTTAACCTTCTATGTTGTAAACGTTGCTCTTTGTGGATCCTAACGAGAGTCTTACAATTTCTGCAGATCAGGGAGCCTGCGTGGCTCAATCAGTTAAGCATCTGACTCCTGATCTCAGCTCATGTCCTGATCTCAGGATCATGAGATCGAGCCCTGCATCAGGTTCCACACAGAGTGTGGAGTCTGGTTGAGATTCTGTCTCTCCCTTGCCCAACAGTCTATCCCTATATAAAGTTTGTTTGAAAAATTAAAATAAAGCCCTTTCCCTACATTTAAAATACAGTAAAATAAAGGAAAGGGAAACTCCTGTGGGTGCAGCATTTAGTCCTTGACAGTTTCTTCTTCTCCACTCAGGTACCTTGCTTCATCTGCCTCCCAACCAGCTAGTTTTCAGTTTGGTCGACTGCCTCATCTCCTGTGTCACTCACTCATATCAGAGTCTGTCTTGAGTTTTATCAAAAACAGCACAAAGCAGATGCAACGTGAAATTTACTTCTAGTTTCTGTAATTAACCTTTCTCAAAATTGTATTTTCCTCTACCTCAAAAAGTATGCTCCTGCCGCTCCCCTCCCCCCAAGACCACACCACCCATTTTATTTTGGCGACAGGTTGTTTGGGTTGTTTGGGGTATTTTTTAATTTAAACAGTGATACCCAGGCCCAACAGCCCTCCAGAACAGGACAGCTGGTTCTCTGTAGGACACCGTTGAGTCTGGTGGTTTGTCCCGCTCTAAGCTTGCAAGGAGAGGGCTGAGACATTACAAAGGCATCCCCATTTGCGGTGGGAACCTCATCCCTGCAAGTCTGCTTCTCCGTGAGGCAATTGGGTCAGTTCTGGGATCTCGTGTCTGTATGAGATTCTCCGTCTGGCAAGACTTCTGCTCCAGACAGATGGGGTGCTGCCCACTGTGCCAGGGAGGATGGCTGCAGAGCCAGGGAGAAGCCCTGCCGAGCCCGAGCACGTGGAGGCCACACGTGTCCTCCGGCTGCCGGTCCGGCTGTACCCAGACGCTGTTGCTGCAGCGGCAGCCTGTGGCCCCAGCAGGCCGCACCCACCCTCTGCTCCCCCAGATCTGTAGAGCCCACAGCGGGTCCCCCTCCTTCACACTGCTCGCAACCCTGCCCTCAGGAGATGGTGATGACTCAGCCCCATTCGGTGTTCCCGGATTTCTTCTGCTCCGTCATCTGCGTGGGGACCCCCAGCTGGAGGGAGGAGCAGAGGAAGAAGCCCCCAGGCTCCACCGCACCCGCCCTGCAGGTCCCAACCAGCACATTTTACTGTTCTATTTCAGAATTCCCGTTCTTCGGGGATCAGCCGTTTCTTCTATAAAAAGTGTTGCATTCAGTTTTCTCCCTCATGCTGCTGAGTTTCTTCCCTTCTGTCTGGAGCTTCTTGTGGTCTGTGCATGTTTAAAAATGAGATGCAGCCGGTCACGTGGCTTCCTCCAGTGCCATAGAAGGTTCCTTTTCTCATGCGATTCCTTCCTGAACGGGAAGGGACATAAGTTCTCTGCCCCAAGAGCAAAGCCTGGCCACTGGCAGGCTTCACTCCAGAATGAAAAGTCAGCAAAATTGCCTGCAGGCTGAAAAGCCTCCAGGAGACACAAAGGGAAAAAGCTTTACTTGGGGTGAAGGCACATGCCCGGGGAGCCCCAATTCTCCCCAGGCAGAAAACATGATCTCTGGGAAGAAATATTCCCCTGAGGGTAGAATGCTATCAACTGCCTGCATCCAAAGAAGGGAGAGGAGGCCAGACCGAGAGAACCCTGGGGCACAGCGGGGCCCCACGAGTGCGAATTCTCCGTGTCTGCAGCACCGTCCACACTCACCCACCCTCGGAGCCACTGCCCTGAGCACAGCCCACCCCACTGACTCCACACCACATTCTGCTCTCTGCCGGCAGGCTTCCAATTCCCCGTTTCTTCTCCACGTCTACACAACTCTGCTCTACCGACGGTCATCTCCCAGGGTGCTCCGGCATGTCCCATGACTTCCTGTCCTATCATCTGCTGGGCTTTTGGGAGGCCTGGGGGACCGAGGAGAGCGTGCTCTCCTACATCCACTCCTGGGGTCACTCCTGGCAAAGCCTCACCAAACCCGAGAAGTAGATCCTTCAGGCTTCGTTAACGGATTTCGGTACAGCTCCCTGTGAAACTGTTTCTTGAACCTACAAGACGGGTCTTCAGAAGGTAGAAACTGTCTGCAGACGGCATGGTTCTGCTTTGGAAGCAACCACGCACTGCGATAAACTCTGCTCAGCACACCAGGACGCAGCTCGGCCCTTCTGCAAGTAATAAGGCTGAAAATCCACTTGGACTTTCTCAGTGGGAAGAGAACACGTGCACACCTGAAAACCCTCACAGTGGCATTCAAGCCACAGATTTGACCACATGACAGGGAAGCGCCATCTCTCCGACCACCGCCAACAGGAAAACAGACCCACGTCTCAGGGCCACTCCCAAGACAGTTACAGGCACTTTATCCTGCAACATGTTAAAACACGGGCAAACCTGGAAAACGGAATCAGGCTACAACAGGGATGAGCCTACTAAGCCAAAGAAGCCAGACACAAAAGGCCACGTACTGTACGATTCCATTTACATGGGAATGTCAGAGCAGGCACACACACACACAATAGATTTGTGGTGGCGAGGGGCCAGGGAGAATGACTGCAATTGGCGGACAGGGTTTCCTTCCGAGGTAATAAAAATGTTCCCGGGGTGCTTGGCTGGCTCAGTCAATAGAGCATGTGACTCTTGATCTTGGGGTTGTGAGCTCGAGCCCCATGCTGGATTGGAGATTACTTAAAAGTAAAATCTTAAGGGGCACCTGGGTGGCTCAGTGGGTTAAAGCCTCTGCCTTCGGCTCGGGTCATGATCTCACGGTCCTGGGATCTAGGCCCACATGGGGCTCTCTGCTCAGCGGGGAGCCTGCTTCCTCCTCTCTCTCTGCCTGCCACTCTGCCTACTTGTGATCTCTTTGTCAAACAAATAAATAAATTAAATCTTTAAAAAAAAAAAAAAGAATGACTTATTAAAAAAAAAAAAAAAGTAAAATCTTAAAAAAATTCAGGGGCACCTGGGCGGCTCAGATGGTTAAGCATCCGACTCTTGGTTTCGGCGCAGGTCATGATCTCAGGGTCCTGGGATCAAGTCCCACGTTGGCACAGAGTCAGTTCGTCCCTCTCCCTTCCCCTCTGCTCCTCCCCCCTCCTTGGGTGGGTGGGTGTGTGCGCGCATGCTCTCTCAAGTCAATAAAATCTTTTCTAAAAAGTTCTAAAATTAGGTAGTGGTGGTGACTGCACGACGTTGAGAATATACTAACCCCACCACTTTAAAAGGGTGACTACTAGATTATGTGAATTACAGTTCAATTTTTAACCAAAGGCTAAGTACTTTATCATCAAATCAGCCCCAAGGGTCATGATCCCTGACTCCTGTAATACCTTTGTTGGATCAAACATTACTTCCAGAACGTAAGAGCCTCTGATACTATATAGAGCAGCAAGCAAAAACATTTCTAAATCTAAGAAACCAGGCTATTCTCAAATTAAAAAAAAAAAAAGGCTTTGAGTAAAAATGAGGCAGGAGAGAGAGAGCAGTACAGAAAGCTTCTTGAATGGTTACAAAAATGTGTCTTTCAGTGGGAGGCAGAAAAGAGTAATTTGTGAGAAACCAGGAGACTGAGCCCACCTAGTGTAAAACAGGCGAGGATTCCTCAAAATGTGGTTCATGCTGGTACTGACACAGTAACGACCCGAGAAAGAGAACACTAGTCCTCTCTGATTCCCTCAGTAGCCTTAGGACACCGAACAATATTTTTGTGCTGAATAATAAATCAGTTTTATTGTGGACGCCCAGAACCACAGAAATGCAAAGAGACCATCTAAAAATAGAGTGTGGCATTTCAAGGAAACCTGTTCACAAAACTGAATCTCCAAAGACCAAGTCGGAAGACTGCCACAGGGCTGCCCAATTTCTTCACAGGCAGCCCTGGTCTCAAATAGCCCCCAAACAGGATGTCTGGCTACAATTAGAAGCAATCTGAGAAATCTGACCTCCTTCACATAAAAAAAAAAAAAAAACGAAAACAAAATGTTGGGAGACACACAAGTATGTGAAAATCACTGCTCTTATGATGATTTTATTGATCACAAAAGCTGTTCTGAAGCATACCATCCACCTTCAGCAACAGAGTGATGATCCGTACTTGGTCCTCCCAGGACAAAGCTGATCAAAGCTGCAGAGCTTTCAGAGTAAAGGCGTCCAAGCGGACCTGCAAGTTTGAAACTGAATTTGATCAAACTGCTGATTCGCACCTCTCTGCTCTCTGGTGAATGCCCTCATAGGCGACTACGGAACGGACGTGAGGAGGGAGAGCTGGGCTCCCTTCTCGGGACTACTGCCACCTCTCCACCAGTCAGAACAGTGTTGTGCCGAGTCCCTGTCCCGTGTGCCACGGGGGGGTTTCAGTCTGAGGGTTCTCACAGCTCCTGCTTTCTGCTTCCCACTGAAAACAGGACTCGGCCTCGCATATATGTGCTCTGGTTACACGGCTGTATACGTAATACGGTGAAGACGGAAGAATTAAAATGCCTACTGGGCAAGTCACAAACAAATGAGTACTTCGGGTGGAATCCAAACCAGCCGTCTGAAAAGGAGACTCCCAGATCCTGTCGCTGGAGCTTGAATACTTCTATAGAGTGTCACTTTCTTTCCCACCCTGCCCTTTTCCTTTACTGAATTTTCATACAATGAGTTTGCTGTGGCCATCACCGGATATACTAACAACAACAA
>NW_019154097.1:51395738-51441089 GCF_002288905.1 Enhydra lutris kenyoni
GGGAGAAAGGGGGGAAAGAGGGATGAAGGAGGAGGGAAGAAAAGTGGGGGGCGAGGAGGGAGGGGAGGAAGGAGAAGACTCATTCCTAAGAGATTCCAGGTCTGTTCTTTATCCAAGGACCTGGCAGCAAAAGCTGCTCTTCTGTATTATGTAAAGAAAGTCTGTCTTACTAAATTTTCCAATTCTGAAGCTCGTTTCTTTATAAAGCCGTGGCCACATATTAAAATAAAATTCTTAATCACCTCCATATGAGGGTAGGTCTAACAAACCACTGTGTATGTTTATTCCAAGTTCACCCACGCATATATTCCATTGATATCTGAACCAATGAGTAACTCCTTTTTGTTACAGGTCTCATCCGCACTTACCGAGGAACAAGAAAAATGAATGTGACTTTGACCTTGAATCGAGGAGACGAGTTTCACATATCTATAATTTCAAGAAATGACATTAAAGAAACCAAAGCACTCCTCTCTTCTGTTTACACATGTAACCTAGATTACAGGGTGCAAATAAATGATAGGAGGCAACCGGCCTGGTCACTTGGAAAAAGTCACCATCAGCCCCCAACAGACAATTGTTTTAAAGGAGAGACGTAACGGAATACAAGGTGTAAACCTGATTAGAGGCTAGGTAAGAAAAACAGAAAAGACATTTGGCGGGGGGGGAGCCTGCTTCCCTCTCTCTCTCTCTCTGCCTGCCTCTCCGTCTACTTGTGATCTCTGTCAAATAAATAAATAAAATCTTTAAAAAAAAAAAAAGACATTTGGGGGAAAGCAGAACTGGGACTGCGCGGGGAAGGAGTACAGAACTATGCCGCTGTCTTCGGTCTGGCAGGGCCGGGGTCAGGAGCAGATTGTCTTTAGCCGATGAATGCTGAAGGGTTTAGGGATAGTTATGACGTCTGTAACTTACTTTCAAATGATCCACGCCCCACCAGCCGAAACAAACTACAGTTCATACACACGTGGAGATAAAGCAAATACGGCAACATTTTAGCACTTGGTGAATTAAGATGACAAACAGACGGGGATATTCTTTCAACTTTACTGTAGATTTGAAAATTTTCAAAAGACAAAGCTGAGGGAGGAAAGACAGCATCACCGTACTGGCAATGATCAGTTACTCCTAAATCTGAATGCAGCAGCCCCTCCAGTTCCGTCGGCTCCGCACCGTAAAGGTGGGCGTTGTAAATGCCTGCACGCGGTCTGGGATTTCTGACAGATTCTTCGCTCCGTGATTTCACTTGGGCTTCTTCTTCCCTGTCCGTGTCACAAACCGGAGGACTGAAGCCTAAGGAGATTATCCACACAGGCTCAAGCTGGATGTACTGGACCCGCGTATATTTACTTAAGAAATATGTCAACAACAGTCAGTTCTACCAGTTAAACAAACTTCTGCAAGCGTACACAGAGACACAGATTCTCAGAATCAAGCATTAACATTACAGCTGCCTGTTCCCGGCCCTGAAATATCCACCAGCCGCGGAGCTGACAAAGCAAACGCACAGAAATCCTGCAAGCTTAATTCCCTTAATTAATGAGACCACAGGGGGGAAGGCGGGGGCCCTCCAGTCGCACAGGACTGAGATTATCCGGGAAGGGACGGCTCGTGATTCATCCCAACAGAGTCAGCCACAGAAAAGTAGAGCTGAGAACAGGGGCGCTGCCCACCACAGCCAAGATCCTACAGTTCCAGATTCTGATAAACGGAAAGTAACGGTGTCTGGATGGAGGCAGGGAGGGACGGATATTAAAAAAAAAAAAAAAAAAAAAAGAAAAGAAAAAGAAAAGCTTCGGTAAAACATGCAGAAACAGTCTTATAAAATTAAGGGTTTATGCTAAAAGCCAGTCTCCCCTCTCAAGCATTTGGGGAAGAGGTTCAGGTTGGTATTACCGCCTAGGCTGGGCCATTAATCTTATTTTTTTTTTCAGATTTTATTTATTTATTTGACAGACAGAAATCACAAGTAGGCAGAGAGGCAGGCAGAGAGAGAGAGAGAGGAGGAAGCAGGCTCCCCACCGAGCAGAGAACCCGATGGGGGGCTCGATCCCAGGACTCTGGGATCATGACTTGAGCTGAAGGCAGAGAGCCTTTATCCCACTGAGCCACCCAGGCGCCCCCGGGCCATTAATCTTTTTAACCAGTGAAAGTCATTAACTTAAGAACTCTTTAAGGAAAATGGCTCTCCTGTCACATCTGTCCCTCAAATTCCTAGTCAACAATCGGTGTTCCTTGATTGCTGGGACTGTGAAGATAAAACCACGGAAGCCAAGCTACTGTGATTAGAGAACTCCTAAGATGGTCTCCCCAAGGGGACACCCTGGTCAAGGGTTCAGCCACGGCCACAGCTCCAGGACTTGGAACTCCCAGGCAGGCTGGAAGGACTAGCATAGCAGGCTTCAATGTCGAGAGTGAAACTGTTTTTCACCCTACCCCAAACCTTCACAGATAAAATGGAAGAGGGAGATAGTTTCTAACACAGAAGCAGCCTGGACGCTTCCGAAATAGTCTTCATTATCTTGACACGGGGGATAATCTATTCTTCGCCAGGATCTTAATACTTGATGGGAAAGACAAAAAGAAAAGGCCCCAGGCTCCTCTTCCGTGGCACAAAAAGGATGGAGGCAGGGTGGGAGGCAGGAAACACTTGAATCCTGAAACCTCATGTCTAAGCACGATGAGCAGCAGAACCCAGGGGAGTATCTCAGCTTATGTTCTTTCCAGATTAAAAAAAAAAAAAAATTAGTCATGTTCTGCATGTCCAGCCAAATTACTGGGCATCTGGGAGGTAGAACCGCCATGGGGGTGCAGAGCAAGCGTGGGAGACACCCGTCCGCGCTGCCTCTGTCCGCACGCCCCCTGGGGTTGGCACTTGGAGACCAAGGCGACCACAGGAAGGACAGCAAGAGACATCAGACTTTCTTTCGGAAAAATAAAAATGCCACGGTAACCATTCAACTAGTATACAGCTTGGCCACTATTTTAAATGAGAAAGTGAATTTAGAAACATGTTACTTTGGGGATCCACAACAGAAGCTCTGCGAGTCCCGAGAACATGTCACATTTTGGAAGAACACTTATCCAATATGAAGATTCCTTCTGCGTGGGCAATGAAAGACACCATTTTATTCTCAGGACACTGTGCGCTCTCAGAAGTGTGGTCATAGACTGAGAAAGTCTGCAACCACTTGTCCCTCCCACACTTGGGAAATACAGCCTCACCGTATGAACAGGCCAAATGCTTCAAAGTCCCTGAAATCCTCCAATATTCCCATACTCTAACACAAACAAAAATGAATTCATTTGTCTGTCTCAATTGAAAAAAATTTTAATTTAATTACTGAAACTTGGAAAAGGACATTCTCGATCATTTGATTTCCTCTCTGCTAAGAACTAAAAGGAAGTCCTGTCTTCTGATGGACCAGTCAACAGCCAACGCCCGCCACTTTCGACTGCTGCGTGTTTCAAAATGTTCATGTTACAATAAATGGAATCGTAAGGAATTGCCAAATGAAACTATGAACCGGTGGGTAAGCGTATGAAAATATATTTTGTTTTATTAAAAGCATTCATCTCAAAGAGAAAATATAACCTCGCTCGGTCCTTAAAGTGGTAAATATATCTGCTTGATGAGTACGCATGTTAGAAAAGAGGGGACGAGGTCCCGGCTGAGCGGAGGACACGCCGGGCCTGCCTCTGTGACAGCCAGGGTCTGGTGAGATGCCTGCGTTCCCTACAGAACGCCTCTCGACCATGTAAACAAGAAGGGCATTTATCGTCCCGCATGACAGGAAGTGTGGACACAGGGAGGCTCCGGGTGGGTGACATTCAGCAACTCAACCACGTCCTCGGGGATCCAGCTGGTTGTCCTGCGCGTCCGGATGGCTGTGAGGGATGTCACAAATGTAAGTAAGCTGGCCACCTGAGCAGGCCAACAAAGTCCATCCAAAGACAGGGAACTGTTTCTTATTTTTCTAAGAACGAAGAAACCTTCCCAAGAAGATCCCCCTGCGAACCGCCCTTCACAGCTCCTTGGCCAGACTTGGATGACGTTCCCCTCCTCCAATCAATCAGTGATAAAGGAAAAGGGATTTCCTTCCCTGGTTTATACCTTTTAAGATTCATTTTCTAGTGGTGTGGTTTTGTAGTGGTGATAAGATCTACTCCCTTCCCTAGGAGTAGATCACTGAACACATCAGGGTCCTTTATAAGGAAGAAAGGGAGGATGGATCCCAGGTAGGGGACCGGCAGTGCCCCAAGCCCAAGTACGCCCGTGCCTACCAACACCAGCTGAACAGCAACGGGCAACAGAGAAATGGGCTTCTTGATTGTTCCTTCCCCTGCTCCTCAAAAATATCTAGATCCTATTTTATGGTTTAAAATCAAGGGCTGTTACTTAAAAGTTACATTTTATAAAAAGGGAAGAAATACTTATTAATTTTTTTTAAATCTATCAACCACCCTAACACTTAAATCAATTATAAAAAAAGCTAAATAGTTACTGTTTTAATGAACCCTCCTATTACCAAATTGCGGTTTCAAGGAACCTCGAGAATGTAAAATAATAAATGCAACCCAGATGTTCACTGAAAAATGAAAACAAGATTGTTTTTACTTCATAGCAACCAGTAGGTCAACCCATTTCCTCCTTCAGAGAATTCTCAGAGGACCACAAACTCCACTCGAAGACCATGTGTTTCATATGTATCTGTCCACAGAAAAAGGAAACTCTGCTTTCCAAAATAAACGGAGAATATTATATGTTCCCATGAAAGTGAATTAGAAAACTGCAGTAAGGCTGGGTTTACAGGCTGCCAAACATCTGGATGAAAACTGGAAAAAAAAAAAATCACTAATTACCTAGATATTGGGAAATGCTTCTCAATCATCATCCAAACGGTCGTTTTATAGCCAATTGTTCCTTTTATATATTAATTACAGAAATAAGTTTTTCAAAAAGGAGAGTACAGAAATTAAAAATAACCCTGTTGAGAGTTTGAGACGGAACTGATTTTCTACTATTTGAAGGGTGCTCCCGCTGACTTACTGAAAACTAAGTCAGCTCAAAGAGTAAATTTGCTCTGTGAAAGCAAATTACCAAATCTTCTTCGATGACTAAACTGACTTAGGTGAGTCTAATATTTACTTAATAGTCTATTTATCCATAAATAAATGCTTGCAGAATTGTCTCCAGCCACATTATAGAACCCTGCAGAATCCGGTGTCTGACCTATCATGGCAATGGGGGAGCTGACTACAAGATGTTGGTAAGTTCAATTAACTTCAAAAGGAAGGATGGGGACCCATGTACCTTCTACTCTCATTTAAATGATTTACTCTTCTCCCACAGCTCCAAAAGCGATTCTATTTTAAGCTGTTTTTGGGCTATTTTGGCAAAACCGATCTTTCCACGTGACACGTTTCAATGGTCCCACCTCACCACAAACTGATACACCTGCTTCCTAGAGGATCTATCTGCCAGTAACTTTTTAAACCTAATCAGTCTCTCCCAAAGTTGTTCACTCTAAGAGCGTGACCGTGCCAACAGCAACGCTGTGCTAACTCACCTGGTACAAATTACTTTTGGTCCTCTATCAAAATGATCTACTGAAGAAACATTTCAAGGCAAAACATACAAGACTTTGCCTCTCAGAGTCCCACCCCTGTGGCCTTCCTGCCATTCTCATCGTGGAGGCAAACATCCACTCGCGGGCATGGGCCAGGCTCTTCCTAAAGCAAGCAAACATCTTTCCACGTTCCTCCTCAGCCTGCTCCCGACCTTTCCCCTGATCCAGAAGACCCTTCTCTAGCATCGTGTCAGCGCACCTCTCCAGAGAACCCAGGATGGCTGACCATCCTCCCTTCTGAAAACACAGCTCCTCCCTTAACTTCTGCACCAACCACAACCTCCGAGGGGCCCCAGACATCACTGACTACCCTTTCCCGGTCTCCTTTACTGGGCTGTCCCCAGCCCTGGGGCTTTCCCCTTTCTCTGGACTCTCTCCCCTAATTGATCTCATTCACCCAGTCCCAGGAACTTCCCAATGCTCATCTCCCACCCAGTCAGGCCTTCTAAGCCACCGAATCCCACAGCCGCCTGCCTTCCTACCATCCCCACCCAGATGTCTCACAAACCAGTCTAAAGTTAAATACCAAAACTGAACTCCTTAGATGCTGCTTCCAGTAAAAGCTGACTAGTTTGTGACAGACTAACCCATCCGCCAAGAACAATGAAAAGAGCTGAACAAATTACAAGAAACAACTGTGTGAAGGTATTGGGGAGCTACCGATGCAGGGCACACTTGGGAGGCTGGGATCCCAGACGCAAGTACAGAGGGGTGAGCCCACAAGCGAAGCCACTTTTCTCCTTGAGACATTTGCCGATTCACTGCAGAGGCCGAGAGGCCAAAAAGCGAAGCAGACACAAGTGGTGTTGAATCTGAGTAGGCCGGCAGGGCCTCCAGCAGTCTTCGGGGACTGGGGGAAGCTTGTGGGCTACCAGATAGAAGGAGCCTAGCAGACACCCCAGGCTTTCAGCTGGGACCCCCAGAGAGCTACCCCAAGAGGGGTCAGACCAAAAGCAGACTGCTGCTCACAACTCTGAAGTGCGGTCTCCCCCAGCTTTGCTGCCTGCCAGAAGCCTCCCCTGGGGAGAATCGCCTGAACCCCAACTTATCTCTGCAATTTTCCATACTCGTTGTCTACAGGCTAATTAACAGGTCCATCCAGAGTCAGGACCCCATGACTGAAAACCAAGGGTAGGACAGACGGCAGAATCTACTCACAAGCTATCCAAATATTGACATGATCAGACATGGACTTTAGAATAACCATGATTAATAGAACAAGGAAATTAGTTTACAAGATGAAAATGAAAAGTTTCATCAGAAAGTTGGAATCTAAAAAAATCAAAGCTGCAGGCAGCAGTAACTGAAATTCAGAACTCAGAACATGGGTCTCATCGTAGGCCAGAGACGAAGAAAGGAGGAGTTCACTGCAACACGGGTCAGAAGGAAATATTCAGAGGGAAGCATGGACAGATAACGAGGAGGAAGAATGCAGGGAAGAGTCTGAGAGACACACAGGACACGATGACAAGGTGGAGTCCCAGAAGGACAGCCAGGGAGTGCAGCAAAGGAGCTGATCAAGAGATAATGAGCAACAATTCTCCAAACCCAATGTAAGATTAAGTCTTGTCACGGCACCGCCAAAAAGGCAGAACCACCGCCACCAATCCCGAAAACCACATCTGGACACACCACAGGAACAGCTGAAAATGAAAGGCAAAGAGAAGAATCTTAAAAGCAGCCAAAGGTGGGGAAGGTGGGGGAGGCAACATCACCTTCCAAAGCAGAAGACAAACAGCAGACTTCTCAACGGAATCAATGGAAGCCAGAGGCAATGAAACAACAATGAAATGACTCAGTAACCTACAACTGTAGACCCGGTGAAACTATCCTTCAAAAGTGACTGCAAAATAATGACATTTCTGACCAAAAAAAAAAAAAAAAATTCCTCCAAATGGCTTTCTGCCAGCCCCACCTCCCCAGACTTGCTGTTCTCAGGCAGCCACACCAGCATCAGCGTCTTGTCACCCGAGCTGAACCTGGAAGTCCTCTCTGATCCCCGCACTTCCTGCACCTCTGGCCTCCCAGCTGTTGGCACGTCCATCCGATTCTCCAGAATACACCTCATCACCAGTGAAGCAACACGTCGTCTCTTACTCGGGAAACAGGCCAGCGTTTGGGAGTCTGATGACCGTCCAGAGATGAGGAGCATGTCCCCAGTGAGAAAGCCATCTGGCAGCAGGTAAGGAAACCGAAAGCCTGCCCACACCTGCACGTGCAATTCCAGGGTCACCCTCCAGAAACACTCCCCACGTCTGCAAAAGCTGACAAGCCCAGGAGGTCAGCTGGGTATGGAACAACAGGAAGTCTACTTCAAAGTCCAACCCAGGACAAGAGGAATCATAAAATGTGACCGTTCTATGAAATAAATAGGGTCTACATGGTAACACAGATAATCTCCCGGCAGCTTGCAGAACATGCCGGACAGTGTGGCGCCATTTTTATAATTTTAAACAGACCAAGAAGAGCTCTCCACCTTGTCTGTAGGTGCACACATCAATATTAAAGTATAAAAACCATACAACCCAAGCAAATTCATGTGTGCCCTTAGGAAATAAACAAGGGAGAGGGGAGTAGGACCAGGAATCACTCAACAAGTCACCTCAACTTTGACATTTGTTCACAAATATTCCCTGGAGGCCCGCCAGGAGCCGTGTTCCAGGTCTTGGAGCACAGTCATGGGTAAAGGCAGACAACATTCCCGCTTTCACGGAACCTACCGCCTCAGAGAGAAGAGACAATGTACAGATACGCAATACGTACAGGACAGTGTTAGGAAGCGGGAACAGGGTGACACTGGGGGGCCGTTTTAGCCAGGCTGGTGAAGGAAGCAGATACGCGACAGAAAGCTGGATGAAGCCAGCAAGTGCACAGCAAAGGGGCCAGTGGCGGGGGGCGGGGGGTGCCGGGCACGTTCACAGAAGAGCAAGGAGACCAGCGTGGTAGTGAAGGTGGGAGGAAACGTCACAGAGACAGCAGGGGATGAGAACAGGGGCCAAGGACGGTCCCAAGGGGAGAATGATTTTTATGTTTTTAAAGGGTTAGTTAAAAAAAAAAAAAAAAAAAAAAATTTGTAATGGGATGTGGCATACAAAGCCGAAACTACTTCCTACCCTGGCCTCTTACGGAGAAAGATCACAGCCCCTGGCCTAGAGCACTCGGAACCTGCGCTGATGGCTCCTGGGGCCACGGTACAGTCTGCAGAGAGGGTTCCAGGCGGAGAACAGTGCAGACTCAGACAGGGGGAGACAATGATCTGGTCTAAAGGGATCACTCTAGCTGCTATGCAGACCATGATGACAGCAGGGAAAACACCAGAAGGCTAAGGCAAAGGAAGCGAATGAAGGCACCAAAATTTTCTCCAGAGCAACAACACTGCCATACACAGAGACAGAGACCCACCTGTAATGCTTGAATGGTTTGTTGTTGTTTTTTTTTTATGAAAGACCTAAAACAATGTCACAAAACATGAGCAGCTATTCTATTAAATCTGAGTAATGGGAAAATGATTGTTTTCTGTACTTTTCTGTGAGCTGATACAGATCTGTCATCTATGTCTCTTTGCCCAATCCCCCATGCCCGTGTACTCTCACCTGAAACCTGCCATGTTCCCCCCAGGTCCACCCTCCCCTCCTGTGGTCCATCCTCCACTCAGTGGCCAGGAACACTCTTCTTAGAAGGGCAGAGGGGGCAATGCTGGAGAAGGTGGCCCCTGGAGTCAGAACACCTGGACTGGGTCCCTGCCCCACCACTCACCAGCTGTGACATGTGGCACAAGTCACTTAGCTTCCCTGTGCCTCCGATTTCCAGGTTCATCTGCAAATGGTGACAACGTTACACGTCTGACCAGATAACTGTCAACAGTAAGATACACAAAGTACACAGGCCAGGACCCCAAGCACAGACAGCACTATGTAACTACCTAAAATTATTGAAACAGAAGTCAAACGTCATAGCCCTGTTTAAAATCCTTCAGTGGGACACCTGGGTGGCTCAGATGGTTAAGTGTCTGCCTTCAGCTCAGGTCGTGATCCCAGAGTCCTGGAATCAAGCCCGGCATTGGGCTCCCTGCTCAGCAGGAAGCCTGCTTCTCCCGCTCTCGCTTGTGTTCCCTGCTTGTGTTACCTCTCTCGCTGTGTCTCTGTCAAATAAATAAAATCTTTAAAAAGATAAACAAATCAAATCAAATCCTTCACTGGCTGCACGTGCTTGGAACAAAATGTGAACTCCCCACCTACAGAAGCTGCTCCTTCCGGGCCGCTGCCTGTCCCACTCTCCCTTCAGGCTGCACCTGACAGAGAACTTCTCCCCAAAGGCTTCCGCGGGCCGTGGGCCTTCCCTGCCTCTCTCCCACTCACCCTCAACCCCTGATGATTTCCTTTAACACAGCATAATCTTCAATTATTTTATGTGTCTGTTTACCTTTCCTGTCTGTCTCGCATTTAAACAAAAGTTCTGGGAATTCAGGCAATTCACCGGCCTTACTCACTACTACTCACCCTTACACTAAGCACAGGACCTGGCATGGGTCAGGGCGTTATGGATACCTGCTGCATCAACGTTCCAGAAGAGAATGCTCTACACATACTCTGAAAACACCTATCATGTCACTTTTTAAAAAATATTTATTTATTTATGAGAATGGGGCGGGAGGGGGAGGCAGAGGGAAAGAGAATCCTGAAGCAGCCCCCTCCAGAGCCCCAGGCAGGGCTGGATCCCAGGACCCTAAGATCATGACCACAGCAGAAATCCAGAGTCGGCCGACCAAGTGACCAAGACATGCCCCTAAACAGTCAAAGGAACAGTAATTTCCTGTGCATGGACTGAAAATATAGGTAACCTATTTTATAGGTGTCTACACTGAAAATGTTATTTTTTAATATTTAAAAACATCCTCAGGACGCCTGGGTGGCTCAGCTGGTTAAGCATCTGACTCTTGGGGCATCTGGGTGGCTCAGTGGGTTAAGCCTCTGCCTTTGGCTCAGGTCATGATCTCAGGGTCCTGGGATCGAGCCCCGCATCGGGCTCTCCGCTCAACAAGGAGCCTGCTTCCTCTCTCTCTGCCTGCCTCTCTGCCTACCTGTGCTATCTCTCTCTCTGTCAAATAAATAAATAAAATCTTAAAAAAAAAAAAAAAAAAAAGCATCTGATTCTTGACTTCGGCTCAGGTCATGATCTCAGGTTTGTGAGATCAACCCCCAGTCTGGCTCTGTGCTAGGCGTGAAGCCTGCTTAAGATTCTTTATCCCCCACCCCCAAAAAAAACCACCAACAACAACAAAAGCAACTCTCAAAAAAGGTGTTTTCTTACCAGCATACTATTTTCCTGTCAAACTATCAAACTATTTTCCAGTTTGGGAAGAAGTGGAAATAAACATTTTCGAATTGCAAAAATAAAAAGGTACAGAGCCACAGCTCCTTTGCACTTACATCCCCCACCTGCTCAGCTCCCACTGCCCTCTGCAAACGGGCGAACATAATTCTTGGTTCCTTATTTAGCCTTCCCGAGAACTTTCACACATAGAGGCACTTGAAAGAAAAGAAAAGGAGAGAAAAGAGAAGAAAAACGGTAGGACACAATGCACATTTTCCTACGCTTTGCCTCTGTAACTTAGTAAGATATTTTGGAGCTCTTTCCACATCAATTCATAAAGTGCAGGGGTGCCTGGGTGGCTCAGTCAGGTAAGCGCCTGACTCTTGAGGGCCCTGAGATCAAGCTCTGCGCTGGGCATGGAGCCTGCTGAAGATTCTCTCACTCCCTCTGCTGCCCCACCCCTCCCCCTGCACCTCTCTCTAGTGCCCATGTGTGGGCGCAAGCGCGCGCGCACACACACACACACACACACACACTTTCTCTCTCCCCATCCCCAGCTCTCTAAATTTTTTTTTTTTTTAAATCATAAAGTGCGGGGCGCCTGGGTGGCTCAGTGGGTTAAAGCCTCTGCCTTCGGCTCAGGTCATGATCCCAGGGTCTTGGGATCCAGCCCCCATCGGGCTCTCTGCTCAGCAGGGAGCCTGCTTCCCCCGCCTCTCTCTGCCTACTTGTGATCTCTGTCAAATAAATAAATAAAATCTTTTTCTACAAAATCATAAAGTGCTTGTTCCTTCCTTTCTACAAGTTCCTTCACCATCTGGGTCTAAGATTCATCTGATGAGGCTCCTGCGGGTGGACATCTGGGTTATTTCTCATTCTTTACTGTCAAAAGCAATGCAGTGAATGATCGTGGACCTACAGTACCTCCGACACGCACAAGTATACCTGCCGATCAGACCCCTAGAGCTGCGATCGCTCAAACAGTTTACACGCTCCCAGCTGTTTATGAAGCGCCAGCTGCCCAGCACCACTTTAACCGTCGGGACCCACTCAGAGAAACGGAAAGCCCCCTAAGAAGCTGAAAGGGAGGAAATTTCATACAAGGAGTTTGTTGCACGCCTGATGGAAAAGCTGAGAAGTCACACAGGAAATGGTAAGACAACCCGGAGCCCCGCAAGAGCGAGACGCTGCTACCAGCTCCAAGCTGGAGGCCCAAACCGAGGCCGTATTCCCAAGGCTCCGGGGGCTCAGTCAGGGGGCAGGAGCTGGAGCCGCAAGGAGACACGGCGGTTGTGGCCTGAGATGGTCTGAGGCAGAACAAGAGAACCCCACTGCCCCCTTCCTGCAGTCACCAATCTCCCCCACCCCCACCGGTGGCTGCCATCGGTCAAACCTAGCCCCAGGCCAGCTGACCCAAAGGTCTGGAAAATGTTGCCTGCAGGGGTGAGTCCCTTGGCCGGCAGGCCAGGGAAGGGCAAGCCATGGAGTTGAGCCAACAGGATACAGGCTGGCGCTGTAATTTACCCTCCTACGGCCAACAGATGGTTTCAAACCGGGGAGGGGGTGGTCCCTGCTTGCCTGGCAGGTGAGAGGTGGGTTCTCAACCTGGTCTTAATTTGTATCATTTCATTAGGAGTGAAGTGGAACACCTTTTCCCGTGAAGCACATGCTTGATCCTCATCTACACTGACTGGGGAGGGGGAAACCAGTAAAGTTATTCACTTCATCGGCCACAGATGGTCCATTCGGGAACATCAAGCAGGCAGATTCCCAAACTGAGCATTAAGATGGTGGCAATGAGCCAAACTAGCCAGTCACCTGCCAAGTAGAGACAAATCTCAAGAACTGTTCTAGAAAAACTGAGTGGCAACAAAGCCCTGAAGGAATTAAAAATACCTTAACTACACTCTGCACACATTATAAGTAACAATGTGTTCTTGTAATCTTGTACCAACGCCCCCCACCTTGTTCCTCCTTAGAACTGCCTTCCTACCATTCACATCACCATCCTCTCCCCTTATCTTGCATTGAAACAACAAATACTACCCTGGACAAAAATTCAAATTATAAAAATAGCAAGTCAGAATCATTTTTGAAGTCTTTTAACCCCACTCACACATTAGCAAAAAAGAGCTCTTAAGCGATCTCCCGTGCCTGTCTCCCCTCTGACTTGATTATTTACCCTATCTTGTAAACAAGCTGTGGCTGACTTCCCAATGTATAGTTCAAAGTTCTATCCTATACTCTAAAAATCTACACAAAGACTTTTTTACTGTTGGCCGGCAAATAACTGGCAACTGAAATCATTCTGTTTCAAAGGGCTGAACTTTTTTAAAGTTTGAACTTTAAAGCAAAGTTTTTAAAATCTAAATGGCAGTAATAACTATAAAGAACTTTAAAGGGGTATGTTAACTTCAAAACCTCCCCAAAACAGTTAACTATAAGCACATCAAATGTATACAATAACCACTATATAATGACTCTAATTTCAAAACTCTAAGGCTCTCACTTATCCAAAAATAAACTTATTCTAAGATTGCCGAATTTTGGGAAGTGTTCTTCTACAATACAAGGAAGATAATAAACCTTATCGATAGACGTTAAAAGTTGTTTTCCAGCACCTACCATGCTGCCGGGCATTTTAGTAGACAAATAACTGCTCATTGTTGATTGTTCTAGTCAGGGAGATTAAAAACAATCACACCGCTTTCCCAATGCAGGGTACCTTTTTTTATGTAAGTTTTTTTTTTTTTTAATTCAAATTTGAAAGTAACACACACCATTCCAGAAACTTGGAAAATATACAAAGAAAACAAAATATCCATGATATCACCAGTTCTTACATTGTTTCGGCCATGATATATAAAGCAACTGCTTGCTTTTAATGGTTGTAACTTTTTATCAATAAACTTCCCATTATCTAGCTCACCGTTCTCCTATTAGGCATTGCTATTTCCAATTTTCTACTATTACGAAGAGCGTAATCGACCTCTCTGGGCATGAGATTTTTTTTTTTTCCTAAATATCTCTCATGGGAATGCAATCTTGAAATTAAGAGCCCGAAAAACCTTTGAAGACTTTTGATACTTTATAACATCCTTTGTTACAGTACTCAAAATGTATAAACTGCTGGGCCACACAGACTTCCTTTTCTAATCTTTACATCTGCTTTTACCTTCACACCTGCCACATTTCTGTATTCAGAGTTGGACACATCTTCCACACAAAATCACCAACCCAGCAATGTCAAATGTTTAAATATTATGGTTGTTTATTTTCTAAGAAGGAAAAACTGCTACGTGCTTGTTACCCCAGTCGTGACAGGCAGGGAGCAGGGTATCTACGGAGAACCCACTGCTTAAGAATCTTCAGACAGCCAGCCTGGCTGTAGGAGGGCTTGCAACTGGGCTCCTTCTCTCCACAGCACTTTCTTTCATAAACAACACACCCACTCGGAGCCACAGTGCTACCCCTAGCTTTAACTGTGAGAACTGAATTTGCCAAATGCCACGGTGAGTGCCAACTTCCCACCATTGCAGCCGCATCGCTTCTTGGGGCACAAATATTTCCCCCTGTGCAGCACTTAACAGTCTAGATAGAAGGCACCTTGATTAACCACTTCAACCTGAAAGCATTGGATACTGCTGATTCTTACCGGCAGCTGCTCCAGCAGCCTGTAATTAAGATTTTTTTTTTTCCCAAAACACTCCCTCATTATACCAGGGGTTCTGAAGATTCGGTCTGTCAGCATAAAGGAGATCCGCAGCAAAAGTAGAGAAAACCTCAACTTCGGGTGTCCTTGTAAGATACGGGTATTAACCCTCTGCTTTCCAAAGCAGCAACCCCCTGCATCCGCACGCGTAATGCTGCCACACGGACACAATTCGCAGCATGACACAACAGTAATTTGCATGCTACTAAGTAATCTACAATAAATGCAAATCTTCCTGCCAGGGGTAACTATAACGTCAGGCAGGCAGCCGGGTTTTCTGGTCTCACCTCCGTGCGGGCTGCCCCTCCCGACTCCGACCCTCGGCTGCTCTGACTTATTTTTTTTGGCTTACCCCGTAACGTTCCCTATTTCATAAAATGCGTGTTCTCTGGCTGCCCCCTCCTCGTTGAAGCCGCCCCACTAACTGACCACTTCTGACCTAAAGACCGAAACACTGGTACGGTGTTCCACCCTGTCGCCCCCACCATCCCCTCTTGGACCCGAAGAATCCCCAATTGGAAACTTTCCTCACCCCATTTCCCGGGGATACCCCCCTTCCAACCACCTAAGACGCCAAGGGGGTCAGCCTCCTGCGGTCGGGCTCCGGAGGGCGTGGACGCCCTTGGCGAGGAGAGACGGGGAAGGTCGCCCCCAAGGTCCCCCGCCCCGCCAGGACGACCCCCGAGTCCTGCTCCGAGTCCCCAGGCCGCCCCGGCCGCAGGCGACCCCGGCCTCGCACCCGACCCCCGCTCCGGTTCGGCGGCAACCCCGTCGGCCCCCTCCTCCGGGCCCCGGACCGGCGCGCCGCCGACCTCGGCGGCCAGCAGGCATCGGCGCCGTCCGGACCTCCGAGCCCGGGCCCCGGTCCGGCCGCCCCGCTCCAATCCGGCGCGCCCGCGACCCCCGCCCCAGGCCGCCAGCCGGGCCGGCCACACCTCCGACACTCACCGCCGCCGCCCTCGCTGCCACCGCCGCCGCCGTCCTCGTCCATGTTGAGGCCGCTCCCGCTGCCGGCGAGCCCGGGGCCGCGGGCGGTGGGCGCCGCGGGTGCGGAGCGCGCGGGCAGCCGGGCGGCTCCAGCAGCGCGCGCGCCGGGTCGCGGCCCGGGCCTCCTCCGGCCGGGCGGGGCACTCGCCGCTCGGCGCGCCGTCACGTGACGCACAGGCCCCGCCCCCGGGTGCGGTGGGCGGGGCCTGGGATCGCGCGGCCCCGCCCGCGGGAACGCGCCCGGCCCCACCCGGACCGCGCTGCGCGGGCCCGGCGGGACTGAGATGCGACCTTTGGGGGCCCGCGGCGCGGCGACCCCTGCTCGGCCCCCCCGCCTTAGCGGGGCCTGGAGACGCTGGCGGGGTCCCGGGCGCCGGATGCCACTTCTACAGACCCCCGGCGCCGAGGGTCCTCCTCGCACGTGCTCAGGAGACGCACGCCTTCAAAAGTCAGCCCGTCCCCCGTCGGCCCCAAGACATTTCCGAGCAATTCCAGCCTTTCAGCTTTCTGGTGGATAATGGAGGCGCTCCTTTGCTGGCGATGAGCGCACTTTACAATTAACAAAGTGACAGGCTGAACCCGAACCCCAAACCCGCACACCTGGGGCCCACCCTCAGCGGGCTCCGCAGGGGCTGGCTGGGCCGGCTGGCCTCAGATGCTCTCGCAGTGTCTCTCCAGCCTCCTTTGGAGAGCTGCCAGCTGCCCTGGATTTATGGTGCAGAAGGAGCTCAGAATTCAATTTCCCGTGGGCACAGCCAGGGTCCTAAGCGCAGGCCTCGTGGGCACAAGGCCTCAGCTCGTCCTGCTCCAGATCTCTGAATCTCTTCGCTTCCAGTAACTCCCCCGAAGCCCTGAAATGCGGCTCCCCAGACTTTCTGTTCCTCTAACTTGAACTAAATTGCATTAAAGAAAAGGAAACACTGTAATGGAGGAGATAATTCATCTCTAATATAATTTTCCAGCAACTGTTTTATATTTACAAAGGGCCTGTTTAGTGGAAGGATCCTTCCGCTGTCATTTATCCAAGCAGACAGTTTTCACCTTATCGTCCAAGGTTGTGGGATGACTTCAGGCTTCAGTCTCCTGATAACCTCAAGAATTAAACACCCAGAATTCCCGCGCCTCTCAATTAACAAAGCACACTTCTGGGAGCAGAGAAGATATTTGGCAGCTTAAGTAACAAATAGGCAACAGAAAAGGGGTCTGGGTGTCAGGCGATAGAGGTTTGAGTCCCTGCCCACAGATGTGGCTTCCTGATCTTGTCCTCGTCGGCTTGGTTATCTTGAAGATAACTGCATGGCTATTGAGAAAAAATGACAGCACATGTTGAACTTGATAATTTGATATGTGGAGCTTTGAACTCAGAGATACTATCAATTATAAAAGGCCTTTAAATGTCAAATTCCTAATTCTTTAGGTTTGTCAACATGGGATCCAAGGGGCTTCTCTCAAAGTTTGAATCTGAGAATTGCTCTCTGATGCCCATCAGAATAAAGCATGACCCAGTTATCTGTAAGCAGAATGTTATATTATCCCCACACCTGAGCCTGGAGCTCCACTTTGACAAAGCCTGCAAAAACGTTGGGGGAATACAGGCTTAGGGTGTCATTTTGTTCTTGAAGGGAGAACTTAGAAGACTTCAAAACCTTCACTACCCTAAATAAATAAAATCTTTTTTTAAAGGGGGGGGGCGCCTGGGTGGCTCAGTGGGTTAAAGCCTCTGCCTTTAGCTCAGGTCATGATCTCAGGGTCCTGGGATCAAACCCTGCATCGGGCTATCTGGTCAGCAGGGAGCCTGCTTCCCTTCCTCTCTCTCTGCCTGCCTCTCTGCCTACTTTTGATCTCTGTCAAGTTAAAAAAACAAACAAACAAACAAACTTCACTACTCAAAGAAATTACTATCTAATGGGAAAATTTGATGGGTGGGCGGAGCTGTTCTCGGGCATGTTTTAATCCCACCAAGATAGCATTTATCGAATCTGCTCACATGCAGGTTGCCCCTACATATAGGAACATTCAGTATCCTAGTTACCCATTACGATAGGCATTCACTTTAGGTCCAGCATGTGTGTGGTTTACTCAGAAGTTGAAAGCTTTATAAATGAATTTGTAACAAAGACCATTCATGCAGCAGACATCGCTCCAAGATAACAAGTGTTAAACCCAAAACCCCATTGCAATCACTCAGACAATAAATATTTAGGTACCTGCTATATTCCAGGCACTGTCCCAGGTGCTGGGAATATGATGATGAAAAAGATCAAGTCAGTCCCTGTCCTCAAGGGACTTAAAGCTAAAAGGATTACAGCCATTAAGCAAAAAATTGCACAAGTAATTTTGTAATTGGATATTGATGTCCTACCCTATTTCCAGACTTTCTCACAGAGTTTGCTGTTTCCTGTGAATGGGCTTTGGAGCCTTGGAACTCCCTCAGACTGAGACTGTAGTCTGTATTTATTCTGTCTCCACGATCCATCATAGGGCCTGGCCGTGTCAGAGAAAGGGAGAAAGCAACGGCATTTGTTACTGCTGCTGAATGAACAGGACCGTCAAAAGCAGGAGACATCTTGAAAACATGTTGAAACCCATCTATCAGCCCTCTGACCATTGCAGAAATACTTTAAGAAATCAAAAATGTGCACATTCCGGAAAGGTCAGAGGACTTCTCCTTTGTACATTCATCTCCACCCTCCAAGTGGAAGTCTGTGAAATTGGACAGAAATGTCCTCTCCTGGGGGCACCTTGGTGGCTCAGTGGTTTAAGCCTCTGCCTTCAGCTCAGGTCATGATCTCAGGGTCCTGGGATTGAGCCCCGCATTGGGCTCTCTGCTCAGCGGGGAGCCTGCTTCCCTTCCTCTCTCTCTGCCTGCCTCTCTGCCTACTTGTGATCTCTCTCTCTGTCAAGTAAATAAATAAATAATCTTTACAAAAAGAAAAGAAAAGAAAAAAAGAAATGTCCTTTCCTGGCACTAAGATCGCAAGAGCCAAATCGCCACCAAGTCCCGTGTCCTCCCAAGCCGCCTGAGCTATGGCTAGCGGCTTCCCAAGCCTTTCCCGTCTCCTCTGATAGCAGGCAAGAAAAGCAGAGACAGGAGCACCTGGGTGGCTTAGCGGGTTAAAACCTCTGCGATCAAGCCCCACATCGGGCTCTCTGCTCAGCGGGAAGCCTGCTTCCTCCTCTCTCTCTGCCTGCCTCTCTGCCTGCTTGTGATCTCCGTCTGTCAAATAAATAAATAAAATCTTAAAAAAAAAAAAAAAAGCAGAGACAGCAGTGACCGTCAGCAGATGGGAACCTCGCTCATCCATGACATCTGATCCGGGGTCTGGTCCAGTCCGGGGAAGGCACTGTGCACACAGAGGCCAGCTCACTGTCAGCTCGTGGTCACGAAAGGAAAATAATGTCTTCCGAAATCTAATTTCATCTCGGAAAGAAAATATCTCGTTGGAATAGAGATGATCTTGTGCAGATTAGCATTCTGCATTCTGCCCAGGCAAACAACAGGGGTCTGAGTGTCAAGTCACATCCTCATTAAATTTTCAAAAGCCCAGACATCACGGCCTCCACAGCCTCCGCCTCTCTTCCCAGGTTTTAAAGCGGTCGACCCTGGTCTTGTCCTCTCTCCTGGAATCCACACGATGGACGGAGCTTTTTGGCCTCACCATACCAAGGGCAGCTTCATTCCTTTCAGACTGATTAGCAACTTGCACTTCTGCTTGCAAAGGCAGTCGGGTTTTGTGTTCGTGGTAAACTGGGAAAAAAATGATTTGGCCACTGCTTCAAGCTATTTATCTTCGGGAAGAAAGGCTTTCTACCCGCTCAAGGTGACATCGATATGGAAAGTTATTACACACGAGGTGTCTTCAGTAGTAATAAAAAAAATTGGATTATTTTTATCTAGCTCATCATTTTTATAGTACATCCCTGACCTACAGAAGACAAAAACAAAAACTTTTTTTGTTGTTGTTATTGGAAAAGGCCCCCTTCAGAAGTTGGTCTGTAGTGTGCAGCTTAAACTCATCAGGGAAGTCCATCCTGGGGTGCAGAGTGTACTAACGGACAAGCAATTAAAAGGAAAAGGGTAAAAATGACAAACAAAGGACAGAGAACAGCTGTCCTTGAACATGGTCCTCTGAATAGAAAGTGAGCTCTTATCCTGAAGCCAAGTGACATCACTGATTGCTGTGTGACCCAGAGGGCATAACTGTGACCGAGCAAATGGGATTCTGCACCTTGACTTACAGGGCCATGAAAACTGGTCATCTGTGGTCCTTGTGAAGAAGCCACATAGCGCGCCTGGGTGGCTCGGTCATGAGCCTTCGACTCAGGTCATGATCCCAGGGTCCTGGGATCGAGCCCTGAATCGGGCTCTCTGCTCAGCAGGGAGCCTGCCTCCCCTTCTCTCTCTGCCTGCCTCTCTGCCTACTTGTGATCTCTGCCTGTCAAATAAATAAATAAAATCTTTAAAAAAAAAGAAGAAGAAGAAGAAGCCACATAAACCCAGTAAAGTCATTAGGTCCCAGCCATGATGAATCCCAGCACACCACCTCTGATAACTGGATAATGCCATCTCTACAGTCAGACAGCCCAGGCACCTCCATCTCTTGTCTGTGTGACCTTGAACAAGTTGCTTCACCTCTCTGTGCCCTAGTTTCTGCATCTAAAATGGCAGATTGATTGAGTTTCCCCCACTCACTCCTGCACAAGCCAGACAGAATCCATGTGACAAGAGGGGAGGCAAATCTGAATCTCAGAAAGGACTCCCACTGTCACTGCCACCTTCTAGCCTCGGCCCTTTGCTCCACATCTGCCTTCTGGAATGTTCCTTGCCACACTCCATGCCCTCTGCTTGTGAATTGTCCCATGCTTCATACCTAATCAGTCTTCTAAAGGACTCGGTTCTTATGGCCACAGTCCCATATGTGCAATTGGATAGAGGAATCTGGGGACTCTGTGGCCCTCTTCTGATGTCACTTTATTCATTGAACATTCTGTTTCTTGGCACCCCCACCAAGCAGGCCCTGGGGATGAGACAGGAACCAGCAGTCAACAACTTTTGATGATGGACATGTCAGACTCCAATAGCCAGGGTGACTATAACAGCCTCTGAAACCTTCACTATACCCCCTGGCAGCTGGCAAGGCTCCATGTCTCAGGAAAAAAGGCGGGGCAGGGGGTTGGGTCTGGTGTGCACACCCCATTCAAATATTCTCCCTCAATAACAAATTAATCATATAAGTTTAGGGTGCCTGGGTGGCTCAGTCATTAAGTGTTTGCCTTCGGCTCAGGTCATGCTCCCAGGGTCCTGGGATGGAGCCCTGCATCGGGTTGCCTGCTCAGCGGAAAGCCTGCTTCTCCTTCTCCCACTTCCCCTGCTTATGTTCCCTCTCTCGCTGTCTCTCTCTCTCAAATAAATAAAATCTTTTTTAAAAATCATATAAGTTTAGGGGCGCCTGGGTGGCTCAGTGGGTTAAAGCCTCTGCCTTCGGCTCAGGTCGTGATCCCCGTGTCCTGAGATTGAGCCCCACATTGGGCTCTCTGCTCAGCGGGGAGCCTGCTTCCCTTCCTGTCTCTCTGCCTGCCTCTCTGCCTCTTTGTGATCTCCATCTGTCAAATACAGAAATAAAATATTTTTTAAAAATTATGTAAGTTTGATTTTTAGAGATCTGTTCCTTGATCAATACAGCTTTAGCATTTATTAAGTGTTATTAAGGTTTCATATATGCAAACACACTCTTGAGAGCCCCTAATTCATTGGAATAAAACCATGAAATGGTTGTACGTCTTCCCATCGTGTCACCCAACGGTACAATGTTCAATCTCTCTCTCCTCCCTTAACAACATATGGCGTGGATTCTCATTGTTAAAAATAATGTAGTTTAGACAGACTTCTGATTTCGGAAAAGTGGAATACAAGTCCTTTTCCCGTTCCTCCTGCTAAGTACAAGTCCATGGCCACTGTTTATGAACTAAACACAAAGAAGACAGTGAAAGGAGAAGTGGACAGAGGGGCTATCCGGCACCTTGGGACCTAAGGAATGACATGACGGTGAGTTCCTTGGGTTTTCTTTTTGCCTCAGAGATCCCAGACTTGATGCTGGAGAAGCCAGAAACCCAAACTGGTGCAAGACAGAAAGACAGACAGACAGAAAGTAAGAAAGAGAGAGAGAGAGAGAAAGGAAAGAAGGAAGGAAAGAAAGAAAAGAAAGAGAGAGAGAGGGAAAGGAAAAAAGGAAGAGGAAGGAAGAGAAAGGAAGGAAGGAACAGAGGAAGATCACGATAAAAGCCTGCTCTCTCTAGCCAAAGGATCAGGAAAGGTGCAGCCTAGCAGGGCAGAAAACTTAGACAATAAGGCTGCACTCCAGCCAGCCCCAACCCCACCAATGTCAGCAAAAGGCTGGCCTCCACCTCCTCCAGCTGAAAGGAGGTGTCCCGAGCCAAAGTCCCCTCCCAGAATGGCATCAGAGAAGGCCAAGTAGGAAACCTGTACTTTCATCCCAGCTGGGCAGTAGTGAGGCTCCCGCCTCTCCCCACTAGGACGATGTCTGAGAAAGTCGAGGGAAGCGTCAGAACTTTGACCACCAGCAGTGACAAGGCCACCCAGTCCTTGAGTATCAGCGGAGGCCATGTGGGGAGCAGTAAGGAAGCATCCAGCCCCTCCCCCCCAGCCAAGGTGGTATCAGTGGAGGTCTGGGGGAGCCTGAAATTCCATCTCCCCGCAGCAGGAATAAGGTGTTTCCCCCAACCCAGAATATCCACAGGCACCAAGTGGAGAACCTGGATTTTCACCCCCACCTGGTAGTAAAGAGGAGGCATTCCCCTACTCCCTTTGCTGGAGGTATCAGAAGAAGCAGGCACAAATAGAATATTTATCTAAGACAGTAGAGGAATACCAAAAAGTCCAGGATATAATTGGAAATCACTCATCACATCAAGAACCAGAACACCCCAGGTGGCATGAAATAAGACATCTAATAGATGACCATACCAAGATGGCAGCGATGGTAGAGTTACCCGAGTAAGATTCTGAAGCAGCCAGTGAAAGATGTTCAATGAGCAATTATGAACACACTTGAAACAAATGCAAAAACAGAAGAGAATATACAAAGGAATAGAAGGTACAAAGAAGAACCAAACAGAAATTTTAGGATAGAAAAGAAATAACCAATAAAAGTTTTTTTTTTAATTTTATTTATTTATTTGACAGACAGAGATCACAAGTAGGTAGAGAGGCAGGCAGAGAGAGAGGAGGAAGCAGGCTCCCCACCAAGCAGAGAGCCCGATGTGGGGCTCGATTCCAGGACCCCGGGACCATGACCTGAGCCTAAGGCAGACGCTTTAACCTACTGAGCCACCCAGGCGCCCCATCCAATAAAAGTTTTTAAATCAGTGGGTTGGCTCGTGGTAGAATGGAAGAATTTTATGTGAGGATTGAGTGGGATCTAATCTGCGGATGCAAGTCTGGCTCAACAGTCCCAAATCATTCAGTGTAATCTACAGGCTAAGAAGAAAAATCACATGATCACATCAATGGATGCAGAAAAGGTATTTGACGAAATTAAACACCCATTCGTGATCAAAAATGTTCTAGACACTAAGCACATAAAAGGACTTCTTCGACTTGATTTTTTTTTTTTTTAAAGTGTACTGGGGCACCTGGGTGGCTCAGTCAGTTGAGCATCTGCCTTCAGCTCAGGTCATGATCCCAGGGTGCTGGGATCCAGCCCCGTATTGGGCTCCCTGCTCGGCAGGGAGTCTGCTTCTCCCTTCCATGCTCTGCTCCTTGCATGCTCTCGCTCTCTCTCTCTCCTTCTCAAATAAATAAAAATCTAAAAAAAAAAAGAAAAGAAAACCTACAGAAACCTACAGCTGACAGCACACTGAGATTTGAAAGACTGGTGCTTTTCCCCGAAGATTGGGAGCCAAGCCAGGATCCCACTCTCACCACTGCCACTCAACATAGCACTGGAAGTTCTAGCCCACACAATAAAGCAAGAAAAGAAATAAAAGACTTTGAGATGACAAAGGGAAAAAAATTAAAGTGTTTCTGTGTAAAGATGACAGATTGTCCAAATAGAAAATTCCAAGAAATCTATTAAAAAAAAAAATCTCCTAGAACTTATGAGTGAATTCAGCAAGGTCACAGAATCTATGTAAAAACCAACTCTATTTCTATAAACTGGCAATGAACGCATTGAAGAGATCTCACTACAGTGCCCACAATGACCCCTGCACCTGTCCCTGCTCCCCGGAGGACCCCAAATGAACAGTGGTTATGTAGTAGCAGAGTGGTGTTGCCTGGGAAGGGAAACAAGGGAGCCGTGGAAGTTTTAACTTTAAAAATTCCTACAAAAAGCAGCTCGGAAGAGGAGCAAGCGGGGAGCGGACGGAGATGGTCTGGCTTTGAATCTGTGTTTCTCCATTATCAGGTTCGTGTGTTTTGGAATTTTGGATCACTACCACCGTTTGGAGTTTCTGTTTGTGTACTGAGGTGAACGGCGCCCCCTGCCACCCCCCAAAAGTCATGTCCATGTAGAATCTCCGAATGTGAACGAATCTGAAAGTAGGGCCTTTGCAGATGTAATTTGTTCAGATGAGGTCATAATGGAGTGGGCAGGCCCTCAATCCAGGGACTGGTGTCCTTGTAAGAAAGTGAGGGCATGCACAAGGGGAAGATGACCCATGGGGTCCACGGAGGCAGAGACAGGGTAGGGGGCAGCAAGCCGCTAAGGAAACCCAAAGGCTGCTGGGAACCACCAAAAGCTAGGACAGAGGAACCGTGTGGCCCTGCCAACCCCTTGATCTCAGACTTCTGGCCCCAGAAGCCACCCAGTTTGCAATAATTTGGAGTTGCAAAACCAGGAAACTCATACCATCTGGATCTGCCTTTTCAGGGTCTTAAGAAGGTAGAGTCTTCCCCAGACACCCAGAGAAGGGCAGGGTCCCCCGATCTCAGGCAGTCCGCGTGCCTCCCTCCCAAGGAGAATGAATTCCAGAATCCATTTAGGAACTGAAGAACCTCGTCTTCTACCCAAGGAAAGAGGGACACACCCTCAGACGTGTGTGTGTGTGTGTGTGTGTGTGTGTGTGTGTGTGTGTGTGCGCGCGCGTGTGCGCGCGCGCATGTGTGTAAGAGGGGCTGGAAAGCCAGCACACAAGAATCACATTCTTATCCTGCTGCAGAATGCACTGCCCCAGGCGCCTTTCCTCTGGCGCTGGCTTGCTCAGCAGAAAGCTGTGGGACAGCTGGCTGAGAGCTGAGTCACAGCCTTCCCAACCCTCCGCCACTGCCTCCAAGTTCAAAGGAGAGAAGAATTACAAGAAACAAGCCGCCCCCACCCCATCGTCTCCGTCATTCTTTACTTCTCTGCATCCTTTTCTCTCCGGAGCCTCCATCAACAGCACCAGCCTCCTCCTGACCACCATCATTGCCCCCATCTTCATTCCTGAATAAGGACAACAGTGTAAGGGGGACTACTAGTAGACACCTGCTGGAGGCGACCTCAGCACCAAGGGCCCTCCTAGCTGCCCTGCAGCCCTCCCAGGGGCCTGACCAGGAGGATACGGCCAGCCCTCCTTGGAGACAAGGGAGCTGAGTCTCAGAAGCACAAAGTAACGTGTCCGAGACCACACAAGGAGAGCATGGAGGAGCCAGAAGTGGTCCTGCTTCTGCTTCCCCTGTTCCCTCGAGACACCGTCCAGCCTCTGGGATGCAAAAGAAAGGAGAGCAATTCCAGTTACTCCTAGACTCGCACACACAGGGAGTCTGCAGCCTGTTGCCCACACACACGACCCGATGTCCCTACCTACCCACCCACACCCACCCCCACGACTCCTTCTTTCCCTGTCTTCTGCCACATCTTTGTTCAGCCCCTACCACGTGGCACAGGTGTCCCCTGAGACACCTGACTTCACACTAAGGATGGCATTTTCCAAAGACTCCGCTGCAAGGGTCTGGGTGGGGGGTGGCCGTTTTATGGGTCCAGGATTCCTTCTGAGGTTGGGGGACGCACATTCCCACGCTGGGAATGGGCCTAATGCCATCAAACTGTTCACTTTGGAATGAGTCGTTTTTTGTTTTTTTTTTTAAGATTTTTTTTTTTTAATTTACTTATTTGACAGACAGAGATCACAAGTAGGCAGAAAGGCAGTCAAAGAGAGAGGGGGAAGCAGGCTCCCCGCCGAGCAGAAAGCCCGATGCGGGGCTCGATCCCAGGACCCTGAGATCACGACCCGAGCCGAAGGCAGAGGCCCAACCCACTGAGCCACCCAGGCACCCCTGGAATGAGTCGTTTTACAGGATGTGAATTCTACCTCAATAAGTTGAAAAGGTTTCCGGGGCGCCTGGGTGGCTCAGTTGGTTAAACGTGTAACTCTCGATTTGGGCTCAGGGCATGATCTCAGGGTCGTGAGATCGAGCTCCAGGTCAGACTCCATGTTCAGCAAGGAATCTGCTGGAGAGTCTCTCTCCCTCCCTCTGCCCCTCTTCACCGTGATCTCTCTCTCTCTCTCTCTCTCTCTCTCTCTCCAAAATAAATCCTTAAAAAATTAAAAAGGTCTGGGAAGTGCCCAATGAAGAAAGTCTATATTATGCTTAATACTGCTGCAGCCTAAAAGTGTATCATGCCTCCTTCCTTGCTGGAAGCAACCCTTCATCAGATGTTTTGGGCAGCAGGAAACAAGTCCCTGAGACCCCTAGGGTGTCAGCTGGTCATTCAGTGAGCCACACTGGGACAGAGTTTCTTTGCTCGCACCGTCCTCCCTCCCATCTCAGCGTCCCCGTGCTTGCACATCCTGTTCGTATAAAGGTGAGGCAAGACAGGATACCCAGAGACTTGTAGGTAAGGCTCACAGAAAGGTGACTCAGTGAAATGGATTCTCAGTGCACCTGCCCCTCCGAGGCTATGACTTCTTGTGGCACTTCTAGAAAACCAATGACAGAACGGCCCGCCCACATCCTGGAGGAGAACCCTCCCCAGCGAGCACGATGAGGCAGCCTCCTAATTGCTGGGTGGCCTCTGAAATCTGTGACCCTCTGAGACATGTCACCTGGCAGGTTCTCCGAGAGGCTCTGCGTGTCCCACAAGCTGCAAGAGGCCACGGCAAGACCAGCCCAGCCACAGATGAGAAGGAGCAACTGCGAACCTTCTTTTCTTTTTTTTTTCTTTTTTTCCTTCAATGAACCAGCTACTAATTTCGTTGATCTGTTTGACTGGGGTTTTTTTTTTTTAGTCTCTATTTCATTTATTTTTGCTCTAATCCTTATAATTCCTTTCTTCTACTGGCTTTGGGCTTTGTTCTTCTCTTTCTAAGTCCTTTAGGTGTTAAGTCAAGTGGTTTATTTAAGATTTTTCTTCGTTCTTGCAGGAAGCCTGTATTTCTACAGTCTTCTCTCTTAGAACAGCTCATACTGCATCCCAAAGACTTTGGACTGTGGTGTTTTGATCTCTATTTGTCTCTATGTATTTTCTTATTTCCTCTTTCATTTCTTGACTCAGCTGTGAACCTTCTTAACAAGGAGAGAAAGAAACCAGGAGCAAAAAGCTGCTGAACGTTTCGAGCAGAGGTGCCCAGACAAATCCTTGAACACACACATCATAGCAGCACACAATAACCAGAAGTAGAGACGTCCCCAGTGGCCATCCACAGACAGATGAGTGGATAAACAAACAGTGGCCGTCCATACCGTGGAATATTACTCAGCCACGAAAACTAATGAAGCATTGATCACTGCTATGACATGGGTGACCCCCCAAAAATTACACCCTGTGAAAGAAGCCTGACACAAAAGACCCCATACCGCATGATTCCTACTAGAGAACTATCTAGAATAGGTAAATTCATAGAGACAGAAAGCACATTGGTGGTTGCCAGGGATGGAGGAGAGGGGTGTAGGAGAACAAGGCATGACTGCTTAATGGGTATGGGATTCCCCTGAAGGTGATGAAAATGTTCTGGAACTAGTTAGAGGGGATGGGTTTACAACATTGCAAATGTGCTAAATGCTTCAAAATGGTTAATTGAAAAATTATATATATATTTTTAAAGATTTATTTTTTTAAGATTTTCTTTATTTGAGAGAGAGAGAAAGAGAGCATGACCAGGGGAAGTGGGAGAGGGAGAGAGAAGGGGAGAAGCAGACTCTCCGCGGAGTAGGGAGCTCAACATGGGGCTTGATTCCAGGACCCCAGGATCATGACCTGAGCCGAAGGCAGGTCCCACTGAGCCACTCAGCACTCCTATTTATTTATTTTAGAGAAAGAGAGAGCATGTGAGCAGAGGGAGGGAGAAAATCCTCAAGCAGACTCCCCAGAGTGGGGAGCTCAACATGGGGCTCCCTCCCAGGACCCTGAGATCATGACCTGAGCCAAAATCGAGAGTCGGCCGCTTAACCAACAGAGCCACCCAGTCGCCCCATATATATATTTGTGTGTGTGTGTGTTAAAATATGCATATTATAATAATGACTATTTTATCCATTCACATTGCTGTGCAAACGTCACCACCATCCTTCTCCAGAATCCCCATCATTTGGCGGGAGGCGGGAGGCGGGGGGCAGGGGTTGCGAGTGGAAGGCACAGCTGCAGCCTTCAGGGACCGTGAGGTGCTGGTGGGAGGAAATGCTGTCCTGGGTCTCAGACGCCGGCTTTGCAAACAAATCTCAACTTCAAGCGCCTGAGAAAAGTGGCTCGCTGTGGTTTCCTCCCTAAGCGCTGGAAAGCGGACAGCTCATTCCTGCTAATGGAAAGGCCAGTATCCGCTTCCTGGATTTTGTGAATGGGGGTAAAACCCCGGGAGAGAAAGCTCCCACACAGCCTTGCTAATTGCACCCCATCCATTCGTTTTCTGAGTGTAACTTCAGGTTAATTATTTATGACGGGGCTCCAAATGAAGTGTTAGCAAGAGACTGACTTCCTCTCCTAATTGCCAGGTTTCTGAGAAGGAGCTCCAGCCTGGAGGGATTTTGTGATGAAGATGAGAGGAAATCTAAGAAAGTGAGGCGTGCATTGGCCGGACCCAACAGAACAGCCAGTGCAGCGTGGAGAATGAAAAGGGAAAAATAAATTCTTAATAATCAGAATATGGAAAGGGAGAGAAGACAGAGGAAAGATGGTCTCCCTTGAGAGTCCTGCCGATGCCCGGCCCTCCCCTGAATCTTCCACAACCAGAAGTCAAGCGCAGCTGCCCACTGAGTCCTCCACTAGACGCAGATGGTGGCTTGTTCGGTCTGAAGATGAAACAGCATGAGCTGCCTTCTGGGAGGGAAGCCTAGAACCAGAGAAGGGTTCTAGGGTAGCGGGGGCTTGGCCATGAGATCCAGTAGAACTTTGGCTCCCTGGAAGATGGCACCTACACCATGTTCTATTTTTCAATCCCTTTTTCTCCTAGAAGCACATCTTTCCCAATGTTCTTGCAGTTGATTCTTCCTTGGGCAACAAATACCCAGCCCTTGGATCCTTCGCACCCCACAAGGTCAAGAAGGAAGAAAAAACACATAGAAAGGAAAAAGGAGGGGCGCCTGGGTGGCTCAGTGGGTTAAAGCCTCTGCCTTCAGCTCAGGTCATGATCCCAGGGTCCTGGGATCAAGCCCCACATCGGGCTCTCTGCTCCATGGGGAGCCTGCTTCCTTCTCTCTCTCTGCCTGCCTCTCTGCCTATTTGTGATCTCTGTCAAATAAATAGATAAAATATTTAAAAAAAAAAAAAAAAAAGAAAGGAAAAAGGAACCAGCTTTCAAATAGTCCTGTTCCGCTCTTTACAGGAGATTTCGTAGGGAAAGGAGTTACAGTCATATTCGCTACAATACAAATTTAAATTTTACCTGTTTATTTATGTATCACCCTTGTCCCTAGCCATTGATGGCAGCTATGAGCTGACTTCTTTATCAGCTTAACTCCCAAGGATTTTTCCTTGGAGACAAGAAGCAGCTTATTAGAACACAATGAAGAGGGACGTGAGGATGGCTCAGTGTGTTTAAGCCTCTGCCCTCAGCTCAGGTCATGATCTCAGGGTCCTGGGATCAAGCCCCACATCGGGATCTCTGCTCAGCAGGGAGCCTGCTTCCTCCTCTCTCTCTGCCTGCCTCTCTGCCTACTTGTGATCTCTCTGTCAAATAAGTAAATAAAATCTTAAAACACACACACACACACACACACACACACACACACACACACAATGAAGAGTTTGTTGATGAAGACAGTCTGTAGCTCAGTTATGGGAGGGTTTGCTCATTTCCAACCCCCCGTCACCCTCCTGGTGGCTCTGAGCTCTTGTGAATTCTGGGGCATTACTTCCTCACTCACACTCCGTGCACCTCAGCCAGAGTTATTCATTAAGGTGTAGAGTTTAATAACAGACACTTTTAATTATAGATGTTGCATTCGCCTGTCCGGGAGGACTGAAAACAAAATTTCTCCTTGGAAACCCAAGACAAGGAGTAATGACGGGGCTCAGGCAGCCAAGCCCCCGGATGTTGGAGAGATGGACAGATGATGAAGCAGGGCGGGGCTGTGTGGGGTGACTTCAGTTTCAACTCTCTCAGGGTTATTCATGGAAGAACCTGCCCGTCAAGGCGCCTGGTGTGGCGACCGCTGTGGTACACAGCTTTTCCTCTGCTGGGAACATACCGCCCCCATTTCCTTCCCCGGTCAACTCAACACCCTCAAAGTGCAGTTCTGACCTCCCCTCCCCCAGGGAGCCTTCTCTGAACCCCCACCTCTAAAGAAATGGATTTCTGCCCTAGGGAAAGGAGGTCGTTGTCCAACAATGGGATTGTCCAGCCCATGGTGCCATGAGCACCCATCCAGGAACCATTCAAGCAGAAACAAGAGAAGATACACGTCTGAACTATGTTTCTCCCAAAGCCCCTTCCAGCTTTTGTGTGAACTTTCAAGCTAACAGAATTGAAGGTCATTACCAGATCACAATGGCTGCTCTTCGGCCAACATTCCATTCTGGGAATTGTGCAGGGAAATGGTGCTGAAGGTTATCAAAACTAATCATGGACGAATGGCTATGACCAAGGATCAGAGAGCCCCCCACCCAACCTCAAGATACGGTCTCCACGTGAAGATGGAGGAAACTGGTACCCTCACGCCTTGCTGCTGGGAATGTAAAATGGTGTAGCCATCATGGAAAAGAGTCTGATAGTTCCTCAAAATTACCCTATCATAACTGCAAAATGATGGAAACTGCCCAAATGCCTATCAATGGATAAACAAATTATGATATCTGTAAAATATATGTATATTAACTTGTTATACATTATCATATACACAATTATATGTAACATATGTGTTATTATATATTATATGTGTTGATATGTCATATTTGCAACATACTGTATAATATTTCTATTATATGTGTTACTATATAGTAACATATAATGGAACATTTCTCAGCCATAAAAAGGAATGACGCACTGATGTGTGTTACGTGGATAAGCCTTGAAAATATGACGCTGAGTGAAAGAAGCCAGACACAAAAGATCACATGCTGTATGATTATCCATTTATATGAAACAGCTAGAATAGGCAAGTCCCCAGAGACAGGCATGGCTTGCTGGTTGACAGATTCTGGAGGGATAGGGAGTGGCCACTAGAGTGGACAGGGTTTCCTTTTGGGGGAATGAAATTGTTTGGGAACTAGAACTTTGAATCTCAAAACTTTAAGTTTTGAGGCATCAAAAAAAAAACAAAAAAACAAAAAATCAAAAAACACCAAGCAATAACAAGTGTTGATGAGGATAAAGGGAAAAGGGAGCCCTCGTGCTTTGTTGCTGGAATCACACAAATTGGTGCAAACCACTACGGAGTTTCCGCAAAATATTAAAACTATGATCCAGCAATCCCACTTCTGGGTATTTATTCAAAGACAACAAAGGCACTAATTTTTAAAAAAGATTTTGTATTTATTTATTTGAGAGAGAGGAAGGAGGGGGAGGTACAGAGGGAACAGGACAGGCAGATTCCGTGCTGAGTGTGACTTGGGGCTCCATCTCATGACCCTGAGATCACGACCTAGGTCAAAATCAAGAATCAGATGCCGAGCTGACTGAGCCACCCAAAAACACTAATTTGAGAAGATATCAGCAACCCCTGTTCATTGAATGAATGGCTAAACAAAATTGTACATATACATATAAATAATACACACACATGGAGTGTTAATTATTCAGTCATAAAAAAGAATGAAATCTTGCCATTTGCCACAAAATGTGTGGACTTTGAGGGCATTGTGCTAAGTGAAGTATAAGTCGACAAAGACAAAAACGGTTATGATCTCACTTACACGTGGAATCCAGAAACAAATAAACAAAGCAAAACAAATGAGCTCATAGATTCAGAGAAAAGACTGGTCATTGCCAGAGGTGGAGTTGGGGTCGGGGGCAAACAGATGAAGGGGGTTAAAAGGTACAGATGTTCAGCTCTAAAATAAATAAGTCATGGGAATGGAATGTAGAGCATGGTAAATATAGTTAACAGCATTGCATATTTAAAAATTAACAAGAGAGGTGCCTGGGTGGCTCAGTGGGTTAAGCCTCTGCCTTCGGCTGAGGTCATGATCTCAGGGTCCTGGGATGGAGCCCCGCATCAGGCTCTCTGCTCAGCAGGGAGCCTGCTTCCTCCTCTCTCTCTGCCTGCCTCTCTGCCTGCTTATGATCTCTCTCTCCGTCAAATAAATAAATAAAATGTTTTAAATAAATAAATAAATAAATAAAAATTAACAAAAGAGTACATCTTAAAAGTTCTCATCACAAGAAAAAGATTTTGTAACTACTTATGGTGACAGATATTAAGTACACTTGAGACGATCACTTCACAGTATATACAGATATTGAATTGTTTTGTTGTATCCTTGAAATTGATATAATTTTAGGGGGGTTGGGTTGCTTTTTTTGAAAGAGAGTGCACATGCGTGAGTGGGTAGTTGGGTGGGGTGGGGCAGAGGGAGAGAGAGAATTTTAAGGAGGTTCCACACACATCGCAGGACCTGACGGGGGAGGGGCTCAATCTCACGACCCTGAGATCATGATTTGAGCCAAAATCAAGAGTTGGACACTTAACCAATGTAGCCAGCCAGGCTCCCCAAAACTGATATAAGGTTATAGGTCAATTATACCTCAAAAAAATAATAATAAAAGCAGGATAACAAATTCATACAGACAGAAAGTAGGAGGGGGGTTGCCAGGGACTGGGGAGTCATTGTTTAATGGGGACAGAGATTCAGTTTGGGAAGATGAAAAAGTTCTGGCACCTCTGCCTTTGGCTCAGGTCATGATCCCAGGGTCCTGGGATGGAGCCCTGCATCTGACTCTCTGCTCAGCAGGGAGCCTGCTTCCTCCTCTCTCTCTCTGCCTGCCTTTCTGCCTACTTGTGATCTCTGTCTGTCAAATAAAAAAAAAAATTTTTTTTTTTTAAAAAAAGAAAAAGTTCTGGCAGTGAATGGTGGGGAACATATTCAATCCCACTTAACTATACACTTAAAAAATGGCTAAAATGATAAATTTTATGTTATGTGGATTTTAACACAGTAAAAGGGCAGGGTTTAAAAAAATACGTATTTTTATGTATATGTACATATGTATATATTTTTATGTATATGTACATATACATGTACATAATACAATATGATTCTAACCACATCAGAAGAAAAAAGTCGTATATAAAGTATTACTGACAAAACACCAAAATACTCACATTAGTTGTCCTTTGCTAAGAGGTCCGTGGATGACTTTAATTTTCCTGGGCCTGTTTTTCTGTATTTTCCATATATCCTATTATATGGACTTGTAATATTCAGGAAAAAAAATCATTCCATTTTTAAATGTAGTTTAATTGAATTAAGGAAAAATTGAAGTTTCCACTCTAGTTTTTCTCCATAGTTATTTTTTTTTTTTTAGATATTTTTTAAAAATTTATTTATTTGACTGAGAGAGAGAGCACGAGCAGAGAGAACAGCAGAGGGAGAGGGAGAAGCAGGCCCCCTGATGAGCAGGGAGTCCGATGCAGGGCTCGATCCCAGGACCCCAGGATCATGATTCAAGCCAAAGGCAGCTGCCTAACCGACTGAGCCGCCCAGGCGCCCACTTTTCTCCGTAGTTTGAGCAGAAACACAGTAATAAATAAAACACACCTAGCATTCAAATATCGCAGCCTACCACTGCATTCTTTCCAGAGACCAAAAATTTTTGTACAAAACAATTTTAAAATCCAACATTTAAGAAACAAATTATTGAAAATAAAGTCCATGTGCGTTCATAGTGTCTTGATTGTCATGATTATGTTTTGGCTTTAGCTCGTTCCTGTTCTCTTTTATTCTCATGAAATGAGAAGATACAGACGCGGTGCAGCTAAAATTTTGCCTTTGCTAATAACTTAGTTTATGAATGTTATAAATATAACCAGTTTTTTAAGGGAGAAAGCACATTCTTGGCAAAAACCAAATGCCTCTGAAGACGGGCTTTAATTAAAACAAAATACTCTCTAAATAGAATACCTCGCCAGAACTCATGAAAATTTTAGAAGTCAAACTTGACAAAGTGGGTTTAAAAACATGAGAATATTTAGAGCCAAACATTCTTCTTTGTACGTGTCCCAAAATATGTCTAAGAGTGCATGAAAAGTCAAGACGGCAGAACAAAGACTCTGTGTCTGAAATTTTAATATGCACGTTAAAAAGACCAAGAAATACGACTGTAATCTGAGCGAGATTAGACAAAACCAGGAAGGTGATAAAATAACAGAAGGAAGTGCCTTTCAACATAAGAATTTTAGGCTTTATACAAGAGACTTTAGCTTTAAAAAATGACAGTGGCAAGGAGCCACATTCAAAGCACAGCTTCATGGTTCAAAGACAAAAGACATTTTAAAAAGTTATTTCCATTTTCCCCACTTTGAAAAGGCCTTTTCATTGCAGTTTACTTCAAAATTTTACTACATGTTCCAAAGTAATCTTGGCTACATACTGAGTAAGTAACGAAGAACAAAGTCTTCCTGATCTAAAGTCCCTAAAACAGCTACTACTAGAGGTGGCCCCAAATGGAGTCTCGTTTTCCAGGATCAGTTAAAACGACCTCTGACGAGTAACACCCTCTAAAATGTATTTGCCAGGGCACCTGGGTGGCTCAGTGGGTTAAAGCCTCTGCCTTTGGCTCGGGTCATGATCTCAGGGTCCTGGAATTGAGCACGCTTCGGGCTCTCTGCTCAGCAGGGAGCCTGCTTCCCTTCCTCTCTCTCTGCCTGCCTCTCTGCCTACTTGTGATCTCTGTCTGTCAAATAAATAAATAAAATCTTAAAAAAAAAAAGAAAGAAAGAAAAAGAAAATTCAAAAATAAGTTGGGGAGGACGCCCGGGTGGCTCAGTTGGTTGGGCAACTGCCTTTGGCTTGGGTCATGGTCCCGGGGTCCTGGGATAGAGCCCCATGTCGGGCTCCTTACTCAGCAGGAGGTCTGCTTCTCCCTCTCCCTCTGCCTGCCTCTCTGCCTGCTTGTGCTCTCTCTCTCTATCAAATAAATAAAATTTAAAAAATAATAATAAGATGGTGGTTTCTGGTGGGCTCAGTCAGAAGAGCATGCAACTCTTGATCTCAGGGTCATAAGTTCGAGCTCCACATTGGGGGTAGAGAGCCTAAAGAGAAAGAAAGGTAGGAAGGAGGGAAGGAAGGAAGGAAATGCATCTGCCAAAAGGCAAGCACCCCACTGCTGACACTTAAAGGGGGAAGGGTGAATTTTGAGGAAATGTTGGGTTGCCAACATTTATCCATAAGGACCCTGAATTCCTGGGTCTGTTTACCCAGGCCTCACTCACCCAGCATCCCAGGCCAAGGCCTTGTTCTGGGTTGAGGAACAGCTAAGAACAGCCATGTGCTTGAAAAGCACGCAGGACTAAATGACATTTAATTCTCCTGTAGGTGATTAAGTTCCTAACTCAAGAATCTATCACTTTTTACCTTTATATCTGGAATCCCCAGGGCCTGAAAGGGTTTTAAGGTAAACTTTTCGTGGCTGGCTAGACTCAGTACTTGCATGTTTCCCAAGTCGAGAACCTACTTTCTGTTTCCAAAAATATCAAACTCTTGTAAGCATTATCACATTCTTTATCTTTTTTTTTTTCCCCTCCAGGCAGTGTTGGAGCAGACTGGAATAAAGTGAGGTAAAATACCTCCTTCTTAGTGAGTCGTGTTTCCCTTAATTATGGGTCTTTCAGTGTTGTGATTAATCTCCGCAGACTTTCATTATAGATGACGAGGAGTCATTACTTGGGTAAGGACTGGGTGAGGCGATTGGGCTGTGGTTATGATTAGAAAGATCGGTGTGGGGGAAGGAAGGCTTGGAGGGTCGAGATGGGAGGCAGAAAGACATGCTTGGAATCTGATGCAGGTAAAACTAAGGGCCCCAGCTAAGGCGGTAGAAATGGAGACAGACTGGGAGAAGCAGCCAGATTCAGATAGACTAAGCAGGTCAAACTGGCAAGACAGCGTCGTTAGCATTGTTCTAGTTACTACGGCTGCGTAACAAACAGCCCAAGCCTACAGGTATAAAACTACCATTTTATTAATTAATTAATTTCTTTTAAGTGATTTTTTTAAAGATTTTATTTATTTATTTATTTGACAGAGAGAGACACAGTGAGAGAGGGAACACAAGCAGGGGGAGTGGGAGAGGGAGAAGCAGGCTTCCTGCCGAGCAGAGAGTTGGATGTAGGGCTCGATCCCACGACTCTGGGACCATGACCCGAGCTGAAGGCAGGTGCCTAATGACTGAACCACCCAGGTGCCCCTAAAACCACCATTTTGTTACATTGATGGATTCTGTGGGTAAGGCATGACCATTGAGCCTTTGCAGGATGACTTGACCCTTGACTTGACCCAGACCTATGAGGTCTGACACTTTAGCTGGGAAGACCCAAAGGCTGGAGGGGTGTGGGAACTGGATGCCAGGGGCTAGAATCATGGGGAGGCACCTTCACTCACACGTTTGACAACTGATGCCGCTTTCCAGGTGGGACCTCAACTGGGGTGGTCAGCCGCAACACCCATGTGTGGCCTCCCCATGTGGTCTGGGTTCCCTACAGCATGTCGGCCTCCTGTATGGTTTCTGGGATGACCACGCAAGGCTCCAAGCCCCAGTGTTTGGCCGACAAGGCAGGAGGTGCATAGCCTTTTATGACCCAGACTTGCAAGTCATGGAGTATCATTTATGTCACATTAGTTACAAATGGTCAAGTTTGCTCACATCCAAGTCCAAGGGGATGGGTGTACAGTTCATCTCCTGATGGGGTGACGAGGTTCTAGAAAAGCATGTAGGACAGGAGATACCATTGTGACCATCTTCGCCAAATACAATCTGCCACAAACATCAGCCACTTTCCTCTGTGCCAAATGCCTCATCGGGCTAAGCACCCCTGCCTCCCTCACTCCCTCCTCACAGTGACCGTGGGACAGGTGTCATCTTCTCACTTGACAGAGGAGGAGACTAGGGCTTAGTGAGGTTGAGTTTCTTGCCCAGGTGCATCAGGTGGTCTGACTCTGAAGCCCATTTTCTCTGTCTGTAAGTGATTTCTGGGGGTGGGCTTTGGGCAAGGACAAGTGGAGGGTCTCACATTGGAGGGTTAGGGGGGAATGGGGGAGGAGCAGACTTTGGTGGTGGCGGCAGGCGTGAGGTAAGGGCTAGAGCTGGAACCCCGGGAAGCTGCCAGGACAGAGTCACGTGTCTGGAGCAGCTGGGCCCCAAGAGCCAGAATAGGAGCTGGCGGCAGGGGAGAGGGTGTGCAGGACGAGGGGGAGGAGAGGTTGAGCTGGGAGGTGCAGACCTTCCGTGCAGAGCCACGAGTCTGACCAAAACATGTCATCTGAAAGCCTCATGCTAAGCGAAAGAAGCCAGACACAAAAGGCCACATAGTGTAGGATTCCGCTTATCTTTGAAATGTGCAGAGTTGGCAAACCCATAGAGATAAAAAGCAGGGTTTGTGGGGAGAGGGTGGGGGAGAGAATGGGTACAGGGGTTCCTTTTCGGATGATAAAAATGTTCTGGAACTAGACACACTGATGGTTGCCGAGCACTGCGAATATGCCAGAGGACACGGATGGTAAATTTTATATCGTGTGTATTTTACTACTGAGAAAACCCCTATCATCCTATATCCATAAAAGGGGAAATTGACAAATTGGACCTAATTAAAATTTAAAACATCTGCTCTGCAGAAGATCCTGATAACAGAATGAAAAGACAAATCGCAGAGAAGTCATTTGCAGGGCCCAGAGCCAACAGAGGACTCCTATCTAGAACATGAAGAGCTGGGAAAATGCAACAGTGAACCCAAGCCGACCACCTCCTTCCAGTGGGAGAGTGTGGAGGAGACATGCCTGTCCGTGGCTCTTTTGCAAGAAGTCTGCGTGATTACCCAATGTTTTTGTGTGTCCCAGAGTAGAGCCTAGAAAAGCAGGCAACCATCCCTGTCTTCAAGGAACAGGTTTCCATGATGTGAAAGCAGTTGGCATTATTCACGGGAACCCAAATACTGGAAGAAACCCACATGTCCATCATGAAAGAACGGATAGACCAAAAGGTGGTCCATCCCCATAATAGAATATTATTCATCCTTAAAAGCTAAAGGCAATTCTGGCCTCCGCTACATCATGGATGAACCTTGAGGACATGATGCTGAGTGAAATGAGCCAGTCACAAAAAGACAAATACATTGGCCATTCCACCTCTAGGAGGTCCCTGGAGTGGCAGAGACAGGGAGAGACAGGAAGGAGGGGGTGGGTGCATGGGGCTGGGGCAGGGGGAGGGGAAGTGCGTGTCTGATGGGGACAGAGTCACCGTTTTGTTTACAGGTTGGAAAGTTCTGGAGACAGATAGTGGTGATGGTTGCGTAGCGTAGTAGTGTGCCCATGACCGCTGAATGCTACATTTCAAAACGGCTAAAATGGTAACTTTTATGTTAGGGATATTTCACCATGGTTTAAAACAAAACCAACAGCGGTGCCTGGGTGGCTCAGTGGGTTAAGCCTCTGCCTTCGGCTCAGGTCATGATCCCAGGGTCCTGGGATCGAGCCCCACATCAGGCTCTCTGTTCAGCAAGGAGCCTGCTTCCCCCTCCTTCTCTGCCTGCCTCTCTGCCTACTACAGAGAGGCAGGCAGAGAGAGAGAGGAAGTAGGCTCCCTGCTGAGCAGAGAGCCTGATGCGGGGCTCAATCCCAGGACCCTGGGATCATGACCTGGGCCAAAGGCAGAGGCTTTAACCCACTGAGCCACCAGGCACCCCTCTAATTTGTTTTTAATTAAAGAAGGTGACTAGGAGCAAAGAGGGAGGGAAGGAGTGAGCGGTGTGGGCTGGGCTGGGGTGTGGGAGAGGAGCTCTCAAAGAAGGAGCCCAGGGCAAAGGCTCTTGGACCACTGTGTGCCCACTTCTAGAAGGACGTGGAAGCCAGTGGAATGGCAGTCATCGAGCCAGGGACAGGAGAGGACGTCAGCAAAGAACACAGTACAGTTGACATAGCACCTGGGAGGCACTGTTGGGACTTGGACTTTTAATCAGGTCCCAAGGAGAGGCAGGAACTTTTGTGCAAATCGTCAGATCCATTTCACAAAGTCACAAAGCAGCAGAGCAAAGGTCTCAAAGCTCTGTTCCCAGGCTGGTTGTAGTTTGATACCTGGAGTTGTTTTTTTATCCAAAGCTTAATTTACACCAGGGTAGGAGGCTCTGAAGGCAAAATCTGGGGGAGAGGCTAAGGAAACTTCGTACATAAAAACTTAAGAGGCCAATGGTCCACATTACTAATGTCTCACTCAAAAGCAGGAGCTCAGTTAAGATTGACAGCTGCCTTGGCTTCAAGATTCTGAAAAACCACATGCTTCAGGATGATAAATGCCAAACATAAATGAAATGTAGAATACAATGGGAACTTTCCTGCCCTTCGAGTGAATGCTTTCTTTGTGGTTCTATTTTTTATTTTTTATTTTTTAAGATTTTATTTATTTGACAGACAGAGATCACAAGTAGGCAGAGAGGCAGGCAGAAAGAGAGGAGGAAGCAGTCTCCCCGCTGAGCAGAGAGCCCGATGTGGGGCTCGATCCCAGGACCCCGGGATCATGACCCGAGCCAAAGGCAGAGGCTTAACCCACTGAGCCACCCAGGCGCCCCTTTCTTTGTGGTTCTAAAGTCCTGTGTGTATAACTGGACGATTGTGCAGATGTTTGAAAGCCCGAAGCAGGTCTCTACCAGGTGATGGGTAAAGATGTCCACCATTTATCATGAAATGAAGCCAAAGCAAGTTTTAGGAGCACTTGGGGAGGTCAGTTGGTTAAGCATCTGCCTTTGGCTCAGGTCATGATTCCAGGGTCCTGGGATTGAGCCCTGCATCGGGCTCCCTGTTCAGCGCGGAGCCTGCTTCTCCCTCTCCCACTGCCTGCTGCTCCCTCTGCTTGTGCTCTCTTGCTGTCTCTTTCTCTCTTAAATAAATAATCAAAATATTTTTTTAAAAAAAGAAACAAAAGCAAGTTTTAAACAGTTCACATGTCATCCCCTTTGGCTAAAATAAAAAGTATCGATACAAGTATGTCTATAGTGTATGCATAAGAAAAAAACCCTCCGATGATCAGTTAATATAATCAGATCTGTACTAGGATGAGGGAGAACTTTCACGCTCTGTATTATATATTTCCGAGATGCTGGGATTTTAAAATAATGAGCATGTATTACTTCTGTCATTAGAAAAAGCATTAAAGATAATTTTAGTGGAATATCTAGAACACATAACTATCTCTCCAAATTCAACAGTAAAAGAGCAATCTAGGGGCACCTGGATGGCTCAGTCAGCTAAGCCTCTGCGTTCTGCTCAGATCATGATCTCAGGGTCCTGGGATTGAGTCCCACATGGGGTTGGGGGGTGGGGGGGAGTCCCTGCTCAGCGGGAAGCCTGCTTCTCCCTCTGCCCTTCACTCCGCTTGCACTCTCTCTTTCTCTCACTCTCTCTTGCTCTCTCTCTCAAATAATAAATAAAAATCTTAAAAAAAGAAAAGAAAAGAAAAGAAAAAGACAACACAAGGGACCCTTGCAGTGAGGGAACAATTCTATGTCTTAATTGTAATGGTGTGTAGATGAATCTACATGTGTGATAAAGCTACATTGACCTACACACATACGTGCACACACACACACACACACACACACACACACACACAAAAATGAGTAAAACTGATGAAATCTCTATCAGCCCTAGATTATGTCAATGTCAATTCCAATTATTTTAAGAATAATTCCAATTATTCTAATAATAATATACATACATGTAATATACATGTTATATATTATAGGTACACATGTAATGTATATTATATCTAATAATATATAAGGTACTAACAGTAATGCTAGATGCTTCCCTTGGTCCCAGCTGGATGAAGGGCATAGGAGACCTCCCTATACATTTTGTTATAATTTCCTGTTATAATCTATAATTATTTTTTTCAGTTCAAAAAAATCACACGGGAGCAGCTATAAAGTCTGTCTTGATTAACAAAACTTACTTTCAACAAAAAAAATTTTTTTAAGATTTTATTTATCTATTTGACACAGAGAGAGAGAGAGATCATAAATAGGCAGAGAGGCAAGCAAAGGGAGAAGCAGGCTCCCTGCTGAGCAGAGAGCCCAACGTGGAGCTCAATCCCAGGACCCTGGGATCATGACCTGACCCAAAGGCAGATGCTTCACTGATGGAGCCGCCCAGGCACCCCTAATGGATTATTTTAAACATATCTTTCAACTTGGTATATCAAAAAAAGTTCCATCATCCAATCTGATAGATTTTTACTGGCTAACTCAGGATATCTGTATATACCACTGTTTCACAAAGTTTTATCTACAAATCACCTTAGGGCACACAAAGATGCAGATTCTACCCAGCCTTTCTAAATTGGGATATCTTGGCCATCTGCATGGCTATTACGTATTTCCAGGGACTCTTATGACCAGTCTAGCTCGAGAACCACTGGTACACACAGTTTATGCAACAGAAATCAGAGAAAGTTCCAAAAAAAAAAAAAAATATTCTGCATGGCTAAGAATAAAATACTAGGGAGTTGACTGAGTAACAATGACCTTATTCTCTGGTGTTAAAAAAGAGCACATTTTCCAAATGTCAGATTTAAAAAGGAATCCTAGGAGAATAAAAATCCCTGAAGGATATTAATTGATTAACTCCAGATCTAGGAACTTCAGTGAAATTCATGTGCATTTGTTGAATGTCATGTCTGATGATCGTTCTGCCCCATAAATAAGACATCGTTGTAAGACTGTGGATTCTGGCTGGTGTCTACCATCACAGCATGGTCCCAAGAGCCACTTGGGCCCATCAAGCTGACCGGAAAGAGCTCACATGTCCATCAACTAAATGGGTAAACAAATTACCATATGTCTACTAATATGTCCGAGGAATATTATTCAGTAATAAAAAAAGAATGGAGTATTGGACCTTGAAAACATGACAAATGAAAGATGCCAATCACAAAAGGTCACATGGCCTATGATTCTGTGTATACAAAATATCAGAATAAGCAACCCCATGGGGAGTAAGAAATGGAAGGCAACTGCTTAATGGGTCCAAGTATCCTCTTGGGGTGATGAAAATGTTTTGGAAATAGAGGTCATGTTTGCACAACACTGTGGATGTTCTAAATTACACCTGAATTGTTTCACTTTAAAATAGTTAATTTGGAGTGCCTGGGTGGCTCAGTGGGTTAAGCCTCTGCCTTCGGCTCAGGTCATGATCTCAGGGTCCTGAGATCGAGTCCCGCATCGGGCTCTCTGCTCGGCAGGGAGCCTGCTTCCCCCCTCTCTCTCTGCCCGCCTCTGTGCCTACTTGTGATCTCTCTCTCCATCAAATACATAAATAAATAAAATAGTTAATTTGTGTTGTGTAAATTTCACCTCAATAAGAAATTTTTACTAACAACATATGGAAATATAATTTGGTAAGCAAATTAACCTGAGTATTGTGATCAGTTGAAAAGATGCTTTGTGAGCAGGAGGAAAAAATTTTTTGTTTAAGGAAGGCATATGCTTGTGTCTTGATCCTCTTCCACTGACATTAAACACATGCCTTTAGCCCTAAACAATTCCATCAGACACCCAGTCTCAGTTTAAATTAATGTCTTCCAACTTCTAGTTTTATTTGATGCGCAAAACGGAAACAGTAACAAATTGATCGAACTAATAGGTTATTAAAAGTTGAGTCCTGTTTGCTAAGGTAGCTGGTCAAATCAGGAAAGTGGAGGGATCCAAACTCTTGCAAGCGGGAAGCCTGGATATTTAATAACTTGGCCAAAGGGGACGCCTGGGTGGCTTGGTGGGTCAAGCGTCTGACTTCAGCTCAGGTCATGATCTTTGGGTCCTGAAATGAAGAAGCCCCAGGCTGGGCTCCCAGCTCAGCAGGGAGTCTGCTCCCCCTTTCCCTCTTCCCCCACCCCTCCCCCCACTTGTGTGCTCTCACGTTCTCTCTCAAATGAATAAATAAAAGATCTTAAAAAAAGAGAGAGAACACAAGTGCCATGTGAAGTAGTTTTCAGGTCTCCCAGCACACCTCCCAAGTTACTGTTCCAACAAATTCAGTATATCTTCCTTAAACCCATTTGGAGTTGTCCCTGACCTTCAACACCACTGTTGGCCATGATTCAGAAGGGATGGGGCTGGGCCACCCGCCCAGGCTGCCTAATGGGAGAACCCACACACTCAGGCCAGTAGGCACTCAGATGTTCTTAGTCTACCAGCTGCATAAGCCTTTTATTTTCACCTTTTAAATCTTTCTAGACAGAATGTACATATTGCACATACTTCCTCCTGTGGAATTTTTTCTTCAACTTCAACTTCAATTTTTTCACCAACGCTGGTGACCACACCAATAACCAGATCTGAACTTTAGCCATAACAATCCTTCCCGGTGCCCCCATTGTACATATACAATACTTAGGACACATCTGCACTTAAAATTAACAACTACAAAGCCAAAAATCAGTTGTTGTTGTTGTTCTTGTTGTTGTTGTTTTTATAGTAAGCTCCACACCCAGCCTGGGGCTTGAACCCAAGATCCGGAGACCAAGAGTCACATACATGCTCCAACGATTGAACCAGCCAGGTGCCCCAGTTTTTAATTTTAATTTTAACCATATTCCTAGCTAGAAAGTTAAAAAAAAAAAAAAAGTAATCTTAACCTGATTAGACCTAGCTATTCTTTTAAACTATTATTAAGTAGTATTTAAATGAATTTAAGCCCTCAAGGAGACAATGACTCTACTCCCAATTCCATCCGCCATTTGCTGGGCGTCTACCTTGTGCAAACACAGGACAAAGCACCTGGCATGCTTTATGCACAAGATTCTCCCTAACACTCCTCACAGTGTAGACATTAACACCTTTTATAAAGAAGGTGGGGCTCCTGGGGGCTCAGTTGCTGGAGCATCCAACTCTTGGTTTGTTGGCTCAGGTCACGATCTCGAGGTCATGAGATCTGAGCTCCACGTCGGGCTCCACACTCAGCCCAGAGTCTGCTTAGGATTCTCTCCCTCTCCCTCTGCTCTTCTCCCCACTCGAGCACACTCTCTCCCTCTTTCTGTCCCTAAAATAAATAAATAAAATCTTTAAAAAAAAAAAAAAAGAAGAAGAAGAAGAAGAGGACGAAGAAGAAGGTAACTGAGGGTCAGAGGTTACATTCCTCGCCGAGGTCACACGGCGAGGTGGTGGAAGTGGGATTCGAACCCGGTCTGAATGTCTGACCCCCAACTCTTACCACTGAGCTAGGGAGCTCACTGGCAGCTAATGGTGGTAGTCGTGGGGAGGGGGTGTAAAAAACACAAAACATACAATTTATCATTTTAATGAGTTTTGAGTTTCCAGTTCAGGGACTTTAAGCACATTCACACAGGTGGGCAACCATCACCACCCCCCATCTCCAGAACTTTCTCATCTTCTTTCTTTATTATTTATTTGACAGACAGAGATCACAAGTAGGCAGGGAGGCAGGCAGAGAGAGAGAGAGAGAGGAGGAAGCAGGCTCCCTGCCCAGCTTCCTGCCCATTCCTTCCCAGTTTGGTACTCGATCCTAGGAGCCTGAGATCATGACCTGAGCCAAAGGCAGAAGCTTAACCCACTGAGCCACCCAGGCGCCCCAGAACTTTCTCATCTTCTTGAACTGCAACTCTGTCCCCATTAAACACTCAGCCCCATCCCTTCCCCCAACACCTGGCACCCACCTTCTACTTAGTCTCTAGGACTTTGACTACTCTAGGTCTCTTACCAAACTGGAATCCTACAATATCAGTCCTTTTGTGTCTGGCTTATTTCGCTTAGCATTTTTTTCCCCCCAAAGCTGTTTTAAGTTAAAAATCAACCTCAAGGGGCGCCTGGGTGGCTCAGTGGGTTAAGGCCTCTGCCTTCGGCTCAGGTCGTGATCCCAAGGTCCTGGGATCGAGCCCCACATCGGGTTCTCTGCTCAGCAGAGAACCTGCTTCCTCCCCTCTCTCTGCCTGCCTCTCTGCCTACTTGTGATCTCTGTCTGTCAAATAAGTAAATAAAATCTTTAAAGAAAAAAAAAAAAGCAACTGCAAACACTTCTCAAATGGAAATATTCTGTGTACCTACAACTTTGGAAGGCAAAGCCTGCTTCTGGGCCTGTGGCTGCCAGGGTTGAGGGGGACTGAGACTCGTATGCCCCCCAC
>NW_019154097.1:51441099-51721505 GCF_002288905.1 Enhydra lutris kenyoni
CACACACACACACACACACACACACACACACACACACACACACACACACAGCTGTAGAGAAAGCTTCAGGACCTACTGATTTCCAAACATGCAGAAACCAATTAAATGCACTGAAATAAACCAGGGATGCCCAGGGCTGACCCGAAGGAAGTTAGCACACTTCCTTCCTTCCTTCCTTTCTTTCTTTCTTTCTTTCTTTCTTTCTTTTTCTTGATTGCTTGCTTCCGTCCTTCCTTCCTTTCGTTCTTTCCTTCTGCTTAGGCTAAACAGGATTTATTTTCATTTGTACAAGAACCCTCTCACAACAGGTTTATTCAATTCTCCTGAAAATGGTAGCGTTCTTTTAAACTATTCTTTTTTCTTTTTTTAAAGATTATTTATTTATTTATTTGACAGAGATCACAAGTAGGCAGAGAGGCAGGCAGAGAGAGAGGAAGGGACGCAGGCTCCCTGTTGAGCAGAAAGCCCGATACAGGGCTCGATCCCAGGACCCTGGGATCATGACCTAAGCCAAAAGCAGAGGCCTTAACCCACTGAGCCACCCAGGTGCCCCCTAAACTATTCTTTTAGGAATAGCAGTTTCATAAATGGAATATTGGATTCAACCTAAAAATGTGGGCCCTACCTCATTAACTTTATTATTCCACATACAACCATGAGAAAAGATTAGCATATTCTTCACATTTCCAAGCAAAAGCCAGTGCAATATGCTTGTTCTTACCAAACCCCTAAAAGCAGCTGTAGGAGAGTAAACAAGCAGAGCGTGACCTCACCCCAGTGAAGCTGTAAGTTTCAACACACGCACCAACAATTCTACATGGCCAACTTCTGCATTCCACTTTTACAGAATTTATTTCACACCTATTGAACCAAACGGCATTTTGTTTTTTGGGTGTTGTTTTTTTTTTTTAAGATTTTATTTACTGGGATGCCTGGGTGGCTCAGTGGGTTAAGCCTCTGCCTTCAGCTCAGGTCGTGATCTTGGGGTACTGGGATCGAGCCCCGCGTCAGGCTCTCTGCTTGGCAGGGAGCCTGCTTCCCCCTCTCTCTGCCTGCCTCTCTGCCTACTTGTGATCTCTCTCTGTCAAGTAAATGAATAAAAATCTTTAAAAAAATATTTTATTTATTTATGACAGAAAGATCACAAGTAGGCAGAGAGGCAGGCAGAGAGGTTGGGGGAGACAGAAGGACTGCCTCTTCTGTATGCCCGCCCCCACCCCACCAGAGAACCACCAGTGGTCTGCTTGAACTTGGGACATTTTCCAAGGTCACATTCTCTGGGCCTGCAGATGTCAGCCCCCGCATCTCCCTGTGCTCGTGGACTGGTTTGGTGATCCCCTGGGTGTCAAGATTCCTCCCAATAGCTTTATGGAATGGATCGATGAGGATATCCTCAAAGAATTTGTATGTGAACTCTTTGCCAACCCAGTAAGAACTCAAGACTGTCTGAGCCCCATTGTGACGTCCAGCTTGCTCCTCTGCAACAGACTGAAGGCTTCAGGCATTTGAGCTGGTTAACACTGGGATGGACAGGCTTGCCGCAGCTCTCGCCCTTAGGCACTGGGCGGCCACCACGTCTCACAAGGATCTTATGTAGGATATAACCTTGCTTGCCCTTGTACCCCAGTATGCATGCTTTATCAGGCCGGGTTGTGTGCGGGGTGGGAGGGGAGGTGCTGTGAAGGGCAGAGAGCTGGTGGTCCTCCCAGCGTTGTACCCCAAGAAGAAAGTACATTACACCAACTGCATCTTCCTCCGTAGCTCCTGGACCTACTTGGAACCACCCATTTTGGCTTAACTTTGCGCCAATGGCTGCCCCCAGATTCAAAGGAAAGACCTTTTCTTCCCAGCAGAACGACTGCTTTGACTTAAATTTTTGGTGATGTGTTTTTGGGCCAGGTATATAGTGTTTATCACTGACGAAGGTAAGCTTCCTGGTTTTAAACAAAAGAAATTTTGGTTCCAGTAAGGACTTCACTATCGGCAGACTTCTAGAGCAACCCTCGGCTTTTCTTCTTTCTTCCTCTCATCCCGGAGAGGTTCTTTGAACAGAAGAAATGCCTGCATTTCGCCAGATTCAAGTTATTTAACGAGAGGCTATTTTTGCTAATCTTTTGGATTAGTTTTTCTAACTGCTGGAGGAACGGCGCCTTAAAAAGGAAATGTTTCTGCCCTAGAACTTATACTCACTCCGTTTAAAATAGTCATGATCAGTTAAAAAAAATAATGCCATTCAAGTACCCAAAAGATTTACCACAAAACTGGTCCAGCCGGCTAAAAATAACCTCTAAACAAATAACAAAACCTGGGCGAGACCCCACGGAAGAAACCAGAGCCAACAGATCCCGCAGAAGTGAGGACCTCTGGGCTGAAGGACAGACCAGCTCTTGGCTGAGTTTGATCTGGTTCAAGAATCAAAAGCAGAGGCAGGATACCAAAAGCTAAGGCAACGAAAGCAAAAATAGACTACATCACGCTAAAAATGTTCTGTACAGCAAAGAAAACAACCAGCAAAATGAAAAGGCCACCTATGGGATATGGGGGAAAAACTATTTGCATCCCTCTGATAAGAAGCAGTTCAAGTCCAAAAGCTACAAAGAACTCACACAACTCCATGGGCAAACAAACAAATCCAGGTTAGACCTGGGCAGAAGAAACCAGAGAGACATTTTTCCAAAGGAGACAGACCAGCAGGTGGTCAACAGGTGCATGAAAAGGTGCTCAACGTCGCTCATCATCAGGGAAATGCAAACCATCCAACTCTTGATCTCAAGGTCATGAGTTCAAGCCCCATGTGGGGTGTAGCGATGACTTAAATAAAATAAAGTTAAAAAAAAAAAGGAAATGCAAAGCAAAACCACAATGAGATCTTACCTCACATTTATTAGAATGGCTGTCTTCCAAAACAAGAGATAACAACAAGAAACCTTAGCAAGGAAGCGGGTAAAAGGGAACCTTCCTGCTCCATTTGTGGGAATGTAAATTGGTGCAGCCACTAAGAAAAACAGTATGGAAATTCCTCAAAAGACTAAAATAGAACCACCATATGATCCAGCACTCCCACTGCTGGGTCTACATCCAAAGGAAATGAAAACAGGATATTGAAGATACATCTACACTCCTGTGCTCGTTGCAGCATTATCCACAATTGCCGAGATGTGAAAGCAACCTAAATGTCCATCAGCAGTCGCGTGAATAAAGAAGATAAGTACATACACAGAAAGAAGAAAGGAGAAAGGAGAAAGAAGGAAATCCTGCCATTTGTGACAACACGGATGGTGCTTGAAGGCGTTACGCAGAGTGAAATAAGTCAGACAGAGAAAGACAAAAGACAAATACTACGTGACATCACTTATATGTGGAATCTTAAAAAAAAAAAAAGTCAAACTCATAGAAGTGGAAAAGCAGAAAAAGTGGTCGGGGCTGGGGATAGTGAGATGTTAGTAAAAGGGTACAAACTTTCAGCTCTAAGATAAATAAGGTCTGGGATTCTAATGTATACATAGTGACTATAGTTGAGAGCACTGTATTGTATAATTGAAATCTACTAAGAAAGTAGAACTTAAATGTTCTCACCAAATACACACACACATACACACACACATACATATGCATATGGTGATGGATGTCCTAATGAACTAGGTGGGAGGAAATCCTTTATCATGATGTATACTTTATTTTTTTAAGATTTTATTCATTTGATAGAGAGACAGAAAGCATGAGCAGTGGGGAGAGGGAGAAGCAGACTTCCTACTGAGCAGGAAGCCCAACTCGGGGCTTGATCCCAGGACCCTGGGATCATGACCTGAGCCAAAGGCAGATGCCTAACCAACTGGTCCAGCCCAGTGCCCCTATACCTTAAATATTTACAACTTTATTTGTCAGTTATACCTCACAAAGCTGCAGGCATGGAAACTGATGTGAAATTTATTCCTATGGTTGCAAAAATGCAACAGAGCTTTTCAAAGCCTTGTGAAGAAAAGTACTGAAATATATAAATGTTAACATCAAGAAATCTCCCTTGAGCAGAGTTTTTTGGCTGGAGGGAGGGGTTAGGAAATGGGGTGCTGGTAGGTGGGACAATTCTTAGTGTGCAGGACTGATGTAGGCATTGTAGGGTGTTTAGCTTCTCTGCCTCTCACCCTCTCAATGTCAATGGCACTTCCCAAGTCACAGAATCAACCAACCAACACCTACATTTCCAAATGCCCCCTAAGGGTCAGTCCAGCTACCCCCTACCCTGTGCTAAGAACCACTGAGTGTGGCATGTCTGTCCGTAACTTAGGCTTCCCTAGCTCCCATCCCGTTACTCCATTTCTCCCCTTTAACCGGCTCTAGCATAGAATTAAACCGCTTAATTAAGCACCTTATTGAGATACAACTTATATACCATAATATCCATCCATTTAAAGTATACAATTCGGGGCCCCTGGCTGGCTCAGTTGGAAGAGCACATCACTCTTGATCTCAAGATTGTGAGTTCAAGGCCCACACTGGGCACAGCGACTAAAAAAAAAAAAATTTAATAAAATTTAAAATAAAGTGTACAATTCAATGGCTTTGGTATATTCAGAGTTGCGCAACCATCACCATAATCAAATTTAGAACATTTTCATTACTCCAAAAAGAGAGCGACATCCACATATGGACACCAGGCCAAGTTAGTCTGCTTCCCTTCTCTAAGCTTGAGGGCCAACACAACATGGTAAAGTTCATAAGAGAGAAAAGGTAGGGACGCCTGGGTGGCTCAGTTGGTTAAGCAGCTGCCTTCGGCTCAGGTCATGATCCCAGCGTCCTGGGATCGAGTCCCACATCAGGCTCCTTGCTCATCAGGGAACCTGCTTCTCCCTCTGCCTCTGCCTGCCATTCTGTCTGCCTGTGCTTGCTCTCTCTCCCTCTCTCTCTCTGACAAATAATTAAATAATTTTAAAAAAAATTAAAAAAAAAAAAAAAAGAGAAAAGGTAGTCATGTCTGTGTGTGTGGTTATGTTTGCTCTCTGATCCCCACAATGGGTCTCTGTAGCAGCAAGGTATGAGGTGATTATCTTGGCACTTTGGGGGCCTACTCTCTAAGAAGAACCAACCTGTGCTTCAGGTACCCTTCCCTCTGAGAAGCAGAGGGTCAGAAATGGGGGCCCCAGGTCTGCAAACATCCTTACCAGCGAAACACCCATTGCACTCTGAGGGTGTCTGTGTCATTCTGGGCTGTCATAATGAAACACCACAGACCAGGCAGCTTGAACAACAGACATTTCTTTTTCACTATTCTAGAGGCTCCAAATCCAAGATCAAGGTGCCGGGAGGTTCCATTCTTGGTGAGGGCCATCTTGCTGGCTTGTAGATGGCCACCTACATGCTGTGTCCTCGCATGGCAGAGAAACAGAGTGCCCTTTGGTCTCTTTCTCTTCTTATAAAGACAACAATCCCTTTTTCTTGTCTGGTTGCTGAGGCTAGGATTTCTAGGACTATGGTGCACAACAGTGGTAAGAGTGGACATCCCTGCTGTGTTCCTGACCTTGGGGGAAAAGCACTCAGTTTTCCCCATTGAGAATGATAGTCGCTGTGGGCTTTTCGTAGATGGCTTCTATGATATTGAGGTATGTTCTCTCTATCCCTACACTGTGAAGAGCTTTAATCAAGAAAGGATGCCATACTTTCTCAAAGGCTTTTTCCACATCTATTGAGAGGATCATATGGTTCCTGTTCTTTCTTTTATTAATGTAGTATATCACATTGATTGATTTGTGGATGTTGAACCACCCTTGCAGCCAAGAATAAGTCCCACTTGGTCGTGGTAAAGAATAGTATTAATGTACTGTTGGATCCCACTGGCTAGTCTCTTGGTGAGAATTTTGGCAACCATGTTTATCAGGGATATTGGTCTGTAATTCTCCTTTTTGCTGGGGTCTTTGTCTGGTTTTGGGATCAAGGTTATGTTGGCTTCATAAAACAAGTTTGGAAGTTTTCCTTCCGTTTCTATTTTTTGAAACAGTTTTAGAAGAATAGGTATTAATTCTTCATTAAATGTGTGGTAGAATTCCCCTGGGAAGCCATCCAGGCCTGGACTCCTGTGTCTGGGGAGATTTTTTTCACACTGCTTCAATTTCCTTGCTGACTATGGATCTGTTCAGGTTTCCTATTTCTTCCTGTTTCAGTTTTTGCAGTTTATACTTCTCTAGGAATGCATCCATTTCTTCCAGATTGCCTAATTTGTTGGCATATAGCTCCTTATAACTTATGAGTGTTTGTGTTTATCTTCAGTGTTGGTTGTGCTCTCTCTTCTTTCATTCATGTTTTTGTTTATTTAGTTCTTTCTCCTTTCTTTTGGATAAGTCTGGCCAGGGGTCTATCTTATCAATTCTTTCAAAGAATCAGCTCCTAGTTTAGTTGATCTGTTCTATTGTTCTTTTGGCTTCTATTTCATTCATTTCTACTCTAATCTTTATTCATTCTCTTCTGCCACTGGGTTTAGGCCTTGTTTGCTGTTTTTTCTGCAACTCCTTATAGGTGTAAGGTTAAGTTGTATATTTGAGACCTTTCTTGTTGACAACAAAAAGAAATAAAGGGCATCCAAATTGGCAAAAAAAGAAGTCAAATTCTTACTCTTCACAGATGACATGATACTCTATGTGGCAAACCCAAAAGACTCCACCCCCAAATTTCTAGAACTCATACAGGAATTCAGCAAAGTGCCAGGATATAAAATCAATGCACAGAAATCAGTTGCATTTCGATACACAAACAATGAGACAGAGAAAGAGAAATTAAGGAGTTGGTTCCATTTACAATTGTACCAAAACCCATAAAATACCTAGGAATAAACCTAACCAAAGAGACAAAGGATCTATAGTCAGAAAACTACAGAACGCTCATGAAAGAAACTGAGGAAGACACAAAGAAATGGAAAAATGTTCCATGCTCATGGATTGGAAGAACAAATATTGTTAAAATGTCAATGCTACCTAGAGCAATCTATATATTCAATGCAATCCCTATCAAAATACCATCAACTTTTTTCACAGCGCTGGAACAAATAGTCCTAAAATTTGTATGTAACCAGAAAAGACCCCGAATAGCCAAAGGAATGTTGAAAAAGAAAACCAAGGCTGGTGGCATCACAGTTCTAGACTTCAAGCTCTATTACAAAGCTGTAATCAACAAGGCAGTATGGTGCTGGCACAAAAACAGACACATAGATCAATGGAATGGAATAGAGAGCCCAGAAACAGGGTCTCAACTCTATGGTCAACTGATCTTTGACAAAGCAGGAAAGAATATCCAATGAGAAAAAGGACAGTCTCTTCAACAAAGCGTATTGGGAAAATTGCACAGCCACATGCAGAAGAATGAAACTGGACTGTTTCCTTACACCATACACAAAAAATAGACTCAAAATGGATGAAAGACCTCAATGTGAGATAAGAATCCATCAAAATCCTTGAAGAGAACACAGGCAGCAAGCCCTTTGACCTCGGTTGCATAATTTCTTGCTAGACACGTCTCCAAAGGCAAGAGAAACAAAGGCCAAAATGAACTATTGGGACTTCACCAAGACACAAAACCTCTGTACAGCAAAGGAAACAGTCTACAAGACCAAAAGACAACTGACAGAATGGGAGAAGATATTTACAAATGTCTTATCAGATAAAGAGCTAGCACCCAAAAATCTATAAAGAACTTCTCCAACTCAATACCCAAAAAACAAATAATCCAATCAAGAAATGGGCAGAAGACATGAACAGACATTTCTCCAAAGAAGACTTACAAATGGCCAACAGACACATGAAAAAATGCTCAATATCACTTAGCATCAAGGAAATACAAATCAAAACCACAAGGAGATACCACCTCACACCAGTCAGAATGGTTAAAAGTAACAAGTCAGGAAATGAGAGATGTTGGTGAGGATGCAGAGAAAAAGGAATCCTCTTACACTGTTGGTGGGAATGCAAGCTGGTGCAGTCACTCTGGAAAACAGGTTCCTAAAAAAGTTGAAAATAGACCTACCCTACCACCCTGCAATTGCACTACTGGGTATTTACCCCAAAGATACAAATGTACCAATCCAAAGGGGCACCTGCACCCCAATGTTTATAGCAGCAATGCCACAATAGCCAAACAATGGAAAGAGCCCAGATGTCCATCAACAGATGAATGGATAAAGAAGATGTGGCATGTATATACAATGGAATATTACTCAGCTATCAAAAAGAATTAAATCTTGCCATTTGCAACGATGTGAACAGAATTAAAGGGTATTATTAAAGAAGTCAGTCAAAGAAAGACAATTATCATATAATCTCACTCATATGTGGAATTTTAGAAACAAAACAGAGGATCACAAGGGAAGGGAGGGAAAAACAAAACAAGACAAAATCAGAGAGGGAGACAAACCCTAAGAGACCCTTAATCATAGGAGACAAACTGAGGGCTGCTGGAGGGGAAATGGGTGGAGGACGGGGTAACTGGGGGTGATGGGCATTAAGGAGGACGCTTGATGTCATGAGCACTGGGTGTTATATAAGACTGATGAATCACTGAGCTCTACCTCTGAGACCAATAATACGCTATACGTTAATTGAATTTAAATAAATAAATAAAAGACACTAATCCCATCCTGGCGACCCCACCCCTCATGACCTCACCTAAAAAGAACCACCTCCTAAAGGCCCTATCTCCAAACAGCTTCACATTGGAAGTTCAGGCTTCAACCTATGAATGGGGGGAGGGCCGCGGGGCACGCAATTCAGTCCGTACAGAGGGTTAAGGTCTGTAGCTGGGGAGACAGGGTAGGCACTCCACCCTCAGGAATAAGAGAGCCAGAGACAGAGGGGGCGGGGAGGTCTGTCGTAACCAAGGAAGAAAGACAGCCTGGGGCCATGGGGCACTTCATCTAGCTGGGTCTCTCGACTCCACAACAATGGTCATTTCTCCTTAAAAGTTGTTCTTTTTTTTTAAGTTAAGTTTGTTTGTTGTGAATTAAAATACACCTCACAGCAGGAACATTAAGTCCATGACATTGAAAGAGACCTCAACACGCAAAGGCAGTTAAGGGTGGGCTTGGGTGTCAATTTCCCCCCAGAGCCATGGATGTCCCAGACAATCTCGGGCCCTGCTCGCCATGTATCCCTAGACGGTCGCAATGAAGTGATGAAATGAGGACGTCTGATTCTTACTGCAAATCCCGGAAACCTCAGATTACTACTGCCAAACATTTTGAGCCATGGCCCGTCTGCTTTTAGTCTGTCGTACGTTGGGTCAATGAGCCAAATTCTGTCGTCCGCTCTAATTGTTTCAAGGATGTGAGTGTTTCCCTAATGAGCCGACCTCACTGCTTTTATGAGCCCCACAGAGCCCAGAACAGGGGTCAAAGGGAGGGAGGGCATAATTATGATTACTAATACCCGACCATACTTTATGAGACATAAACATCTAGGATCATCCAAATCTAGCCAACCTAACCTTTTTTGCTGCCGTTTTGAAGAACGTGTTGTGTTTTCACACTTATGAAAGTCGTCTTATCCTAAGCATGCTGACACTCTGTCATGAGGTAGGATAGAGAAGGCATTCCTTCCCAGACCATCTCCCGGGGACGGCTCAGGCCGGGCAGGAAAGCATTCACTTCCTGCCCACGAGTGTGACACGCATTAGGTCACATGAGGAATAAGTTTCATATCCTATTTTTGGAGGCGACAAGGGGGAGGCCAAGCTGGAAGCCGGAAGGAGCTCAAGGATTGCTTGGTAAAACCCACAGGTCTAGGGGGACAATAGCTCCCAAGACCTGCCTGGATTCTTCAGGCTGTCCTCTCTCACGGTTTGAGTCCCCAAGTGGCTCTAGAGGGGGGCATTACAGGATGTTCTCATGAACCTTCAAGTCCCGTCGCCAGAGCCAAGGTCAGACTTTCAACCTGCTCGTGTTTTTCCTTTGGAATGTGCTAGTGCTAAACCAGGGTGCGCCCTCCTCCCCCGACACCACCAGCTGGGATGACAAGTCTCAGGGAAGCTGACAGTTTTCAAAAGGGATAGGGTTGAGACTTTAAAACCAATTGCCAATGGACAACAAAATGCTTAGAGCTGAGGCGGCCCAACAGTTCTACATTAAAAAAAAAATATATATATATATATACACACACACACACACACACACACACACACACACATATATATTTAAGATTTTATTTATTTATTTGACAGAGAGAGATCACAAGTAGGCAGAGAGGCAGGCAGAGAGAGAGAGGGGGAAGCAGGCTCCCCACTGAGCAGAGAGTCTGATGTGGGGCTCGATCCCAGGACCCTAAGATCATGACGCGAGCGAAAGGCAGAGGCTTAACCCACTGAGCCACCCAGGTGCCCCTAAAATATATTTTTTAATCCTGTAAAGACAAAGAGAGGACGCCACTCTGGCTCGCAGACCTTCCATGTACCTGGCCCTGTGCTCGACTTCCACATCTTCCTTCCAGAGAAGGACACCTGGCTGGCTCAGTCAGTAGAGCATGTGACTCTTGATCTCAGGGTCATGAAGGGTTTTCCCGGGATGGTTAATTTTACGGGTCGACTCTTCTGGGATAAGGATGCCCAGAGACCTGGTAGGACGTTGTATCTGGTGTGTCCAGCGAGGCTGTTCCCTGACAGATTAGCGTTTGTATCGGTGGACCCACAGAGATCTGCCCATACCCATGTGGGCAGATGGGCCTAAATAGAACAAAAAGGCAGAAGAAGGGCAGATTCTCTCTTCTTGAGCTGGGACGGGCATCTTCCCTTGTCTTCAGACCCCGGAGCTCCTGTTCTAGTCTTGGGGTGTTCTGTCACTGGCTTTTCCAGTTCTCTACCTTGCAGAGAGCCTATCGCAGCCCATCTCAGCCTCCAAAATGGCGGAAGCCAATGCCCATCGTCAATCTCCTCTTTTATGCCTTCTGTACACTATCGATTCCGTTTCTCTCCAGAACCCTAATACACTCATGAATACGATACAAAGCGAGAGACTAAGACAATCCGTGCTTGAAGAGCAAAAGCTTACAGAAAATCATGTGCAAACTTGTGATACCCTTTCCTCCCACTTCAAGAGAATAGTGTTTTTGTCTTAGTTTGATGTGGGGGGGGGGTGGGCAGGGGAGGTTAAAATTAAAGTCACACACTCTAATATATTAAAGATCTTCATATCCCAAAGAAGCAAAATTGTCACATGTATGTCTGTGGCATGCCTTCTGCCCAATCGAACTTTCCATGATAGAAATGTTCTTTCTCTGCATTTTCACTGCTGTGACTGTTAGCTGCATGTAGAGATATGAAGCATTTGAAAGGTGGCTGGTATGACTGAGGAACTGGATATTTTTAAAATTTATTTTAATATAAATATGCAGTAGGAGCTACTGTATTGGGTAGTATCAGTATAATTTTCATGACTTTAAATTCATTCAAGTTGTTTTTTGTTGTTCTTGTTTGTAAATCTTGGACAGCCAGGAGAAAGTCTGAGGCTAACATGGCTGATAGAGCCTGAGGTTAGAAAAGATTCAAGACAAAGTGGGGGGATCTGGCTTTCATCCTTGGAGACCTCGCCAATACAAAACAGTGTTGCCCTCTCTAGACAGAATCTGGTTCACTGATGTGACCTTTCCCATGTTCACAATCAGATAATCAAATAGCAGGGGCGCCTGGGTGGCTCAGTCATTAAGTATCTGCCTTCGGCTCAGATCATCATCCCAGGGTCCTGGGATCGAGCTCCCTGCTCAGCGGGGAGCCTGCTTCTTCCTTTCCCTCTGCCCACCTCTCCCCCCTCCCCCTGCTCATGCTCTCTCTGTGTGTCAAATAAACTTTTTTTGAAAAAAAAAAGAAAATCAAATAGCAAATGTCAGTAGTTTTATAACAGCAAAGACCTTCTTACTTCTCCATTCACACCTGCTTATACCTTGTTTCTTTCGCTCATTATTTAATGAGGAACAAATATGGGCTGCTTGGCTCTGAGAGGACAACAGGCTTGGTTTTATTTGATTTGATTTTATAAGGCAGAGGCTTTAACCCACTGAGCCACCCAGGTGCCCCTATTTGTTTAAGTAATCTCTACACCCAACGTGGGGTTTAAACTCATGACTCCGAGATCAAGCATCCCATGCTCTACCACTGAGCCAGCCAGGTGCCCCCGAGGGCTTGGTTTTACTTTCTGCTCTGTCTCCAACACCTAAAAGGATCACTTACACAGTAGGCGTCCAATGAATATTTCCTGGATGTTGAATGACTATCTTGAAAGGAAGTGACCAGGAAAAAAAAAAAAAGTGCCCAGCAAATGGTTTAAATCGTAATTCTGCCAGTTACAATCTATGTGAACTCAGCTTCGTGTCTTCAGCCATAAATGAGAACCACTGTATTTCAGGATCGTTCTGAGGATCGAAGAGAGCGGTCCACGGGCAGTCACTGCCTCACCCCTGGGCAGGGGTAGGAGCCCAATGAAATGGCTATTAGCTATCGAAATAGTCAACTGCCAGACGGCAGCTGAAAAGGTCTTTGGAGGGGCGCCTGGGTGGCTCAGTGGGTTAAAGCCTCTGCCTTTGGCTCGGGTCATGATCCCAGGGTCCTGGGATCGAGCCCACATCAGGCTCTCTGCTCAGCGGGAAGCCTGCTTCCCCCTCTCTCTCTGCCTGCCTCTCTGCCTACTTGTGATCTCTGTCTGTCAAATAAATAAATAAAATCTTAAAAAAAAAAAAAAAAGGTCTTTGGAGTTAGAGGACAGGACTGTTAGTTTCTCTTTTAAAAAACATCCTCATTCTGAAGCATCTTAAAAGAAGAGCCAATCTGGCGAACTACGTGCATAAAAATGAGCCTGGTAACATGAAGTAAGTTTTTTGTTTTTTTTTAAATATTTTTTATTTGTCAGAGAGAGAGAGAGAGAGAGCACAAGCAGGCAGAGTGACAGGCAGAGGCAAAGAGAGAAACAGGCTCCCCACCGAGCAAGGAGCCTGATGCGGGGCTCTATCCCAGGACCCTGAGATCATGACCTGAGCCGAAGGCAGCAGCTTAACCCACTGAGCCACCCAGGCGTCCCTGAAGATGGGTTTTATTATAAGAAAGTCATGCCAGGTTTTGTGACCTTGCAAAATCTATGTGAGCAGCTCTGAGTAACTGTATTTCGAATCAAGCCGGAGAAAGGGAGCAACATCCTAGCAATTATTCCCCAAGAGAATAAAACGGAAACATCTAACAAAGGAAGCCTGGAGTTTATTCAAACAAGCTGCTTTATTTTAATAAGTCCTAAGTGGTACTCAGAACATTTCCAAGAAATTAAATAGCTTATCTGCTATTTATATGCGCTCTATTATCACAATTTATCATTTAAGAAAATTCCCTGACAGATCTTTTACAAAAAGGCACTGGAAGGAGCAGTAATTCACTGAGGATACAGAACAACAGTATGTCCCAATATTTTAACGGATGCCGACATTTTAAAAGCATTTCACTATGAGCTACAGAAAGAAATCTAAAGTTGCGAGATCTATAGTGAAAATTTGGCTCATTCCTGTGGCAAATTTCCCCGTCAGGGTCTCCAAGAGGCTCTCACACGTGGGTCAGGCTCAGGACGAACCCACTGTGGTCCAAGTAAAGTCACCACAGTCCCATGACCCGACCGATCCAAAGGGACCCACTGGGGCTGAGCAGCCCCGGGAAGCTGTTTGCATCCCTAGGCATAATTTAATTCTCCGACAAGCCCTTTCAGAACAAAACCACTGCTCTTCTCAATACTGTGCGAAAATGTGGTATCAGGAACACATGGGTAGCTTGGTGGGTTAAGTGTCTGACTCTTGGTCTCAGCTCAGGTCTTGAACTCAGGGTCAATAGCTCAAGTCCGGCATTTGGCTCCATTAAAAAAAAGAAAGAAAGAAAGAAAGAAAAGAAAATGTGGTTTCATACTGAAAGTCACTTTCCAAAATAAAAATAAATAAATAAATAAGCCCACCAAATGAATTTTTCCAACACACTTATCTTGTTTTAAAGCATCATCTACAGGTGTTGAGTTCAAGAATTAAATCTTGTTGTAAAGGTTGATAAATCCTGCTCACTGAGCTTAACAAACCACACCAAACTGGATTAAGTCCAGCATTTTTATGCTAGTTTTTGAGTTTGAATTTGAAAAAACAAAATAAACAGAAAGAAAACCAAGGTCTTCCCCAAGGGACACTCCCTAAGTGGACATGTGGCTCCCTCTTGTGGCAAAAGTGAGCCTCACATGACAGACCACCAGGGGGACTTTGCTTCATACCCCCTTCATTCCCCCCAGATTAGGCAACTCCATTAAAATGACCCTGAGGGTCACTAAGTACACACTGTTAGGACAGGAAGATCCCATCCACTGGGGCTCACTTCACTCATTCACCTTCAGAGGGAGGTGAGAATGCGCCACTGAAATGTGCCCAGATTCATAAAGGCCACGTAGTAAAGGATCAACCTGGGATGCCTGGGTGGCTCAGTCAGTTAAGCATCGCCTTTGGCTCAGGTCATGATCCTGGTGTCCTGGGATTGAGTCCCGCATTAGGCTCCATGTTCAGTGGGGAGTCTGCTTCTCCCTCTCTCTAATAAATAAATAAAAATTTTAAAAATGATAGTCATAAAATATTTTAAAATAAATAAAGGAACAGCTAGATCTCTTCCCACATTTGACCTCATCGGCCAACTCCAAGTGCAACACACACTCCTCCCCCACAGCTTCAGAAATAAGGAATACCTTTCAAAAAATCGCTGTCCCAATGAATGGGTTTTAAAAGAAATTCCAGGACTTTTTGGTCACGCTAATAGCCATAACAAAAATACTTAAACTGTGGGGGAAAATGACCCATTTTTTCCACTGAGAAAGGAGGAGGCCTCCACAGTATTTAAGCCCTGGGGTGTCTTACTTCCCGGGGGAAGGTTCCTCAGCTTGAACAAGTCTCATCTGGAGTGAACTGGGCATTTTCTTTTTTCTTTTTTTAAAAACATTGTATTTATTTATTTGACACACAGAGAGAGAGATCACAAGTAGGCAGAGAGTCAGGCAGAGAGAGAGGGGGAAGCAGGCTCCCCACTGAGCAGAGAGCCTGATGCGGGGCTCGATTCCAGGACCCTGGGATCATGACCTGAGCCGAAGGCAGAGGCTTTAACCCACTGAGCCACTCGGGCGCCCCCTGGGCATTTTCGTCGCTTTTTCTGGATCACTCTTCCTCCTCCCAACACACCCAAACCCAAGGCGCCATCTGTTACAAATCGGAGTCGTGAAACAGTCAAGGTCAAGTCCGAGAGTGAAGGGCTAGTATTTTGCCACTTCCCTTTTTGAAAGCACAAACTCACAGCGAACCCACAGGAAGCCGATGGAAAAACAAAGTCGCTTTTTCTGCCATAATATTTACCATATTAAGCGATGTGTTAAATTAAAAATGTTGGTTCCAGTCTCCCAGGACTCTTTTTAGAGACCGTGTGACAAATTCAGGGCACGGATTCCCAGAGTACACGGCATGTTCAAGCCCAGTACACCACAGTCACCTGGAACCCAAAGGCGGCGTTTGGTCCACGATGCTCCCGTTAGAGAATCCCTCACACAGGAGAAAGAGGAGACCTGGATTTTAACAGAAATTCCAGATGTAAATCACGTACCTGCCAAACCTTGGTTTTACACGGCGGAGTGGGAAATGTGAACACAGAGCTACCAGTGAGCCCCAGCAGACCCCCAGCTGGGTGCAGGGACACGGAGCCCACCCGCTCAGGCACCCCCAGGCACCAAGGAATAAGGCTGGGGATGGGGGGGTAAGCCCCTCGCGGCTGCGTTCTCAGTTTCTGGATGAATCCAGATGCGTGTCTGGGCATACATGCGTGTCTTGCCCCATACAGAACAAACTACCTGTAGTGGAGATAAGATAGCGCCCCTCGGTTCCCGGATCCCTCTCCCACAAAAAGCAGCCTTTTCGGGGCATCTGAGGACTCAGCCAACAAGAGGTAGTGGCACGACTGTGATGGTTCATTTTACATCAGCTTGACGGGGCTGAGGGACGCCCGGCTGCCAGGGAAGATGTTCCCTCTGGGGTGTCTCTCTAGGAACGTTTCCAGAAGCGAATGGGTGGAGTGAAGAGTGCCCTTGCAAACCCGGGCTGGCTTCACCAGCCGTCATGGGGCCCGAACGGAAGGAGGTAGAGGAGGGCAGTTTGAGCGCAGACCTCCACCTTCCGTCCTCAGATACTGGACTCCTGGTTCTTGGGCCTTTAGATTCGAACCAGGAGCCCTGTCAGCTCCCGCAGTTGTCAGGCCCTCCCCGCTGGCTTTGCGGGTTCTCCAGCGTGCAGACGGCGATGGTGGGACTTCCTCGGCCTCCGCTATCACGGGAGGCAACTCCTCTAAGGACCATCCTTGTCTGTCTGTATCTCCACACCCTATTGATTCGGTTTCTCTAACAGCAGCTCATGTCAAAGGAGCAGAGACATGGGGCACCTGGGTGGCTCAATGGGTTAAGCCTCTGCCTTCAGCTCGGGTCATGATCCCAGGGTCTTGGGATCGAGCCCCGCATTGGGCTCTCTGCTCAGTGGGGAGCCTGCTTCCGTCTCTGTCTCTCTGCTTACTTGTGATCTCTCTGTCAAATAAATAAATAATCTTAAAAAAAAAAAAAAGGAGCAGAGATGTGCTTCCGCCTAATCAGCGGCGGTAGAGGGCTGGCGGACTTCAGTATAGGAGGAGATAAGCCTCTGGAGTTAGAAAACTCTTAATCTTAAAAAAAAATCTTAAAAAAAAAAAAAAAAAAAAAAAGAGCGGGGGACCAGGGGGAGATGGCGGGACGCCTGGGCAGCTCAGACAGTTAAGCCTCTGCCTTAGGCTCAGGTCATGATCCCAGGGTCCTAAGATCGAGTCCCGCCTCGGGCTCCTTGCTCAGGAGGGGAGCCTCCTCCCTCTGCCTGCTGCTTCCCCTGCTTGTGATCTCTCTCTCACTCTCTAACAAAATCTTAAAGAAAAGAAAAAGAAAACAGAGCCTAAGGGCGCCTGGTTGGCACAGTTGGTTAAGCATCCACTTGATTTCTGCTCAGGTCATGATCTTAGGGTCCCAGGATCAGGGCTCCGCATCCAGCTCTGTGCCCAGCGGGGAGTCTCCTTCTCCCTCTTCTCCTCCTACCCCATTCTCTCTCTAAAATAAATCAGTGAATCTTTAAACAAAAAGAAAAAAAAGAAAAGGAAAGGAAAGAGAAATCAGAACCTATTCCCCAATCTTCAAACAAATCTCTCACTTTCTGAGAGCAGAAATAATAGATAGGAGATGGGAAAACAGGATAAATCCACTGCCTTTAAAACAAACAAACAAAAACACCTGTAAGCGTGAATCAGTTAACTGGAGAATTCCCATCAATACCGTGGTAAGGCACAGCTGCCCTAGAAAAACTCCTTACGTTGTTATGTAAAGAAACACTTTGAAAAATTGACTGTAGAGAGCTACTCAAGACACCCGCAAAAGGAAACTGCAACCCAGCCTGCTGCTGCTCCCGTAAATATCGCATCTGCTTACCGGCAGAACACCCAGTGCTCAGGGACTCCTCGGACCCAACAGGCACCTGCTGTGAAGATGGCAACGTGGGGGTGGGAAGCACCGGGGCCAGCACACGCCCTCCCAACGCAACCCAGACACTCCCCTTAAAACATACGCCACAATAAAGCAAAATCGTTTGTTCCAAGAAGAGGGAACGTGTATCCTGTGAAGATGACCTATTCCCAAGCAGCAAGCCCCTTTGCAAACGGTCTTTTCTAGGGGTCAGTCCGATGTAGAGCTCAAGGAAGTCTGCAGAGTTGGAAGAACAAATGTCTTTTTCATTGACCTGGTTAAGTTTTGATAAAAATAAAATAAGAAAAAAGAGCTAATATTTTAGAAGCAAAGAGGAGACAAGTCGAAGCAACCATCCTATTAAATCCTCTCTCACAGAGAGAGAGACCACACACAAGCAGGGGGAGCAGCAGAGGGAGAGGGAGAAGCAGGCTCCCCAATGAGCAGGGAGCCCGATGGGGGGCTCGATCCCAGGACCCTGGGATCAGATGCTTAACCGACTGAGCCCACCAGGCGCCCTTCTTTGGAAGGCTTAAAGGGGGAATTTTAAAATTATCTATGGGAGAATATAGGGAGACTTCTATAGTACATTTTTTTCTGTGGAAAACTACAGTAAATAGTCTTATGTTTGAATCCACAGTGATTTACAGCAAGTTCCAAATAAACACGCCTTCTTATTTACAAAACCAGTAGTCTTACAATAAGGATGCATTTAAATGCAAGTTTCTTAATTTCTTATTCATTATTAGTTTGCAATTTCATAATCACTTCAACACCTCACTGTTCATTACAATGTTAAAAATTATGATTTCCAAAAGTGAATAACCAAGTCCAATATTTTGTTCTATGAGAAGTGCTTCTAAATTTATGATTGTGTTCAATCCTTAAAAGCAGAATCCATAAAGGCAAAAGAACAAAATTATCCAAACTTAACTTCTAAGGCAAATTTCCCTGTTTTCATTGACAAAATGATACAACCTAAACAATCTCAAATGACTTCTTTTAGGATACAGGCACCCCTACGTTTATAGCATTATTTACAATAGCCAAGAGAGGGAAGCAGTCCAAGTGTCCATCAATTGACGGATGGATAAAGATGTGGTATGTGTACATGTATGTAATGAAATACTAGTCATAAAAAAGAATGAAGGGGCACCTGGGTGGCTCAGTGGGTTAAGGCCTCTGCCTTCAGCTCAGGTCATGATCCCAGAGTCCTGGGATCGAGCCCCGCATCGGGCTCTCTGCTCAGCAGGGAGCCTGCTTCCTCCTCTCTCTGCCTGCCTCTCTGCCTACTTGTGATCTTGTCTGTCAAATAAATAAAAATAAAACCTTTAAAAAAAAAAAAGAATGAAATCTTGCCATTTGCAATGACATGGATGTAGCTAGAGACTATTATGCTAAGCGAAACTTAAGTCAGTCAGAGAAAGACGACATGATTTCACTCATTTGTGGAATTTAAGAAACAAGCAAAGCGGGGGGGGAAGACATACTAAGAAATGGTTCTAAATTATAGAGAACGGACAGTTACCAGTGGTGAGGTGGTTGGGGGTTCAATAGGTGATGGGGATGAAGGCCTGCACCAAGTGACCCACAGAGTGCTGAATCGTTAGATTGTACACCTGAAATAATTATTACTCTGTATGTTAACTGGAATTAAAAAGAAAACTTTAGGGGCGCCTGGGTGGCTCAGTGGGTTAAAGCCTCTGCCTTTGGCCCAGGTCATGATCCCAGGGTCCTGGGATCGAGCCCCGCATCAGCTCTCTGCTCGGCAGTGAGCCTGCTTCCCCCTCTCTCTGCCTGCCTCTCTGCCTACTTGTGATCTCTGTCAAATAAAATCTTAAAAAAAAAAAAACTTTAGGGGCGCCTGGGTGGCTCAGTGGGTTAAGCCTCTGCCTTCGGCTCAGGTCATGGTCTCAGGGTCCTGGGATCGAGCCCCGCATTGGGCTCTCTGCTCGGCAGTGAGCCTGCTTCCCCCTCTCTGCCTGCCTCTCTGCCTATTTGTGATCTCTCTCTCTGTCAAATAAATAAATAAAATCTTAAAAAAAAAAAAAAAAACTTTAAAGTTTTATAACTCAATCTTTTATAACTCAATCGTGGAAACAATTTATCTGAAAGAGTATTTTTTTTTTTTTAAGATTTCATTTATTTGACAGAGAGAGCACAGGCAGAGGGAGGAGGGGAAGCCGACTCCCTGCTGAGCAAGGAGCCTGATGCGGGCTCAATCCCAGCACCCTGGGTTCATGACCTGAGCAGAAGGCAGAAGCTTAAGTGACTGAGCCACCCAGGCGCCCCATGTATTAAAAAATTAAAGAAAAAAGTTGTTATTGTGAACATTTCCCCAAAGTGGCTTTCAGAAAAAAACACAACTTATTCTAATATAACCACATGAAGACATTCTAAATCTATTTAGCAACGGATATTCAATAGAGAATTCCATTATTTGTTCTTTGCAACTGGCTGAAAATTTCTATTCTTGCAATTTACAAGACAAAGGAAAGAAAACATTCAATGGGTCATGGAAAGCTCTACCCCAAAGGAATAGACTTGATTTAAAACAAGACAAAAGGCAGGGGGGTAGGGGTTTGAGAAGAACACAGCTCCCATTTTAAAACAATTCTGTGTTCTCACTTGACCATCCCTTGGTGACTCACCATCCCTTGGTGACCCCAGAGGGTCCACTAAGCAGGGCTCTCACTGCCCAACCAGGACAGCGTCCTTCACACTGGCTGCGATCACAACACGTTCTATGTCCTGGAAGGAAAGTGAGAGCAGAGTGCCGACCTAAGCTTCCTAGGTTGTCTTTCAAGCTCTGCTTCTGGTCTTCTAAGTCGGTAGCCTACTTGGACCGATGCTGAAAAGACTTCTCAGTACAAGGAAGACGGCACTGATAAAAGACAAGGTGACCCGAGACCACACGCGTAAAAGAAGACATTTATTATGCTAGATAACACGTTTTCTTCTCCATTTCCCCCAAACACTGAAATAGCACATGGCATAGTAAGTTAGCACACAGACAGAGAGAAGCAACCATCAACCCCGAAAATGGGTAAGTCTTACTTTGGGACGCCTGAGAAACCCATGCTCTGAAGGGACCTTTCCCGGAGTTCCCAACCAGCGGAGGGATTACATTACGTCAGAGAAAATGTTGGGGTCAGAGATACTCCCAGCTCCTGGCAACTTTCTACAGGGGCAATACGAGGTCTGTCGCCCCTTAACTGAGCCACCGCAGATGGTCTCGAGGTCACTTTTATTTCAGGCGACACAGCTAAGGCTCCTAGTTTGAGAAAGGATTATACTAGAAGGACTTTGAATGTTGCAACTTTCACTGTAGGGCCTCCATTTAAACTGCATTTCGAAGGGAAGGAAAGGGAGGTGAGAAAAGAAGTCAGATTTTGCTGCAGACCGAAATTATCCTACAGAAGGCCGAGAGCAAGTAGGAAGGGGCTGACTTGAACAAACGGCCGCTTCACCCAAGGATCAGAGAGAGGAGAGACTATCTGGGATGGTAGCCCTTTGGAATGAGCGTTGAAGATACATAAAAAATGTTGTTACATCTTTCCGTTCTAACCTGACATTTATATAGGATCTATGAATGTTCTCCTTGAAATGGCATCCCAAATACTGAATTTTCAAGCACAAGTTAAAACATGTTCAAAAGTCTCCCGTCACATCAACCAACTTCCCATGAGTTGAAATTCCACTCAAAGTTTGTCTGATCATACAAACTGAAGGAGGAACTTCACGGCTGCCCCGTGCGCATCCAGATTCATGTGAAAGAAATCATTCTAAGACAAGTTTTAAAATTAATCTCACTATTTTTATTGTTCGGCTTGTACCTTAACTATGGCGTAACGAATTTGCTATTTCAAAAGCTGGTAGAGCCAGTAACCCCAGTATTATCTGCAGATCGTCCAAGGTACTTCTTACACTTGAAAGCATCTTCTTGGATTCTACCGTTGGCTCCGAAAACAGGGGCTCTGAGTGGCCAAGGAAAACACTTTGTGTCTCATTCAGGAAAACTTCGGGGTGTGCGTGCAGCAGTGGAGAGAGGACGAAATACAGGCCAGACAGTTCCAACTCAAAGCCTAGCCCCTCTAGAAGAGCACTTGGCGGTTCCTCAGAAATCCCCGATTCTGACCGCTTCTGAGGGCGCGGTAGTCCTGACGCCCGAGACTCCGCTGTGCGGCCCCGTCCTCCGTCGCAGTTGGTGGCCCCGGGCCCTCCTTCCAGCCAGTGCCTCAGCAGAGCCTCCCTCACTCCGCAGCACACCCCAGCAGAACGCTCTTCTGCGGGAGCACAGAACACATGCACAGTCTTGCTCTGACCCACTATGGAAGCTGAATTTCTTCGTAATGATTCTTTCAAACATGGAAGCGCTTTGTTGCCATTGTGAAGGAAGAGGCTGGCCTCACTCGAAGCATTTTTCATTTCCACTGATAACTCCTCATTTTGTGAATTTCCATCCCTGTCAACCGCAGGCCTAGGCATCCAGGAGGGGGAAGGTGTATCTGTCGGGCAAGGGCTCTCCCCCTGTGCTCCTTCAAGTCCATACAGCAGCCGGTCTGAGTCCTCTCCTGCCGCCTGCACCTTCCCGAGGCAGGTGTCCCTCATGCTGTGTGTTCTCTGATGTGGTGAGCCTGACGACGCGCCTCTGTCAGTCAGCGGAAGGCCTTCAGTGGATCTCAATATGAACCTGGAAGAGATAATCAGAGTATTATTATGAAGACAGAGCCTTGAAAGAGCCTACACATACCAGGTACTTCTAACAAACAGGAAGATCTCTTTTTTCTTTTTTAATATTTTATTTATTTATTTGACAGAGAGATCACAAGCAGGCAGAGAGGCAGGCAGAGAGAAAGAGGGAAGCAGGCTCTCCGCCGAGCAGAGAGCCCAATGCGGGGCTCGATTCCAGGACCCTGAGATCATGACCTGAGCCGAAGGCAGAGGCTTTAACCCACTGAGCCACCCAGGTGCCCCAGGAAGATCTCTTTAGCAGTCTCTGGTACCAAGGACTCCTACATTTTGACAGAAAACAGGATGACAACCTACCAATTAGAGAACACAACAAAAAGAACATACTTAAAAAAAAAAAAAAAGAAAACTAAACAGTACTTTATTACTGCAGGGTTTCCTAAAAATACTTAAAATTTTAAAAAAAGGGGCGCCTGGGTGGCTCAGTGGTTTAAGCCGCTGCCTTCGGCTCAGGTCATGATCTCAGGGTCCTGGGATCGAGTCCCGCATCGGGCTCTCTGCTCAGCAGGGAGCCTGCTTCCCTCCCTCTCTCTGCCTGCCTCTCTGTCTACTTGTGATCTCTCTCTGTCAAATAAATAAATAAAATCTTTAAAAAAAAAAAATTTTTTTTTAAATTCTTAGGCTTTGTAGTTTTCACAGCTATTTAGTTATTTCTGTGGGTTCTATAAAAATCTGTCCTCTATTTAATCAGGATGTAACTGGATGACTTGATTATGCAAACCAAGGACCTACCTGACGTGTCCTATTTGAGACTGAGACTCAGTGACTCAAGCATGACAAGCCACTTTTAAGGAATCAAGGTCAACATTATTTACAGATCTGATGTCCACAAAGCCCTCCCAGGAAAAACCGGCGTGGAGGGGTCCTGGCATACAAGGTCACAGCCTCAAGGTGGTAAGGAAGATCAAGGCTGTCAAGGCAGGGACCTCAGCAAATTCTGGAGCCTTGTTAAGAGAAGAATTCACCGAATTTATAGGTATTACAAGTAAAAAAAGGGTGGAGAAAGTTTCTTGGGCTTACATCCCCACTCTCAAACTCGCCTAGTCCGAGATTCTGCGTGAAAACTTCGGGACAGAAGTTGATTTGTGACCTCGGCAGTGGTTCAAGAGCAAACTCAAGGTGGCCCGTACGGTTAACATTCTTGCTGTACCTGCAACGCTAACGGGACCAACCTTTTTCTGTGACCATGAATCATCTTTCTTTGACATCATTATGCCCCCAATGGGGAAGACGTGTCAGGAAAGGCTGAGAAAGAGCCTTGAGACAAGGAAACAAGCTGAATGGGCGCACTGTCCACTGCGTCCCCGGGCTACCTGAGTTTAGGGGGCCCTGCACCTGACTCTGAGTTGTAAAAACTGTGAGAGGAAGGCAAAAGATTTCTTATCCAAATAATTAAAAACCCTGTTCAGAGGAATACAACTGATTATTACCCTGTGGATACTGACCATGTGTACTGATCATTTGTACTGCACTTTGGCACTCCTAATTACGTGTGCGCGTGTTCTAAATTCTCCTTTAAACCGATTAGAACATCTAATTAATCTAATTAATGAGTTAGCATCTAATTAATGATTTCCCTCATTAATTGATGAGTTAAAAAAAAATGTTGACCCATGTTCCTTTAAAAAACAACCATAACCCCAGAGCATTAATACATGGGAAATAAAGAAATATATCGACTCTATTTACTATTTTTCTAGAAGGCCAGCTTAAGGAAGAACAATGTAAGGAAAACACACAGCTCTGCTGGGAGAAAGGAGGGATGGAAATGTGGGACGTGAGGCAGAAGCCTGACAGCGCACAGCTCGTTTCCCATGGAAAGACAAAGCCTGAGAGCGAAGAGTCAGGAAGCAACAACTGTGCAATTCAGAGTGAGAGAAATCCGGACAAGGAGAGCCCCTGGAGCTGAGAGGCCTGGCTCTGGGGACAGAGAAATGGGGGGCAGGAAGCTGCAGTTCCTCTAACCAGGGGAACAAGCTAGGTGAGTGTGTAAGTGTGTTACATTTTTTAAAAATGTAAAGAGAGGGGCACCTGGGTGGCTCAGTGGGTTAAGCCTCTGCCTTTGGCTCAGGTCATGGTCTCAAGGTCCTGGGATCGAGCCCCGCATCGGGCTCTCTGCTCGGCAGGGAGCCTCCTTCTCCCTCTCTCTCTGTCTGCTTCTCTGCCTACTTGTGATCTCTGTCAAATAAATAAATAAAATCTTAAAAAAAAAAGTAGAGAGAGTACACTAGGAAGAAAATGAACAATTGTTGGAGGCTGAAGCAGAAGCAAAAAGGGCAAAGGGAGAGGGTGTGAAGCCAACCAGGGCGAACGAGGCGCACGGGTCGCGGTGCAGGGAGCATGGCCTCCATCAGCAGAGCCACTGAGCGACATTCGGCCAGGAGATGGTGGCCGGATCTGCATTTCTGACTAACTCTTTGGCTGCAGGGTGGTGGCTGTGGCGGGTGGAAAGGAATCACAGAGACCAGTGAGGAGGCTATTCCAATTCCACGGGGGGAAGAGTTGAGGCTGTGGATGAAGAGGAAAGAGAAAATATTTTTCCACTTGGTGGCTGACGGATGTAGAAAGGGAGACCACCACCGGTTTCTCTCATTTCACTTCTAGGTAATGACGGCATCACGAATGGAGAATGGAGAGCAGCAGCAGGTCTGGAGGGACGTCTAACAGCTCAGAATGGGGACACAGGAGTCTGACTGTGGAACTGGGCAAGCATTTGGATTATTAATAAAGTGGTTGGCTCAAGAGTGACGTCAGAACTCAGACCCAGATTCTGAAGTCCCCAGCTTTGGGGAGGTGGGTAAAAAAGAGAAGATGGTAAGATACAGAAGGCCAGGCTCTCCGAGATCTAGCGAGGGCACCCCAAAGCCACCAAGAGGGAAGATTCAAAGCAACTCGAGAAACTCCATGTCATAGACACCAAGAGCGTCAAGCACTTCAAAAAAGAGGACAGTTAGATGTGTTTCTTGCACAACTTCATTGGCTCCAAATAAACTCTAAACTTCATACAATCTTCTAGTGTAGCGGTTGCTAAATGGGGTGATCCCAACTCAAGGAGTAGAGGAGAAAATATCAGATCTCTGCCTAGCTCATTTTATCTCATTCCCCTTTAACTTTTTCTAAGTTTTACAATATATGCCATATTTTGGTGGAGAACCATATAGTTTATAAATACATCTCTATCTGGAGGACACGCTCAAAGTTTTTACCAACAGAAATGTGATCAATCCTCTACAGAATTGATAAAAATGTATTTGAACAGGATAAAGCAATACACAAATGCAAGATGCCATTTTTTAAAAACTGCGATATAATGTTACATTAGTTTCAGGTGTACAACATGAGGGCTCAATGTTTGTATATATTACAAAATGATCACCAGGAGTTGACATCCGTCACCACCCATTACCATTTTTTTCTTGTGATGAGAACTTTTAAGAGGTACAATCTTCTAAGTATGGATTCTGGCTACAATTCAATACAGCTGACCCTCAAAAACATGGGTTTCAATTACCCAGGTCCGACGCGCCCTGGTGGTCTAGTGGTTAGGATTCGGCGCTCTCAATTACACAGGTCCACTTTTATGCAGGTCTTTTTCCACAAATACAGTACAGTCCTGTAAAATATTTTCTCTTCCTTATGTTAATATTTTCTTTTCTCTAGATGGCTTTTTCTAAGAATACAGCATATGGCACAAAATATATGTTAACTGTTATTGCTAAGTTAGATTTTTGGGAGTCAAAATTTACACCTGGATTTTCAATTGCACAGGGGTCCTAACTCCCACCATTGTTCAGAGTCATATATACTTTCAAAGTTTACCCCATCGAAAACTAGTCAACTTCTCTGGACAGTTCTTTCAAGTTAAGTTTCCAAAGCATATTTGTTCAAACTCTCCATTTATATTACTGATTTCAAATGTACTAAGAACATTTTCCTGAAATGAAAGCATTCTCAAATATACATATTCATGGGGCGCCTGGGTGGCTCAGTGGGTTAAGCCTCTGCCTGTTGGCTCAGGTCATGATCTCAGGGTCCTGGGATTGAGCCCCGCATCAGGCTATCTGCTCAGCAGGGAGCCTGCTTCCCCCTCTCTCTCTGCCTGCCTCTCTGCCTACTTGTGCTCTCTCTCTCGGTGTCAAATAAATAAATAAAATCTTAAGAAAAAAATATATATTCATACATATGTATGTGTATATATATATATTAGCTTTTATTTAATTTATATGAGAGAGAGGACACACAAACATGAGCAGGGGGAGGAGCAGAGGGAGAGGGAGACCAAAGTCCAGCTCGATCCCGGGACCCTGAGATAGTGACCTGAGCCAAAGGCAGACGTTTAACCAACTGAGCTATCCAGGCACTCCTTAAGAATGTTTATAAATACCTTATTTTAATATGTATTAAAAATATATTTGAGAAGCACCAGGCTGGCTCAGTTCATTAAGCATCTGTCTTTGGCTCAGGTCACAGTCTCAGGGTCCTGGGATGGAGCCCTGCAGGCAAGCACCTGACTCAGCAGGCAGTCTGCTTTCCCTCTCCCTCTGTTCCTCCCCCTGCTCACGCCCTCTCACACACAAATTTTTAAAAATATTTTTTAAAATAATAAAATAAAATAAAAAATTCTTAAGAAAAACATGTTGCTTAATAGGGGCCAACTCTCAGGAAAATTATCTAACTACTTTTAGCATGTCCTTGTACAAGGACTTAGTGCTGTTCAGAAAGATGAAGTATTTCCAGAATTGTGTTAAAATACTCCAGCTAAGGTACCACTGATGTAATCACATATTTAGTAATGTCAGAATATGTTGTTTACTGAAGATCTAGTTCTTTAGTAAATTCAGTAATAAACTACATATTTAATCTTGACAAAAATACTTCAGGTCAGGGGCGCCTGGGTGGCTCAGTGGGTTAAAGCCTCTGCCTTCGGCTCAGGTCATGATCTCAGGGTCCTGGGATCGAGCCCCACATCGGGCTCTCTGCTCAGCAGGGACCCTGCTTCCCCCACCCCCTGCCTTTCTCTCTGCCTGCTTGTGATCTGTCTGTCAAATAAATAAATAAAATCTTAAAAAAAAAAAAAAAAAACTTCAGGTCAGTGAAAACATTTTGACTCTGATCCCTCAATTAATCAACAAAAACTACCTTTATTTATTTTTTTTTTGGTCAGCAAAAACTTCACACTAGACACACACGTTACTTATATTTTGAGAGCCAGAAATAATTTTCAAATAATTTCTAAACAAGTGAAGTATTTTTTATTGAAGTACAGTTGACACACCCTAGATTAGTTTCACATGCACAAAGTGATTCAACAAGCTTCGACATCGTGCTTTGCTCCCCACAAGCACAACTACCATCTGTCCCCACACAAAGCCAATACAATACCACAGACTGTATTCTCTACGCTGTACCTTCCATGCCTGGGACTTATTCATTCCATATCTGAAAGCCTGTACCTTCCACTGCCCTTCACCCATTTTTCCCATCCTCCCACCAGCCCATCTGGCACCCATCATCAGTCTGTTCTCTGTATTTATGGGCCTGTTTCTTTTTTTGGTTTGTTCATTTGTTTTGTTTTTTAGATTCCACATGTAAGTGAAATCATACGGTATTTGTGTTTGTGAAATATTTTTATAACTTATTCTCACCCTACTACATATATAGATATATCACATTGTACCCGATATACATAGTTATGTAATTAACTGTCCTTAGCCCTAGAAATCTCATCTCCACATCCTCCCCCCACCCTGTATTAAGTCTACAAAATAATAAGCAGCATAAACTCTGGCAAACAAACTTATCCACCAACACGGAGACCATCAGGGTAAAGGAAGGAGTCTATTTTGAAGTTCAAAACAGTATGATTCAGAAAAAAAGAAGTGTGGTACTGGCAGTAAGTTCCTGAACGTATTTCCTCACCCGAAACGCCCCCAAAAAGGTAAAAAAGGTTGAAAATGGAGCCACAAAACCAGAGGGGTGATGTGCTCAGGGAAACAAGATTATCTGGGTGCGTCCATAATCTCCAGTGCAGACAGGAGAAATCATCCTCTACCAAAATCCCTGTTGGCTGGAGGCAGCTGACCTGCTGCACAACAATAGGCCTGACCCACTTAGGCAGCTGCTGCCCTCTTGGATTGCTGTCACCTTACCTTCTCTAACCTGAGCTATTAATGGCGTCCAGGACCTGACAGTCTGGATACCACTGCTCTGTGAACTAAAAATAACCTGGCCTCTATGCTTCTGAAAGCCAGCTGGCAAGGCTATCTCCAAAGGGGGCTGGGAAGAAGACACAGCTCCATGAGCAGGGTTGGGACATAATGGGCTTAGAGTGGGGTCCTGCCTCTCAATGGCTCACAAACACACTCCAGGCTCATCCTGGCCTCGCCTGGCTTCCGGTGCTTCCAGATGTGAACGTCAGTATACCTTAACATCACTGTGCTCACGACTGAAACAATCACACTGAGGAAGGAGGTGGCCAAAACACATTCTTGAAATTGCTACCCAGTATGGGGCACCTGCCTGGCACCGTCTGTAGAGCATGCAACTCTTGATCTTGGGGTCTTGAGTTCAAGCCCCAAGTTGGGTGTAGAGATTACTTAAGGCAATACAAAATAAAATTTTAAAGATAGTAAGACTTAAAAAAAAAAAAAGAAAGAAAAAAGGTGTTACCCAACTCAGAGGGTGAGAAGCAGGAACTCAGTCATCTCCCCATTAAGCTGAATCATAACCACAGGAAACACTAAGAGTGCTGAGTTCCTGTTACCAATCATTCAGCACATCTAAATCAAACCTGCCCTTAAAAAGCCAGCCGTGCAGCTCTCGCTAAGCCACCACCCTGTTTCCTCCCCCTTTCACCTGCCTGCCAAAGGTATGCTCAGACGTGGGCTGTGTCCCGACTCCAGGACCTTGGGCAATCCTCTGACCTCAGCGTGCTGTGAGGACTCACTGTGTGAAAGCGCCTAGCAACTTCTCTGGCATGCTATAAACAGCAGCTATCATCATCATCAAGAGTGTTTTAGGGAATGAACAACAAAATGGGGTGTGGGGGGAGGGTTCTGTGAAGCAGAAGACGCAGGAGTGACCACCGGATGGCAACATGGAAGTGGCCTCAACACAGACTGTGGGTTTCCGGGGAGGGGTGGAAGCCAAGGCCCAGGCTGCAGTGGACGACCAGTCAACAGGGAGCATTTTAACTTTTAAAATTATTTACAAATGCAAATAACCTTTCCTTCAGGATTCTACTCCGACAATTTCCTGCTACAAATTCAATCAGGAAGTGTTCACTGAGCTCCTACCCTGGGCCAGGCACTGTTCTAGGCACTGGTGTTAGGACAAACAGGGCTCTTCTTCTTGAAGCTCACTTCCTAGGTAACATACATTCAAGGACAAAAATGTCACTCACACAGTTTTCACGGCAGTGCAATCTGGATACTTATCACAGGAGATTTTATGTATGTATATGTATTTTCTAACCAGAATAAAATAGGGTTGAATTCCTCATAGCCTAAGCATTGGGAAGGTCCGTTTTTTTTTTTTTTTTAAGATTTTATTTATTTTATTTGAGAGAGAGCGCACAAGCAGGGGGAACTGCAGAGGGAGAGGGAGAAGCAGATTCCCCGTTGAGCAGGAAGCCCAATGTGAGACTGATCCAGGACCCTGGGATCATGACTTGAGCCAAAGGCAGACACTTCACCAACTGAGCCACTCAGGTGCCCCTGGGAAGGCCTTCTAACTAGGGCAAACCCAAAGTCAAAAAAGATTGTTAAATTTGACTACATAAAAATAAACTTCAGGGGTGCCTGGCTGGCTCAGTCAGTAGGACACGCCACTCTTAATTTCAGGATTGAGTGTTCAAGACCCACACTGGGTGCAGAGATTACTGAAAAGAGAGAAACAAAAAAACATTTTCTTTTTTTTTTTTTTTTAAAGATTTTATTTATTTATTTGACAGAGATCACAAGTAGGCAGAGAGCAGGCAGAGAGAGAGGAAGGGAAGCAGGCTCCCTGCTGAGCAGAGAGCCCGATGCGGGGCTTGATCCCAGGACCCTGAGACCAGGACCTGAGCTGAAGGCAGAAGCTTTAACCCACTGAGCCACCCAGGCACCCCCAAAGAAGCGTTTTCAAAAATAAGGAAGTAAAGTTTGGTATGTGAAATATACATCATAAGCAATGTCAAAATGTGACTAAAAAAAAAAAACCAAAAAACAAAAACACTTTTCAACTCTTACCTAACAGATACAAGGCTCTGAGAAATTAAGATCACCAACAACCAATAGGAAAATGGGCAAAAAACATGGGTAGTTCCCCCCCCCCCAAAAAAGTGAATGAGTTTTTCACTGACATACCACGTAAGGAAGTACGTAAGAAAGGCGTGTTGCCTCAAACAACAAACACAACACAGCCACTCCCAGTAGCTCCCCCACTGCCCCCCCATCAGGAGCTGCCATGGTGTCCCTCCCATCCCCCTCCCCAGAGTCTCCCTGCTTCCACCCTCAACTCTGAAGTGCAGTAACAGTGAGCCTCCTGAAATGCTTAAACACAGGATTACCATATGACCCAGAGACTCTCCACTCCTATAGCCAAGAGAAATGAAATCACATGCACACAAACCCTATTCGTGAATGTTCCCGGCTGCCTTACTCACTCATAATAGCCAAAAACCGACAACAGCCTGAACGTCCAACTGATGGATATAAAAGACAAGAGGCAGCTACGGAAGTGTCACAGATTGGAGACATGGCAACTAAATGCAGTGTGGGGTCCTGGAACAGGAAAAGGACACAGTGGGAAAAACTGGTGAAACCCCAACGCATCAGATTGATGTTCATCTCTGAGTTTTTTGGGGTTTTTTAAAGATTTTATTTATTTATTTAACAGAGATCACAAGTAGGCAGAGAGGCAGGCAGAGAGAGAGAGAGGGAAGCAGGCTCCCTGCTGAGCAGAGAGCCCAATGCGGGGCTCGATCCCAGGACCCTGGGATCATGACCTGAGCCAAAGGCAGTAGCTTAACCCACTGAGCCACCCAGGCGCCCCTCATCTCTGAATTTTTAACTGTGCTATGGTACAGTTAGCCTCCAACAGCAGAAAATGGGTAAAGCATCTATGGGAGCTCTCTGCACTATTTTTGCAACTTTTCTCTAAGTCAAATCATTTCAAAGTAAAAAAGTGAAACAAACAAACAAACAAAAGAATCAAAAACCTCATTCTGGTTTGGATTTTTTTTTTTTAAATACCCCAGTGTAGGGTAAGGACATGAAGATGGTGTAGGCTTGATGGAATAGATAAAACAAGATTAGCAAAGAGTTTATTTATCCTTACTGAAAAGGGATGACAGAGATATAAGTAAATAGGTAAGTGTGTGCCACTGCCACACACTTCGCCACTGCCTTCGGCTCGGGTCATGATCCCAGAGTCCTGGAATCGAATCCCATATCGGGCTTCCCCTGCTCTGCAGGGAGCCTGCTTCTCCCTCTCCCTCTCCCTCTGCTTGTGCATGCACACACGCGCACACACTCACTCTCTCTCTCTGTCAAATAAATAGATAAAATCTTTTAAAAAAATAATCCTTTAAAAAAGTAAATCACATTAAGTCCCATCTCACTGAAACATCTCCCACTTGAGAGTACAAGCCAAAGTCCTCACGAAGGTAAGAGGCACCATCCCATGTCCCTCCCCACCCCCATCCCCCAGTTTGTTATTGTGATCATGTAAGAACAGAATTAAGAACACTCAGAGGTGGCTGAGTAGGAAGAAGCTGGCTGGCTCAGTGGGAAGAGCATGTAACTTTTTTTTTAAATGAAGGATTTATTTATTAGGGAGAGGGAAGGAGGGGGAGAGGGGGGGAGAGGGGGGGAGAGAGAGAGAGAGAGAGAGAGAAAATGTGTATGTGCCCATGAGTGGGGGGAGAGGAGGAGACTCTCAAGCAGACGCTGCCCTTTTCCATGTAAAAGCAATTCAATTTTATCGACCCTCACAAAACTATCAGAAGGTGCTATGGTCGGAATGTCTGTCCCCGCCAAATTTATATGCTGAAACTCCAACCTGAAGATGGCCGTATTAAGGAGGGGAAGCCTCTGGGAAGTGTGCAGGTCATGAGAGTAGAGCCTTCACGAACGGGACTGGCCTTCTTACAAAACCACCCCACAAAGACCCCGAGCCCCTCTGACTATGAGACAACAAGCAAGAAGGCACCTGCTAGGAAAAAGGACTCTCAAAAGGGCCTGGCCATGAGGGTGCCTTGATCTTGGACTTTCCAGCTTCCAGGCTATGAGAACTATGTTTGTTGTGTATAAGCCGCCCCTGTCTGTGTAGGTAAAGAACTACTGGTTCTTCTCCACAGATCGTTTGAGAAGCAATGCCTAGGCTCTCCCCTGAGTTAGGGCTGCTCCCTCCACGTATAGGCAAACACGCTTTTTCTTTAAAGATTCTATTTATTTATTTATTTATTTATTTATTTGAGAGAGCACAAGAATGAGATAGCACAAGCAGGGGAGGAGCAGCAGAGGGTGAAGGAGAAGCAGACCCCCACCCCCACTGAGCAGGGAGCCTGATATGGGGCTGGATCCCAAGACACAGGATCATGACCTGAGCTGAAAGCAGATGACTAACGGCCTGAGCCATCCAGGCACCCCCACTTTTCTTCACTTTATATATGGTTGGTATCTTTTTTTTTTTTTTTTTATTTTACAGAAAGAGGTAGGCAGAGGGAGGGGGGGGAGAAGCAGACTCCCCGCTGAGCAAGGAGCCTGACATGGGGTTCGGTCCCAGATCCCCAGGATCATGACCTGAGTCAAAGGCAGAGGCTTAACTGACTGAGCCACCCAGACGTCCCTGGTTGGTATCTCCTAACATCAGTACATATAGATCTAACACATTTAATATCTGCTTGACCCATTATAGGACTTTGTGTAAGACTTAAAAACAAAACAAAACAAAACAACCTGACTCAAGGATACAGATATTCACTGCACTATTCTTTCAAATTTTATATAGGTTGAAAATTTTTCAAAAGTTTATGAAAAACAAACCATGATGAAGGCATTCACTTGAATGGAAAGATTCCCTAGTGTGTTTGTTTTCCACATGTTCGGTACTTACCATCTCGAAGTATGCAGTCGTTCCTCAGCTCAGAAGCCAGAACAAACTCCTAACTGAGCTGATGCTTTTGACTTGACTCGTTAACATTTCACAAAGCTTATATACTTTTAAGCATTTTCTTAATAATCTCTAATTTTCCCCAATCAAGCAACAGAATAAAACTCATTTCAAGCTGCACTTTGGCCTGCAACTAGGATCTCGGGATAGTTACTACTTCTTGAAACTGTTCAGACATAAGATCATGCAACCTGAGTCAATGCCAAAGCCCTTTCAGTGCTCCTACACCTCTCAGTCTGAAGCTCCTTCTTCACGGACCAGCCTCCTCCTGTTCTAGAACAAGCCAGGCTTGCACCCGCTGTAGGGCCTACTCTCCACAAAACAAGATACACTTCTAACCCAGACATCTCCCCATCCCCAAGGCTTAAAGCCCTCACTGCTGACTTCAAGAACTTTTGTTCAGGGGCACCTGGGTGGCTCAGTCATTAAGCCTCTGCCTTCAGCTCAGGTCATGATCCCAGGGTCCTGGGATCGAGCCCCGCATCAGGCTCCCTGCTCAATGGGGAGCCGGCTTCTCCCTCTCCCACTCCCCCTACTTCTGTTCCCTCTCTTGCTGTCTCTGTCAAATAAATGAATAAAATCTTAAAAAAAAAAAAAAAAAAAAAAAGCTTTTGTTCAAATGCCACCTAATCAACAAAGCCCACCTGCTTTATTTAGCAAGGGAACCAGTTCTTCCAGCCCACCTACACTCCTGAACTGTTTTATTTGATTGGAATGAACGAATACTGATTTTTAAGTGACAGGTGAACACAAAGACAGGGAGTTGTGGATTTACAAAGTCTATCAGAAAGGAGACTATGACAGAGCGGTCAGAACCAGAAGAGAGAGCCCACACACACGGAGGAACCAAAGGAAGCTTCCCCGGCCTGGTTAGCGCAGATCACTCCAGGGCAGTGTGGCCCATATCATGGAAGACAAGGACGTTGCTCAGTGTGACAACTATCATCCACCTTCACCATGTCTTTTCTCTAACCTTTTTGAGGCCTTCTTTTTTTTTCCCCCCTTGGGGACAGGAGCAGAGGGACACAGAGAGGATCTTAAGTAGGCTCCATACCCAGCTCAGGACTCTGACAACCCTAAAGTCATGGTCTGAGCTAAAATCAAGAGTCAGAGACACTTAACAGAATAAGCCATCCAGGTGCTCTGAGACCTTCCCTTTTAATCGTTTATAAATCTAGGTGACCTGGGCCCAAGATACTTGATTCTTCCCTCAGGGAGCATAACTGAAAAGTTGGAGGCAAAACCAGTTACATAGGTTCTCAGCACAGTCTATCATCTTGTTTTTACTAATTTTAAATTTTTTTAAAGATTTTATTTATTTACTTGCCAGAGAGAGAGCACAGGAGAGAGAGCATAAGACCACAAGAGGGGGAGCTGCAGGCAGAGGGAGAAGCAGGCTTCCCACTGAGCAAGGAGCCCGATTCGGGACTCATCCCAGGACCCTGGGATCATGACCTGAGCCAGAAGCAGATGCTTAACTGCCTGAGCCACCCAGACGTCCCACTATTTTTAACTTAGTATTTCATACAGATTTTCATTTTTCTACTTGTATTTCAGATTCTGCATAAGTAGGATGCTAATGACTCTGGCAGATTAAGGCTGCTTACAAATTTTTTTTTCAAAATTTTTAAAATTTATTTTTTCTTAGGCTTCCAAACAGTATTTTATACTTTTATTTTTTGCAAACAATATTTTAAAATCATAAAGCTCCTAGGTTTACAAAGCTCTTTTGCATCTGTTTTCTCATTTAATCACCCTGCACGTTAAAGCGGTATCAATCTCCTGAAAAGGTCTACAAACGATGCAGAGGTCCTAAGTAAACACAGGGGACACAGCATCCTTTAGTCCAGCACCCACCATGCAGAGGCTGGGGACACAGTGTGGTGAGTAAAAAGGCAGCCACCTCAGCTGTCCTCTTACTTGGATGCTATTTCCCATGGCACTTCCCTTTACAAGAGGCCAGAGTAATTAAACCCTTAAATCAGGTTAATTTAATTAGTGATTTTCCACAAATGAACAGCAACTCTAAACCTGCAAGGGCATTTTAAGTAGCAGATTAACTATCAGAGTAAAGAAGAGATACACCCCGCTCCCACCCTCTCCCCACCTCAGCACGTGAAGTGACTGCGCGGCACCTGATCAACCCTGAGATCCAACCTAAAAACCTCACACAGTTCTTAGACAGCCGCCAACAACCCTGGTGACAACTCTGTGCTCCCCCGCCCCCATCTCACCCCTCACCTGACTAACAAGCCCACACGCTACTCCTACAGCTCAACTCCCGTGCTGTGCTGCACCTGGATGCCTAATCCAGGTCACGTACTGTCAAGTACATCAAGTCACCCATCACGGGCTTTTGGGATTGGTGAGCACTGAGCCCTTCTGACAGCTCAAACCACTCCAAGTAAAGTTAATTTCCCTCCTCCTCAATACATCTACCCTCAATCATTATGGTGCAAATTCCTTGTTATGAAATTTGTATTTGAATAACTGTTCCTGAGGTTCTCAAACAACTACAAACAACTGTGAGATTTGGAAACCCTAAGCATCACATTAGAAATGGAGTCCTTTATTCCTTATTGCTTATGGAACAAGCAAGCCTTCAGTACTCTTGCAATGAAGAGAGCAAAAGTGCAAGATCACATGGATATGGGGATCATGTACATCCTGAAATCAGAACTGAAGTGTGAGACTGTACCAAATGACTGAACCAAAGGAAGAACAGCTTGTCCAAATGACCAGGGGCAGATAGGCAGAGAGTAGTAAGGAAACTGTGAGAAAGAACAGTAAATAAGAAGCAACCCAAGTAAGAAGTTAGAGAGGTGGGCAAAAGCCAGATCTGCAGGATAAAAATATGTGTGAAGTGCCTCCTGTGGGCAACGAGAAGCAGTTTTGTTCTGTTGTTTTGTGGGAAAGGACACCTATGTTTAAAAAAAAAAAAAAAAAAAAGACTTCTCTACTGCCCGGTGGAAAACAGATGGTCCAGGTGAGTGATTATGGTAGTCTGGATTAGAGGGTAGTCATATAGAAGTAAGGGAACGTATGACAAAGGTGATTTTTTTTTTTTTAATGTACAAAACATGGTAATTTTTTTTTCAAAACATGGTAATTTTTACCATTATGTACTAGGTTTTCTCTTACAGTAGTTCTTGTAATTCTACATGTGACTGCAAAGCATTAATGCAATTCTAGACAAAAGGTTCCAAACTAGGAGCTTGGGGGGGGGTGTCAAATGCGACGTGTTTTGGCCACAAAGTTTACTTTCTTAAAACTTGAGTTAATATGGTATCTAAAAATCAGTATTTCCAATTCCTCTTGAAAAACACTAGATCTAGCGAACAACTGTTGGCTAGTGGCAACTGGCTAGAGCACAGGCTTTCTGGTTTCCCCCAATCGCCACACCCAGCACCTTTGACTTGTTCATACTACCTGCTAGAAAAAGACTTCACTTTTTCCACTCTTCCATTCTGGTACTTTCACTTAGGGGTGCCAGAACCCCTTGTTCAAATAAAAGTATCCCAATTTGGATCTTAGAACAGAAAGGCAGGTTCATCTCGTCTCACCTCAACACAATTTTGATCAAGAACTGGTTTTAAGGGGCACCTGGGTGGCTCAGGTCATGGTCTCAGGGTCCTGGAATCGAGCCCCACATCGGGCTCTCTGCTCAGCAGGAAGCCTGCTTCCTCCTCTCCCTCTGCCTGCTTCTCTGCCTACTTGTGATCTCTGTCAAATAAATAAATAAAATCTTTAAAAAAAACAAAACTGGTTTTAAGTAGCCATCACCAGTGATTAGCACCAAAACCCAAGGGTCCAGGCACAGAAACAATTCCATACTGATAAACCCAAACCAGAGGGGACAAAAAGGACAACACCTGCATGGTCTCAACAGCCTTGTCCCAGCACTCAGGCTTCCTCATTCTGCACATGAAGGAGCCACACAAGTACTGTCAGAAGCTCTGGGAGGGCAAGAACCTGTCCCTCCTCCATACAAACCTGTGCCAGGCACTCCAACAGGAGTTCGGCATCTGGCCATCTATGATACACTTATAAAGGAAAATTCTCCATCCGACGACTTTTCATCCCACTAGAAAAAGACATCTGTAATTACCACGGGATGAAGGAACGTCATTTACAACAAAGGCGATCTCCAAGGTGCTGAGTGTGTGTCCACTTTCTCACATCTGAATAGTTTCGGGACTCTGAAACCTTCTGCGTCTCTGCCCCTTCCACCTCATTTTGCCTCCTCTTCAGCCTCACCCCACTTCCATCCCGACCAGGATTAATCAGATACAGCTATCAAAACACTAACTCATTTTAGGGATCAAAAATAATTTGTTGAAGAGCTTCGTAAAGTTTGGAAACTAGCAAAGTCAACCACAAACCCATCTCGCAAACCCAACCATATATAATTTTCTGGGCAAAATTTCCTCTTCAGGGCCTTTCCACCGGTGCCAGTTTCCACCATCCCCGCGGACCCTACGCCCCAGCTGTAGGGCCTCAGCCGCGGGAAGCCGCTCCACCCCGCCCCCAGTCTCATATGCAGAACCGGGAACAACAAAAACCTCAGAGGGTTTTCATCCCGTGGGGTTGCAGGAGAAAGGCACGGTGCCTGGCATACACTCAGCATCCAGCTTGGCAGCTCCTGTCAGCATCCTCGCCGTCCCGGGCGGGCTGGGCCGGGCCACGGGGGCGGACTGGCACTCGGGGAGGGTCGGGACGGGGAAAAGGGCCAGGCAAGCGCGGCTCACTCACCTGCAAGCGGACGTTGAGCATCATGGAAGCCACGATGTAGAGGTAGGGGAAGTTGATGCGCAGCCGCCAGGCCAGGTCGAAAAAGATGAGCAGGGTGCGAGTCAGCCCCTTGCAGAAGACCCCATAGGAGCGGGCGGCGGCCGAGCGCGAGAGGCGGACAGCCAGGCCCGACAGAGCCGCCGCCATATAGACCGGCGCCCGCCGCCCACCCGCCGCGCACCGACCGGCCACGGACCCGGACCGCCCGGCGCTCCGAAGCCCGCCCGCCCTCTCCGCGCCGCGTCGCCCCCGGGCCTCCGCCCCGGCCGCTGGGCCGCGCTCGGCGCACTGAGGGAGCGAGGGAGGCGGTGGCGAGGGCGGGGGCGGGCGGGCGGCGGGGAGGGTAGTCTGCGCGTCACACTCGGGAAGCGCCTCCGCGAGCCGCTGCCTGGTCCAAGCCCGGCCGCGGGGCCTGACGTCACAATGCCCGCGCCGCGCCTGCGCACCTCTGTCCCGCCCCTACCCCGCCCCCTGTCACCTTCCGCAGGTGAGACGCGCATGCGTGGGCGAGGCGGGGGCGGGATGCTCCGGCAGAGCCGCGGATGCGTTGTCTCGGTCTGCCCCCTAATGGTCAGGCGGAAATTTAAAACAAACGAGAAGGTGAACAGTGAATTTGAATTACATTGTACAATGTCAATGTCCTTAACGAGGAACTGTACACTTAAAAATTGTTAAAATAGGCAGCTCTTTTTGCCCACGGGTCCTTTCCCGTGCTTTAATCAAACTACCTTTTTGCACCTAAAAAAATCAATCAAAATAAAAACAGTTAAAGTAGCAAGTTTGATGTTATATATATCTAACCAGAATTATAAAAAGCAAACAAAGGGAGGCTTCCTGGGGCGGAGGGGCAAAACATGCTCCCCATGTAGATGGTTTCAGGACCCCTGCCATTCTTGTTCAGTGTTGACTTATGTAAAATTTAATCTTTAATAATTACGGTATTAATTGCGTTGCTAATATAAAAAAAGCAAAAATATTGACACTTCCAAAACTTCTAGTATTCTGTGTTTCGGGTTTTTTTTTCTTTTTGACAATCAGTATTTATATCCCTACTTCAGCATATACGTTTCTATCAGAGATTTGCATTGTGAAGGTAGATACATTATGTCTATACATTTTATCTAGTCTCCAACAAAGCATTTAATGTCCTTACTTTTGCCCATCACTGAAAGTCTGGGAATCTGGTACCGGTGAGGAAAAAAGAGTTTCATTGATGAAATTAAAAGCAAATCTTAAGTCTTTTAAGGAAGCAACAGTGTGAAAAATTGACTTAAATGTAAAAATTCTTTGCTCTAAAATGGATTTGCAATAACAATCATTATTGCATTAAATAACTTTTAGAAGTCATTTAAGGGGAGCCTCGAGGTGCAGTCGGTTGGGCATCTGACTCTTGGTTCCCCTCAGTCCTGGTGTCCAGTTGTGGTCTCTGGATTGTGAGATCCAGTCCAGCACACTGCCAGGAGCGCTGAGTCTGCTGGGGTTTCATTACCGCTCCCTCTTCCCCTCCCTCTCATGATTTCTCTCTTTCTAAAATAAATAAATAGAACTTTAACTTAAAAAAAAAAATCTGGGGCGCCTGGGTGCCTCAGTGGATTAAGCCTTCACCTTCAGCTCAGGTCATGATCTCAGGGTCCCAGGATCAAGTCCCCCATCGGGCTCTCTGCTCAGCAGGGAGCCTGCTTAACCCCCCTCTCTCTGCCTGCCTCTCTGCCTACTTGTGATCTCTCTCATCCTGTCAAATAAATAAGTAAAATATTTAGGGGGAAAAAAAAAGAGCACCTACGTGGCTCAGTCAGCTAAGCATCTGCCTTCTGCTCAGGTCATGGTCCTGGGGTCCTGGTATGGAGTCCCATCTTGTGCTCCTTGCTTAGTGGGGAGCCTGCTACTCCCTCTGACTGCTACTCCCCCTCCTTGTGTTCTCTTTCTGACCAATAGAGAATATCTTTATTAAAAAATAAAATCTTTATTAAAAAAAATATAAATAAATAAATAAGTAAATTTCTCTACCCTGAAAGAAATTCACATTCAAAATCATTAAAAATATTTTTTCACTTTACTCATCTAGAATCCAAAGATTATAAATCACAGCGGACACTATCAGTATTGACATTGTCATGACTATTATTTAGCATTATCATTTTTCTTTGAATATCTACTGCATAAAAATTGTACTTTTTGGCAGGAGGCGATTGGTTGGCTCAGTTGGTGGAATATGGGACTCTTGATCTCAGGGTTGTGAGCTCAAGCCCACCTTGGATATGGAGATTACTTAAAAAAAATTTTTAGGGGCGCCTGGGTGGCTCAGTGGGTTAAGCCTCTGCCTTCGGTTCAGGTCATGATCTCAGGGTCCTGGGATTGAGCCCTGCATTGGGCTCTCTGCTCAGCATGGAGCCTGCTTTCCCCTCTCTCTCTGTCTGCCTCTCTGCTTACTTGTGATCTCTATCTGTCAAATAAGTAAAAATCTTCTAAAAAAATTTTTTTAAAGGGGTGCCTGGGTGGCTCAGTCGGTTAACCGGCTGCCTTCGGCTCAGGTGGTGATCCCAGGGTCCTGGAATCGAGCCCCACATTGGGTTCCCTGCTCAGTGGAGAGCCTGCTTCTCCCTCTCCCTCTCCCTGCCACTCTGCCTACTTGTGCTTTCTCTCCCTCTCTCAAATAAATAAATAAAATATTAAAAAAAATTTTTTTCTTAAGTCCTAAAAAAAAAAAAAGGAAGAATTGTACCTTTTAATACTCATAATACTGTATTTACTATCCATTGTCTTTCCGGCCAAGACCATTTTAAATATTTCAGGGTTTTTACCTTTTGGCTCATTTTGTTGTTATTAAAATAATATTTTTCAAAGTATGTGCGCTAATCTTTAGTTCCCCTTATTTTTGCAGCATTAGACATCGCCACATTTATTGCCTCTGTAAAAAGCTCACTTCCCTTTTTTTGGAAGCTATTTTTTTTCCTCTCGACGCTCAGTGGATGCTATCTTTGAGGATACAGAACACATGCTCCTGAATGAGCAACGTCATTCAAGCTATCTTCCCAAAAAGCAAAATGAATGCTTCTCCATACAGTATTTAGAAAAATAATCTAAAGATTTTTAAAGGCTGGAGTCTTCAGTGGAAAATTTGCCAAAGACACAATGTGTGAACAGGTTTCAAGATCAGCCAAATTTATTCTTAGGCTGTAAAGATTTTCACTGGTGGAGATTTGGCAATGCTGTTTATTAGAAGCGTGTTGAAAAGACCAGATGGCCCGCAAGGATGTGAGATGTGTGTGTGTGTGTGTGTGTGTGTGTGTGTGTGTGTGTATCCTTCCTGGTTTCTCATTTCTTTTTCTCTAAATGCCATTGAGGCAATGGGGCATTTTTCTTTAAAGATTATATTTATTGGGGCACCTGGGTGGCTCAGCCGTTAGGCGCCTGCCTTCAGCTTGGGTCATGGTCCCAGAGTCATGGGATCGAGCCCTGCATCAGGCTTCCTGCTCGGCGGGAAGCCTGCTTCTCCCTTTCCCGCTCCCCCTGCTTGGGTTCCCTCTCTCACTGTCTCTCTCTGTCAAATAAATAAATACAGTCTTTTTTAAAATCTTTTTTTTTTAAAGACTGTATTTATTTATTTGACAGAGAGAAAGAGAACGAGCAAAAGCAGAGAGGTAGAAGCAGACTCCCCGCTGAGGAGACAGTCTGACACAGATCTTGATCCCAAGACCCTGAGATCATGACCTGCTGAAGTCACTAACGACTGAGCCACCGAGGCACCCCACAAAGAGGCATTTCCTTTTTTTTTAAAGATCTTATTCATTTATTTGACAGAGATCACAAGTAGGCAGAGAGGCAGGCAGAGAGAGAGGAAGGGAAGCAGGCTCCCTGCTGAGCAGAAAGCCTGATGCAGGACTCGATCCCAGAACCCTGAGATCATGACCCGAGCCAAAGGCAGAGGCTTAACCCACTGAGCCACCCAGGCGCCCCCAAAGACGCATTTCTAACAAGCTATACAGATGCCATAAATAATGGCAAACATCACCACAAAAATACACTGAGCAAGGTAAAAAAAGCCTTCTGTTATTAGCCATCATGGGAGGTCAGAGAGAACACGAAGGAATGCTAATAAGATTTGAGTTTTACTATATATCAAGGTTAACTGGTTCTGAGCCTTAGAGCAGGCTGGTAAATTAACATTTAACTCAACCCCAATTTTCTGGTATCTCCGGGAAGACATCCTGCTAATTATAATTTGAGAACCAGGCAGAATTAACTATAAGTCAGTGTGGAATGTATTTTCGTGGAGGTCCATTAGGGTTATAGGAGAAGAGAGGAGAAAAGACGCTAAGGCAAATAGGAAAATGATTTTTTGAAGGCTTGATCAGGGGGACCCAGGTCATTTGCCTACAATCTTCCTTCCTGCGGTTAGAACAACGACTCAGGTGAAAGAAATCTCTTTTTTTTCTTTCCAGCTTCACCTGATGAGAAAAGCACAGGGATACAAGGTTCCATATTTGGCATCTACTTTTAGCTCCATGATCTGGTTCTGTAAAATGAGGATAAGGACACCCATCCTACAGGGTATTTGTGAGAAATAAATGAGAGCAAGCATGCCCAGCCTCAGGCGCTGTCCTAGGCGGATAGAGGGCACCCGGAAAATCATAGTTATTTCCATGCTCAGGGCCCCGGAGTCCTTAGAATGCAAGTTTGGTGGCTCCATTAATAATAATTACAGGGGCGCCTGGGTGGCTCAGTGGGTTAAAACCTCTGCCTTTGGCTCAGGTCGTGATCCTGCGGTCCTGGGATCAAGTCCCACATCGGGCTCACTGCTCCACGGAGAGCCGGCTTCCTCCTCTCTCTCTGCCTGCTTCTCTGCCTACTTGTGATTTCTGTCAAATAAATAAATAAAATCTTTAAAAAAACAATAATTTTAATTAGAGGCACCTGGCTGTTTCAATCGGCAGAACATGTGACTCTTGACCTTGGGTTCCTGCATTCAAGCCCATCTTGGGGGTAGAGCTTCCTTAAAAAGAAAAAAAGAGATTTCAATTTTGAGGCTCTCGACATAATAAAGAGTAAAGAAATGAAAAAATAGGAGGTTGCCAAAAACATATACCTATAGTAACCAAGAAAAAAATCATTATAATTAATAATATGTCACTCTGGATCACAAGCGACTTGAAGATTATGTTGCTGGAAGAGAGGACGGACACAAATGATCCAAAGTGTTGGCCAGAAATCCTTGATATTCCTTTGCTCCTTCCCATGGAAACTTGGAAGGGTGGAGAGGATTTAACCACGAGAGCTTAGTTGCCATTGTAAGAAAATTCAAGTTTCCGGTCTCTCACTGAAGGGTCCTTTTCAGGCACTCACATTATTTCAAAAGGTTAAGGTGAATGTGAATCAATGACACAGTACTGGCTAGTACGGAGTCATGTGAAAAAAGATAAGGACAAAAGTATGCACGGAGAGGGTGCCTGGGTGGCTCAATGGGTTAAGCCTCTGCCTTCGGCTCAGGTCATGATCTCAGGGTCCAGGGATCGAGTCCCACGTTGGGCTCTCTGCTCAGCAGGGAGCCTGCTTCCCCCTCTCTCTCTGCCTGCCTCTCTGCCTACTTGTGATCTCTCTGTCAAATAAATAAATAAAATCTTAAAAAAAAAAGGTATGCATGGATATGTGTGTGTGCGTGAATATATCTATATAAATAAACACACACATGCATATTTGCATGCATATACACCTATATAAATGGGTGTGTATACATGTTTATACATATATATACATGTATGTATATATACATGTATATATACATGGGTTGGGGATCTTTTGTTTATTCCCTAAATAAATGGATAAACCATATATTTGTTTTTTTTAAATATTTTATTTATTTATTTGACAGACAGAGATCACAAGAAGGCAGAGAGGCAGGCAAAGAGAGAAGGAGAAGCAGGCTCCCTGCTGAGCAGAGAGCCCAATGCAGGGCTTGATCCCAGGACCCTGGGATCGTGACCTGAGCTGAAGGCAGAGGTTTTAACCCACCAACACCCAGGCACCCCTGTTTTATTTTTTTTTTTAAGATTTTGTTTATTTGACAGAGAGACATACAATGAGAGCAGGAACACAAGCAGGGGGAGGGGCGAAGGGAGAAGCAGCCTTCCCGTGGAGCAAGGAGCCCAACATGGGGCTGGATCTTAGGACCCCGGGATCATGACCTGAGCTGAAGGCATACACCTAATCACTGAGCCACCAAGGGGACCCATCTATTTGTTTTAAAGTGCTTTTAAAAAATCTGGGTTCCTGGGTGGCTCAGTTGGTTAAGGGTTCGACTATTGATTTTGGCTCAGGTCATGGTCTCAGGGTTGTGGGATCAAGCCCCACGTTGAGCTCAGCACGGAGTGCTTGAGATTCTCTCTCTCTCTCTCTCTCCCTCTCTACCCTACCCTCTGCTCATACTGTCTCTCTCTCTCAATAAATAATATCTTTTTTTTAATAAATAATATCTTTTTTTTTAATTTATTTATTCGACAGAGAGAGATCACAAGTAGGCAGAGAGGCAGGCAGAGAGAGAGAGGAGGAAGCAGGCTCCCTACCAAGGAAAGAGCCCGATGCGGGGCTCGATCCCAGGACCCTGGGATCATGACCTGAGCCGAAGGCAGAGGCTTTAACCCTCTGAGCCACCCAGGTGCCCCAATAAATAATATCTTTAAAAAAATTTTTTTTAATCCCTAGAATTCGAAAGCAAAATGAAACGGATGAAACCATATATCCAGTTGGTGGCATAACACAGAGAGGAACCAGTCCAAAAAACATTACAGCTACAATTTGGCTATACAAAAAAAAAAAAAAAAAAAAATTAAAAACTGCTATAAACTCTTAATCATTTTCAATTATCATATTGTTGATGGTGCCATTGATATTGTTATTAGGAAACTGCTTCGTGAGGGCACTTGAGTGGCTCAGTAGATTAATCAGCTGCCTTCAGCTCTGGTCATGATCCCCGAGTCCTGGGTTCGAGTCCCTCATCAGGCTCCCTGCTCAGTGGAGAGCCTGCTTCTCCCTCTCCTTCTGCCTGCTGCTCCCCACCACTTGAGCTCTCTCTATGTGTCAAATAAATAAACAAACAAAATCTTTTTAAAAAAATGAAACTGCTTTGTGTTACCAGAGTGGCTAAAATTAACAACTCAGAAAACAAAAGACGTTGGCGAGGATTCAGAGAAAGAAAAACCACCCCTCTTCTGCTGTTGGTGGGAATGTAAACTGGTGCAGCCGCTTTGGAAAATAGTATGGAGGTTCCTCAAAAAGTTAAAAATAGGGGCGCCTAAAAAAATTTTAAAACTTTTTTTAAAAAGTTAAAAATAGAGCTACCCTAGGACCCAGCAATTGCACTACTCAGTATTTTTTTTTAAAGATTTTTATTTATTTATTCGACAGACAGAGATCACAAGTAGGCAGAGAGGCAGGCAGAGAGAGAGAGGAGGAAGCAGGCTCCCCGCAGAGCAGAGAGCCCGATGTGGGGCTCGATCCCAGGACCCTGGGATCATGACCTGAGCCGAAGGCAGAGGCCTTAACCCACTGAGCCACCCAGGCGCCCCTGCACTACTCAGTATTTATCCAAAGGATACAAACAGTGATTCCAAGGAGGCATCTGCACCTCAATGTCTTTTTTTTTTTTTAATTTGTTTAATTTTTATTTATTTGACAGAGAGAAATCACAAGTAGGCAGAGAGGCAGGCAGAGAGAGGGGGGGAAGCAGGCTTCCTGCTGAGCAGAGAGCCTGATGCAGGGCTCCATCCCAGGACCCTGAGACCATGACCTGAGCGGAAGGCAGAGGCTTAACCCACTGAGCCACCCAGGCGCCCCTGCACCTCAATGTCTTTAGCAGCAATGTCCACCATAGCTAAAATATGGACAGAGCCCAGATGCCCATCAACAGATGAATAGGTAAAGAAGACATGGCATGTATATACAATGGAATATTATTCGGCTATCAAAAAGAATGAAATCTTGGGACACCTGGGTGGCTCAGTGGGTTAAAGCCTCTGCCTTCGGCTCAGATCATGATCCTAGGGTCCTGGGATCGAGCCCCACATCGGGCTCTCTACTCGGCAGGGAGCCTGCTTCCTCCTCTCTCTCTGCCTGCCTCTCTGCCTACTAGTTGTGATCTCTGTCTGTCAAATAAATAAATAAAATCTTTAAAAAAATGAAATCTTGCCATTTGTAGTGATGTGGATGGAACTAGAGGGTATTATGCTGAGTGAAACAAATCAGAGCAAGAAAAATACCATATTATTTCATGGATACGTGGAATTTAAGAAACAAAACAGATGAACATAGGGGAAGGGAAGGAAAAATAAGATGAAATTGAGAGGGAGGCAGACCTTAAGAGGCACTGAACTCTAGGAAACAGGATTGCTGGAGGGGAGGTGGGAGGGAAAGGATAATTGGGTGATGGGCTTCAGGGAGATGTAATGAGTACAGGGTGTTATATGCAATTGATAAATTACCAAATAGTACCTTTGAATCTAATTTAAAAAAATCAATATGGGGTGCCTGGGTGGCTCAGTGGGTTAAGCCTCTGCCTTCGGCTCAGGTCATGATCTCAGGGTCCTGGGATTGAGCCCTGCATCAGGCTCTCTGCTCAGCGGGGAACCTGCTCCCCGCACACCCACCCCCCGGCTGCCTCTCTGCCTGCCTGTGATCTCTGTCAAATAAATATATAAAATCTTTTAAAAAATCAATATGAAACCGCTGCGTGTTTACATTGTAATGAGTAATTATGTTGGTGTTAATTGAGAACGAGGAGTTTTTGCATGGGAGAAAGGAGATGCCCCTATAAGTTTGATGAGTTTAAATAAAAACACTATAGCCCTGAATTTGAATTGGAGGCATGACATGAACTCAGATGTCTTTATCTTTTTTTTTAAAGATTTTATTTATTTATTTGGTAGAGATTACAAGTAGTCAGAGAGGCAGGCAGAGAGAGAGAAAGAGAGGAGGAAGCAGGCTGCCCCCTGAGCACAGAGCCTGATGCGGGGCTCGATCCCAGGACCCTGAGATCATGAACTGAGCTGAAGGCAGAGGCCTCAACCCACTGAGCCACCCAGGAGCCCCTAGATGTCTTTATCTTAAATATATGAGTGTGGGGTGCCTCAGTGGCACAGTCGTTTGAGTGTCCTGCTCTTGGTTTCAGCTCAGGTTGTGATCTCAGGGTCTTGAGATGGAGCCCCACAATGGGCTCTCTGTCCCTCTGCCCCTCCCCCACCTCTCTTTCTCTAAAATGAAAAAAATAAATCTTTTTAAAAATATGAGTGTGTGCATGTGTGTTTCCTAGCTCTGCTTGCTGAAAAAGCCAAGGAATAGTGAGTGACCAACCTTGCAGCAATGAGCACCTCTGGTCCCCAGGTAGGAGTCTCCAAATATGTTTTCCCATTGAAAGGCAGATACCCAATCTGGGGCGGACCACTAGGGTTCTGTCAGAAAAAGTCAGGAGCCAACTTAAAGAGGTTCCCCCTGGCCAAAAATGAAACAATCGGAGCACCAACAAGGGTAGTAACCACAACGCTATTAAACGTGCTAAGTAGGACAGTCCCTGAGTTCGTCACAGTACTCGCATTCGTTCCTCGAGCTACCCTCAGAAATGAACACAAACCAGTTTCAAACAACAGACGTCTTCTCTCACGTTCTGGAGGCTACAAGTCCAAAGTCAAGGTGTCAGGGCACCTGGCTGGCTCAATGGGTAGAGCTTGTGACTTTCAATCTTGGGGTAGTGAGTTCGAGCCCCGTGTGTGGCAAAGAGTTCACTTAAAACATAAAATAATAATAATAATAATAATAATAATAATAATAATTAAAAGACAAGATCAAGATGCTGTAATGGCCATGTCCCTTCTGAAGGTGCTGGGGAAGAATCCTTCCTTGCCTTCTCCAGCTTCCAATGATTGCCAGTCAGGCTTGCATTCCTTGATTTATAGCTGTATTGTTCCAATCTCTGCCCCTTTCTTCACATAGCTGCCTTCTGTGTGTGTGATCTGTGAGCCCTCTGCGTGTAAGGACACCAGTCATTGGATCGGGGGCCACTCTACCCCAACCAACCTACTTCGTCTTAAACTAACTACAGAGACAAAGACCCTATTTCCAAACAAGGTCACATTCTGAGGTTCCTGGTGGGTAGGAATTCTTTTGGGATGCTAGTCAACCCAACTCAGTCCTTCATAACAAAATGAGACAAAGCAGAAAACCCATCTGGCTGGTTACCTTTGGAAAATGCTTGGAGACAAACTTATTTTGGTGAACTAATAATAATAAAGGGAAAGAATGGAGCATTTATCCATTTATCTGACTTCACCTGTATAAACTGTACTTCAGGGTCTGTAGTTAAAGGTATGTTTCTTTTTATAGATGGGTCCAGCTAATATGTGACTCCCAAGGAGATACATTGGAAAAGAAAATTGAATCTGAGTCTATCAATGCTGAAGATCTAATTACCCGAGGAATGTATTAAACGTCTACAGTGAGGCAGGCAACAAAATCAGAATTGTGACATTTTAAAAAACAGTATTTTAAAAAGAATTAAAGGGAACCTTTCAAATCTCAAAAGACTTGAGAGATTTATCTCCCAAATCTAATGTAAGGTCTTTATTTCCAAAAAGCAACTGTAAAAAAAAGGGGTGGGAGGGTGTAGGGGAAATTTGATAATCTCAAGGAATCATCATTTTTTAAAAAAAGATTTTTATTTTTATTTATTTATTTGACAGAGAGAGAGAGATCACAAGTAGGCAGAGAGGCAGGCGGGCGGGGACGGGGCGGGGGGGTGGGGGGAGCAGGCTCCCCACTGAGCAGAGAGCCCGATGCGGGGCTTGATCCCAAGACCCTGAGATCATGACCTGAGCGAAAGGCAGAGGTTTAACCCACTGAGCCACTCAGGAGCCCTGAAATCGTCGTTTTTTAAGGTTGATAATGGAACTATGGTTAAATTTATAAGAAGTTTATTTTTTATAAATACCTACCGAAATATTTACAGATGTCGCGTGTAATGTACGGAATTTGCTTCCGAATAATGAGGATGGGGGAGGGTGGATGTAGATGACCCAAAATGACCCAAAAATTGATCATTGCCAAATCGGATGTTGTACATACGGAGATGTGCTCTACTATTCTATCTGCTTTTGCATACATTTGAAATTTTCCGTTGAAAGAAGCTTAAAATCAGGGGCGCCTGGGTGGCTCAGTGGGTTAAAGCCTCTGCCTTCGGCTCAGGTCATGATCCCAGAATCCTGGGATGGAGCCCCGTGTCCGGCTCTCTGCTCAGCGGGGAGCCTGCTTCCCCTCCTCTCTCTCTGCCTGCCTCTCTGCCTACTTGTGATCTCTGCCTGTCAAAAATAAATAAATAAGTAAATAAGTAAAATGTTTTTAAAAAAGAAGCTTAAAATCATTTTTTAAACAGAGAAATTTGGCTGCGAATTAGGTATTTCCAATATTAAAAGATTATTATATTATGTATCCTAAACGCCTTCCTAGGCATTTTATTAAGTCTGTCTGTTAGAGATGCAACCTGAAGTAATTATGAACAAAATCTTACGATGAGGGGAATTCATTTTAAAATACTCCAGTGTGGGGGCACCTGGGTGGCTCAGTTGGTTAAGTGTCTGCTTTTGGCTCAGGTCGTGATCTCAGGATCCTGGGATTGAGTCCAAATCAGGATCCTTGCTCAGCAGGGAGGCTGCTTCTTCCTCTGCCTGCTGCTACCCTCACTTGTGCTCTCTCTCTCTCTCTGACAAATAAATAAAAAATATATTTTTTTAAAGATTTTCTTTATGTATTTGACAGAGAGACACAGTGAGAGAGCAGAAGGCAGATGCTTAATGACTGAGCCACCCAGGTGCCCCCAAAAAAATCTTTAAAAATAAATAAAGTACTCCAGTGTGTGGGCCGTCTGGGTGGCTCACTTGGTTGAGTGTCCAACTCTTGGTTTCAGCTCAGGTCATGATCTCAGGGTCATGGAATCCAGCCCTCTCTCTGATTCTGTGCTTGCCGGAAAGTCTGTTTGAAATTCTCTCTCTCCTCCCTCTGCCCCTCCCCACTACTTGCCTTCTCACACTCACAAAGAAAGAATGAAAGTAAGAAGAAAAGAAGGGAAGGAAGGAAGGAGGGAAGGAAGGAAGGAAGGAAGAGGGGAAGGAGGAAGGAAGAAGAAAGAACTCCAAGGTGGGGAGTAGGGAGATGGATGACATATTAATGGTTGATGTTGGGTGATAGGTACCTAAGAGTTTGTTATGCTCTTCTATTTTTTTTTTTTTTTAGATTTTTATTTTCAAGTAGTCTCTATTCCCAACGTGAGGCTCAAATTTACAACCTCAAGATCAAGACTCCCATGTACCACCAACTGAGCCAGCCAAATGCCCCATCTATTTTTCTGTATATTTGAAGTTATCTTTACACTAAAGAGTTAAAACAGGGATGTCTGGGTGGCTCAGTCAGTTGAATGTCTGCCTTTAACTTAAGTCATGATCCCAGAGTCCTGGGATCCAGTGGCACTGGGCTCCCTGCTCAGCGGGAAGCCAGCTTCTCCTTCTCCCTCTCCCACTCCCCCTGCTTGTGCTCTCTGGCTCTCTCTCTCTCTCTCTCTCTCTCTCTCTCTGTTAAAGAAGTAAATAAAATCGTAAAAAAAAAAAAAAAAGAGTTGGGACGCCTGGGTGGCTCAGTGGGTTAAGCCTCTTCCTTTGGCTCAGGTCATGATCTCAGGGTCCTGGGATCAAGTCCCGCATCAGGCTACTTGCTCAGTGGGGAGCCTGCCTCTCTCTCCACCTCTGCCTGCCTCTCTGCCTGCTTGTGTGCTTTTTCTCTCTCTTTCTGACAAGTAAATAAATAAGTAAATAAAATCTCAAAAAAAAAAGAGTTAAATATAAAATCTAGGGGCACCTGGGTGGCTCAGTGGGTTAAAGCCTCTGCCTTCGGCTCAGGTCACTATCCCAGAGTCCTGGGATCGAGCCCCGAATTGGGCTCTCTGCTCAGCAGGGAGCCTGCTTCCCTTCCTCTCTCTCTGCCTACTTGTGATCTCTGTCTGTCAAATAAATAAATAAAATCTTTAAAAATAAAAAATAATAAAATCTAAGGACAGTAAATATAATCTTTCTGTTAAGCTGCAAAACGTCAAAAATTTTCAATAGCTTTCATTGTTGTCGTTATCTGTTAAGGTTACTAATGTTCACGACACATAGCCGATGGACAAGAAACATTTTTTGAGTGAATAACTGCTCCAAGGATGCCTCAGGACCAAATGTGCAACATTCAAAAAGTCATGGGTCGTCTAGGTAAACAGATTATTCTTCTTGATGTTAACTGTCCTGAAATCCCAAATGTATTTAGTGTTTGTGAAATGCTTCAAGCTGTATACAGTGTAACAAAAAGCTAAGCATAATGCATATTGAAAATTACTTTTTAAAGATTTTTTTAAAAGATTTTATTTATTTATTTGACAGACAGAGATCACAAGTAGGCACAGAGGCAGGCAGAGAGGTGGGGGGGGTGGGGAAGAAGGCTCCCTGCTGAGCAGAGAGCCCGATGCCTCAATCCCAGGACCCTGGGATCATGACCTGAGCTGAAGGCAGAGGCTTTAACCCACTGAGCCACCCAGGCGCCCCGCAAGTTACTTTTTAATCGATACGGTAGTTCTCTATATTCTCATTTAAAATTTTTATTTTTTACTAAAACAAGTGTCCATGTCATGCCTTTTTTATGAGTGTTGCTTGAAGACAAAAGAAGTGAACAATGACTAGCCTATTAGTGTTTCTCTCTGCGTGCTTAGTACTGTCCCACCGTAGCCCTGGGAGTATATGTCTGCGGGGCTCCCCCAGCTCCACAGGGTAATGTGGAAGTGGCTGTCGTCATACCCTGTGACCCTGCTCACTGTCTCTTGTTTGAAGCCTTGAAGCTTGGGAGTGATTTAATACCTAGCAACAGATAACAGATCCATTAAGGACCAGGGTTTTAAAAGATGCCAGGGGGCACCTGGGTGGCTCAGTAGGTAAAGCCTCTGCCTTCAGCTCATGTCATGATCTCAGGATCCTGGGATTGAGCCCCACATCGGGCTCTCTTAGTGGGGAGCCTGCTTCCCCCTCCCCTCTCTGCCTGCCTCTCTGCCTACTTGGGACCTCTCTCTCTCTTACTCTGTCAAATAAATAAATAAATAAAATTAAAAAAAAAAAAAGATACCAGAATCCCTTCATGGGCTGGACTAAAAGGGTTCAGATTTTTCAGGAACAAAGCTTTGTGCAAAGACAAAGCTTTGTGCTAATTTTGATGCTGTCCAAAGGCAAGGGGGATGTTAGAAAGGATAGTGAAAGGGGAAGTGATATATGTCAGCTACAGGCTTGTGGCTGTGGAAATGGGGGGCTGAGGATGAGGTCTACCTGCCTGTTCTTGCTTGCTGTACAGAGTTATTGTTATTTTAAATCTTTGCCATCTTTCTTGCTCCCGTTCCTCATGACTCCACAGAAGATGAGTTGGTGCTGGTTCTAATTCTCTTTGATCCGCGGACTGCAGAGTTCCTAGACTCGGAGGCTTTGCAGTACCTGGACCTGATTCTCTGGTTCTCTCCCCGAGACAGGTGAGTGTAAGATTGTGATGGTTACATGACGGTGGGTGGGAGCATCCGAAAATATTTTGCATGTGGAAAGCTGTCTGTGTGAGTGTCAGGCAGTCAGATGGCGTGCGGTGGGTGTGGTAGGACCTGATCATTGTCCTCTAGGATCCACTCCTAGAGGACTTTTTAGCAGGACCTGTATCTGCCAGCCTGCAAGGCAGCTTGGTGTGGTCACATGATTAAATTCTGGGGTGGGGTGTAAGAAGTAAGGCAGAGCCCCAGGATCATCCTGAAGAGACCCTGTGTGCGCCCTCCTCTCCCTTTCCTCCCTGTTTCTCTATCCTGTGCTTGGAACGTAATATACTGGCTAGGGCTCCATCTAGGTATAAGAAGAAGGAGCTGGACCCTCAGGCTTCACAGATGGGGAACTTACCAGCCTGAATTACTCACCTCGGGAGTTTTGCAACCAGTGAAATAAACTTTGATCTCCTTTAAGCTGTTGTCACTTTAGGTCTCTGTCATTTGCCCTGAAACAAATCCTAATGAACACAGCGCATATCTTTTCGTTTTCCCTGACCAGCCGCAACTTCCCGTTTTTTTAGGGGCACTTCCTCTACCCCATTCCTTGTGGTCGTGGTGGGCTGTGAGTCACTGGGTGGACTCCCTTTTCCCCAACAGTCCACACTCCCTCTCCCCGCCCCCACCAGGAATGGAAGCCTCAGTGAGTGGCACTTGCAGACAGGTGAGTCTGTTATTATGATGTCAGCATTCCAGAAAGAAGATCCTTGGGGGCCCTGGAGCGGCCCTGGATCCTGGCCGTTCTGAGCCCCAGGAAATCAACTTTTCCTTAGATTCTGTGACCTTGCCAGTGTTCTCCCCATGAACATCTTTGTTTTTTGTTTTTTGTTTTTTGTTTTTTCTCAATTCAGAGTAGCTTTCCCTCACCTTCAACCCAAGAACCATAGCTTCCCACCTTTCCTTTGTCTTCCCATTTTTCCACCTCTGGTCATGCCAGTATCTCCACCCTCATACCCCGTAGTCACCATTGTTCCCTAACAAGTCATCCCAACACTTAGTTGCTTAAAACAACAACAATCACTATGTTATCATCTCTTGTCATCAAGAGGATTGAGTGGGCACCACTAAGTGGTTCTCATCTGGGGTTTCTCATGTGCTTGCCGGCTGTCATCTTAAAGATTTCCTGCGTTTTCCAACATAGCCATTCCTTGATGCTAATTGGGTGTAGAACAACTCCACTCATTTCTGACACAAACTACCTGGAGTTAGCTTCAGACTCCACAGGTTTAAGGTCTCGGTCCTACAACATGGCCCCTTTTTCGGACGCCAGCCCCAAGCCCTGGGGACTGTTCGTAATTCTGACAGCCTCTACATTCGGGGGTTCCCAGATCCCTGTTTAGGTTGGATCATTCACTAAAATGACTCCCAGAGCTCAGGAAGCCACTATACTTATGGTTACAAATCTACTATAAAGGATACAAATGAATAACCAGATGATGTGTCTAATAGGATACAATGGGATACTATTTGGCCTTAAAAAAAGAGAGGGAGGGGCAACTGGGGGACTCAGTCAGTTAATTGTCTGCCTTCGGCTCCTGTCCTGATCTCAGGATCCCGGGAACAAGCCCCACATGCCTGGCTCTCTGCTCAGTGGGGAGTTTGCTTCTCCTTCTCCCTCTCCCCCTATGCTCTCTCAAATAAATAAATAATATGTACACATACATATGTAATAAAATAAATTAATTAAAAATAAAAATAGGGGCACCTGGGTGGCTCAGTGGGTTAAAGCTTCTACCTTCGGCTCAGGTCATGATCCCAGAGTCCTGGCATCAAGCCCTACATCGGGCTCTCTGCTCAGTGGGGAGCCTGCTTCCTCCTCTTTCTCTGCCTGCTTCTCTTCCTGCTTGTGATCTCCGTCATATAAATAAATAAAGTCTTTAAAAAAATAAAAATAAAATAAAAATAAAAACTAATTCAGCTACTGGAAAACTTTTAAGTATCTTTTCAACAACCTGAGTGTGGGAATCTACCTTTTGAACAGTAAATTTTACAGATTCTAAACACAGATCAAATATTTCTTTTTTTTTAATATTTTATTTATTCATTTGACACGTAGAGAGAAAGAGAGAGTGAGAGAGAGAGCACAAGCAGGGGGAGCAGCAGGCAGAGGGAGCAGGGAGCTGGATGTAGGGCTCAATCTCAGGACCCCAGGATCATGACCTAAGCTGAAGGCAAATACTTAATCAACTGAGTCACCCAGGCACCCCCAAATATTTCTGATGAACTCTAAGCGTCCAAATCTAAATGTGACATAAATGTAAAATGCACCAGATTTCAAAGATGAGTACCAAAAAAAGAATGGAAAATATCTCTTTATATTATAAAAATATAATAATTTTTATATTAATTATATACTGAAATTTTTTAGTACTAATGAGTCAAATAAAGCATGCAATTAAAATTAATTGCCTTATTCCAAACTCCTCAAGTTATACACATTACATATGTAGCTTTTCATATGTCAATCATACCTCCAGAAAATGGTTTAAAAAAATAGTTGAATTTGTTTCCTTTTGCTTTTTTTTTTTTTTTACAAGGGAACAAATCTGCACCTTTATTTATTTACTTTTCAGCAAGGTGTGTGTGTTTTTTTAAGATTTTATTTATTTATTTGACAGAAAGAGCAAGAGATCACAAGCTGGGGGGACAGTGGGGAGAGAGAAGGAAAAGTAGATTTCCCGCCGAGCAGGGAGTCCAATGTGGGGCTCTATCCCAGGACCCTGGGATCATGACCTGAGCCGAAGGCAGACAGACGCCCAACCATCTGAGCCACCCAGGCTCAGTAAGTTTAAATCCTTGAGGGGCACAGTGTTGCACCGATTCTGTGGCCAATGGCTTTAGCAGGAAGGTTGCTTTGGAATTTGGCACAAACCACACCATGGTTTTGTTCGGCTGGCCACCAGGAGTCACTGTGCTGTTCTTTGCTTTGTACACACAAGTGCACGTCTTGCCTGGATAGACTTCATAAACACCTTCATGACCTGAGCCGAAGACAGACGCCCAACCGACGGAACCACCTAGGCGCCTCCCCTCCCCTCTCCACCCCCCAAAACATTCTTTTGTGGTTTGCGTTAGGTTTCTGTTGGTCATTTCTAGGCAAATCAACTGGTGTGACACACCACTCCCAGGAAACTTAGCGGACAAAGGAACAAGTCCCAGCTGGCTTGGACTCTAAAGGGATGTGAGATAATGTTCACATCTTTCCCATCCAAAGTCTGGACAGGATGGTCACTTTCAGAACTCCACCTGTCCTGACTTCGGGGACCAAGTGGGTGAATCCACATGAAGTACGAGCCCCTGGCTAACATCAGCCCCTCAGTCAGAGGCACAGGCAGGCCATGGGCAGCCCCCATCACTCTCTGACTGCCCAGGCCCAGACCCTACTGGCCCCACTGAACCTCTGGAGTTATCTTCATCTTAGCTAGGAGGATTCAGAGGTAGTAGGTAGACCAGAGAAGAGAGGGACAGTATTTTATTTAAAGTTTCAGTGGTGGGGCCCCTGGGTGGCTCAGTCGTGAAGCTTCTGCCTTCAGCTTGGGTTGTGGTCCCAGGGTCCTGGGATGGAGCCCTGTGTCAGGCTCCCGGCTCAGTGGGAAGCTGCTGTTTCCTCACTTGCTGTCTCTCTCTGTCAAATAAATAATTAGAATCCTTACCAAAAAAATAAGGAAAGAAAGAAAAAGAAGAAACAGCTGGGGGTGCCCGGGTGGCTCAGTTCGTTAGGCATCTGCCTTCGGCTCAGGTTGTGATCCCAGCGTTCTGGGATTAAGTCCCATATCGGGCTCGCTGCTCAATGCAGAGACTGCTTCTCCCTCTCCTCGTGTCCCTCCCCACTGCTCGTGCTCTCTCTCTCTCAAATAAATAAGACATTAAAAAAAAAACCCCACAGCTGATGCAAAGACACTCAGATCTTTCTCTGTCACCCTGATATCATGAAACAAATCTCCCGTATGAAAAATCCCTTCCCTATACTAAGAAGTAAGAAGACATCCTCTATTACCAGAGAGAGGGACTCCAAAGCAGAGGGAGGTGTAGAAACAAACCTTGTTACTTTTCTTCTAATCTACTACCTCAGCTTGGAATTCTGCTTAGAATTCCCTATTAATGGGCGCCTGGGTAGCTCAGTCAGTTGGGCGACTGACTTTTGGTCTCCACTTGAGTTGTGATCTTGGGGTCCTGGGGTGGGGCCCCCAGTCCAGCTCTGTGGTCAGCTTGGAGTCTGCTTGCCTCCTCCCTCCCCAACTCACACAGTCTCTCTCTCTCTCTCTCTCTCTCCCTCTCTCTCAAATAAATAAATAAAATCTTTTCAAAAAACTCCCAAAAAGCTTCCAAACACCCACTTTCATCATGCTGTCGCTCCCTCAACAATTTATTGTCTGTCTAAAATGTACAAAAACTGCCTTCCCTGGTCATTTCTGTAGGTCTCCATTTCAATATTGGGCCTCTGTGCACGTGTAACAAAATGTGGGTTTTTTTTTTCCCCCTCCTGTTTACCCATCTCATGTAAATTTAATTCTTAGTCCAGCTGGAAGACCCCAAGGGGTAGAGGGAGAATTTTTCCTTTCCTACAGAGCAGGGAAAAGTCTCTCTCAAACCCCTTTCACCACATAGTCAGGGCCCTCTCCAAAGCCGGCACCATTACCAACTGCTTGTGTCTCCTTGCAGAGAGAGTTTATGCCTCGATAAACATGTATACATAAAAATCATTTATGTATAAATGTCTTATTTGGACATATTTGTGGGTTTTTTCTGCATCATAGGCCACAAATGTCAGCAGACTCTTGCCACATTGTTAGTTAAAAGAGGGCGCTGTGGGAAGTACGCACACGTTAGCCACCAGGGAAATGCAAATTAGAGAAAGCACTAGAAACCCACCAGAATGACTAAAATCTAAAAGCCTGATTTTTTTTAAAGGTTTTATTTATTTATTTGACAGAGAGAGAGAGATCACAAGTAGGCAGAGAGGCAGGCAGAGAGAGGGGGAAGCAGGTCCCCGCTGAGCAGAGAGCTGGATGTGGGGTTCGATCCCAGAACCCTGGGATCACGACCTGAGCCGAAGGCAGAGGCCCTAACCCACTGAGCCACCCAGGCGCCCCTGATTTTTTTTTTTTTTTTTTTTAAGATTTTGACAGAGAGAGGGAGAGCACAAGACGGAGGAGCAGCAGAGGGGCGCCTGAGTGGTCCAGTGGGTTAAAGCCTCTGCCTTCAGCTCAGGTCATGATCTCAGTGTCCTAGGATCGAACCCCTCATCCAGCTCTCTGCTCAGTGGGGAGCCTGCTTCCTCTTCTCTCTCTGCCTGCCTCTCTGTCTACTTGTGATCTCTGTCAAATAAATAAAAAAAATCTTTAAAAAAAAAAAAAAAAAAAGGAGGAACAGCAGAGGGAAAGGAAGAAGCAGGCTCTCTGCTGAGCAGGGAGCCTGATGCAGGGCTTGATCCTGGGACCCTGGGACAGTGACCTGAGAGCTGAAGGCATACACCTAACTGACTGAGCCCCTCAGGGGCCCTAAAAAGACTGATTAGAAATAAAAACTGAGGGGCTCCTGGGTGGCTCAGTGGGTTAAGCCGCTGCCTTCAGCTCAGGTCATGATCTCAGGGTCCTGGAATTGAGCCCCTCATTGGGCTCTCTGCTCAGCTGGGAGGCTGCTTCCCCCTCTCTCTATGCCTTTCTGCCTACTTGTGATCTCTCTCTGTCAAATAAAATCTTAAAAAAAAAAAGAAAGAAAAACTGATAACGCAAGTATTCGCGGAGATACAGTGTGCTGGGAACATGAAATGAGACAATGAGTTTGGAAAAAAGTCTCAGTTTCTAATAAAATGAAACCCACCTCTCTATGACTCAGCAATTCTACTTCTGGGTACTTAGCCTCAAGTAAGTGAAAATGCATGTCTAAAGAGAAGATTTTGGGGGCGGGGGGGGCGCCTGGGTTGCCAAATCAGTTAAGGGTCGAATTGTTGATCTCAGCTGAGGTCTCAATCTCAGGGTCATGAGTTTGGGCCCCACAGCAAGAAGGCTACTTAAAACAGTAATAAATAAATAATAAAAAGAAGATCTGGATAAGAATGTTCTTAGCTCTATCTATCTATCTAACTATTTTTTTAAAAGATTTTATCTATTTATTTGACAGACAGACATCACAGGTAGGCAGAAAGACAGGCAGAGAGAGAGGGAAGCAGGCTCCCTGCTGAGCAGAAAGCCTGATGCAGGGCTCCATGCGGGGCTCCTTCCCAGGACCCCGAGATCATGACCTGAGCCAAAGACAGAGGCTCAACCCACTGAGCCACCCAGGTGCCCCGATCTATCTATTTATTTTAAGTAAGCTCCATGCCCAGCATGGGCCTTGAACTCACAACCCTGAGGTCGAGAGTGACATGCTCTACTGACTGAGCCTGTCAGGTGCCCCAACACTGTATGATTCCTTTTGCATGAAGTTCTAGAAGAGGCAACAGGGACTTGTGAGAAAGATCACAACAGAGGTGCCTTTGGGGGTGACGGTGGAGACCAGGAAGGAGCACGAGGAATTCCTTTGGGGGACGTAAGACTTTATACATTTTTTTTTTGCCTTCCTTTAGTTATTTTATTTTTTTTTAATTTCTTTTCAGTGTAAGATTTTATATCTTGATGGCATTTTGCATCACTGTATATATTTGCCAAAACTCAGGGAATGGTAAACTTAAGATTTGTACATGTTACTGTCTGCAGTTTTACCTAAGGGGGAAAAAAAAGGATAATTCGTTTTATGCATGTTGAAGTGTTTATTTTTTTATTTTTTATTTTTTATTTTTTTAAAGATTTTATTTATTTATTTGACAGAGAGACCACAAGCAGGCAGAGAGGCAGGCAGAGAGAGAGGAGGAAGCAGGCTCCCCTAGAGAGCAGAGAGCCCGATGCGGGGCTCGATCCCAGGACTCTGAGATCATGACCTGAGCCGAAGGCAGCGGCTCAACCCACTGAGCCACCCAGGCGCCCCTGTTGAAGTGTTTAGGAGGGGTAACTGTTCTGATTTCTGCAACTTCTTTTGAAAGGCAGCCAGAAATTTGATGGCTAAATGGATAAGTAGATACGTGATGAAGCACGTCTAGGAAAATGCTAATTGTAGCATTTAGATGGATATATGAATGTTCACGGTCTATTCCTTTCAACTTCTCTGTGCCAAAATTTTTATCATAAAATGTGGGAGGAAAGCAAAGAGGAAAAGAGAAGCATAGGGGAGGAGTGTAATGATTCCTTTTTATTACGTCCTTGCTCTGTTACCAGAGCTGAACTGCTCAAAAACAGTCCTGGCTTGTCTTCCTTCACTATCCCTGGCTGTCCACACTGGAGGGAAGTAGGGAAAAGTGGGCAGGGAAACAGTGTGTGGTTTATTGGCTGCAAAGTTTCCCTGCTCTGAAGTGGGCTGGTCATAAAACAGTCACCATCCCCAGAGTGGGGGTGGGGGACCCTTCTCCCCTCTGCTGTGTCTGATCTCTGGTTTCTGCCTTTCGGTTACTTTTGCTTTATTTCCTCCTAGTGGAGGAATACATGTTCCAGAAGCTTCCTGGGATATGGTGTGTGGGAGATAAAATTTTTTTTGAGCACTGACTTGTCTGAAAATGTTCTCATTTCACCCACCCACTTGATCAATAGTTTGACTGTGAGTGGAAAATCATCTTCCTTGAGCATCTGGAAGGCATATGGCTCACCACTGCAACTGTTGGGAAATCTGACCCATTCTATTTCCTGTTTCCTCATGACTTGTGTTTTCTCTTTGGAAGCTTGTAGAATCTTATCTGCTCCCATTGTTCTCAAGTTTTCATGGTGATGAACTCAAGGGTGAATCTATTTTCATTCATTAGGCTGGCACTTTCTGTTTCTAAACTTGAGTCCTTCAAGTCTGCGAAATTTCCCTGAAAATTTTCGTGGATATTTTCCTCCTTTGCTTTGTCTTTGTTCTCCTTTTTTTTTTTTTCTTTTTTAAAAGATTTTTATTTATTTACTTGACAGACAGAGATCATAAGAGGCAGAGAGGCAGGCGGGGGCTGGGGGGAGCAGGCTCCCTGCTGAGCAGAGAGCCCGATTCGGGGCTCGATTCCAGGACCCTGAGACCATGAAGCTGAGACCCAAGACCCAAGACTTGAGCTGAAGGCAGAGGCTTAACCCTCTAAGCCACCCAGGTGCCCCTGTTCTTTGTTTTCTATGACAGGGTATTATTAGGATGATTGGACCTCCCGAGCTTGTTCCCGAATGTCCCCATGGTTTCCTGCTTTCTAACTCTCCATGTCTTTTGGGACCTCTGAGAGGTATTCTCAACTTGGTGGTCCAAACTTTCTGTTGAGTTTTTCCTGCTTGTTTGTTTTTTAGTTTAGTGTTTTTTTTTGTTTTTTTTTTTTTTGGGTGGGGTTTTTTTTTTTTTTTTTTTTTTTTTTTTTTTTTTTCTTTTTTTTTTTTTTTTTTTTTTTTTAAACAGACTTCCTTCTTACTTGTGGGTGAATTGGCTTTTTTTTTTTTAATCTGAAGATATAGGTCTTTAAAAAATTTTCTTTTTTCCTGTCCTGTTTTTGTTTTCCCCACATTTATTTAGTTTGTTTTGCTATCTAGCTTCCACTCTGCAAGTTTTCCTCAAATATCTTTAAGATTCTTTTTTTATTTGACAGACAGAGATCACAAGTAGGCAGAGAGGCAGGCAGAGGGGGGGGGGAAGCAGGCTCCCCGCTGAGCAGAGAGCCCGATTTGGGGCTTGATCCCAGGACCCTGGGATCATGACCCAAGTCGAAGGCAGAGGCTTTAACCCACTGAGCCATGCAGGTGTCCCTCAAATATCTTTTTTTAAAAAATATATTTTATTTATTTAGTTGACAAAGGGAGAGCACACATGCGAGGGGGCAGCAGAGGAAGAGGGAGAAGCAGGCACCCCGCTGAGCAGGGACCTCCAAAGAAGGGCTTCATCCTAGGACCCCAGGATCACGACTGGGGCGGAAGGCAAACACTTAAGGGACTGAGTCACCCAGGTGCTCCTCCTCAAATATCTTTTAATCCTCCTGGGCAGGACAGGTTGCCCAGAGAAGAGCCCTCCACTCTCCACCACCCCACCCGACCCCCACTCCCCACCTCACACCCCCCCACCTCCCCCCCACCCCTCCCGGAACCCGAGACTCTGAAGTAAACTGCCTGCAGCAGCCATGGAGGAGGGGGTCAGGGAGTTTCAGGATTCTGCCCAGGCTACCAATCCCTTTGTTTATACTCTCTGGAGAGGAGCCTCCAGTCTTTTATAGGGGAAGAGGAGGTGGCCATCTTGCCTAGTGCAAGATTAAAAGTGATGGAGACTGTCCCCGGCTTCTTCTCAGCTTTCAGGCCATCCTACTCTCCCTCCACCCCAGTTCCTAGCACTTTGATGATCCTCTGGTGTTAATCTGGAGTCCATCAATTTTCCCACTGCTAGTCTAAGTGATTAAATCAGTTTCAACCAGTCAAATCTGTTACAACCAGTCTGTCCCCTCATCCCCACTTCCCACATCTCCTTTCTTTTCCATACTCTCTGTTCTAGGATTATGTCTTTTTTTTTTTTTTTTTTAAATCTCTCTTCTGAAGTTCTAGTGGGGTTTTGGGTCAAAATTAAATTAGGTACTTGTAATTAATCTCTCCTGTTAATCTGGAAATGAATACGATATGTTCATTTGCTTATAAAAGCATCTCCCTGACTAGGAGGTAGGTTTCCTCATGGCAGGGATCTGTTTGGCTCATTTCAGAACAGAATAACTGATCGACCTTGAAAAAAGGACCTCAGTAGGAGATATGATTGTGTTAACCTTAAAAATGAAATGGCCAGGGGCACCTGGGTGGCTCAGTGGGTTAAGCCTCTGCCTTCGGCTCAGGTCATGATCTCAGGGTCCTGGGATCGAGTCCCGCGTCGGGCTCTCTGCTCAGCGGGGAGCCTGCTTCCTTCTCTCTCTCTCTGCCTGCCTCTCTGCTTGCTCGTGATCTCTCTCTCCGTCAAGTAAATAAATAAAATCTTTAAAAAAAAAAAAAAATGAAATGGCCAGGGGGTACCTGGCTGGCTCAGTTGTTAGAATACGTAATTCTTGAGCTCTGGGTTGTGAGTTCGAGCTCCATGTTGGGTGCTAAAATCACTTAAAAATGAAATCTTTAGAATACACACACACACAATAAAACTGCCAGTTATTTTACTAGTAAAAATGGATTTATTTGGGAATAGAAGTGAATTGCAAATGAGGACACCTAGGCTACAGCAAAACCACAGGAAAGTCCAATAAATGAAGGAGAGGAACACTATTTTATCGAGAAGAAGGAGGAAGTTGAAAGGGGTTGCTTTGAATAAAAGTCCATTAGAGAGAAGCAAGAGTTCAGGGTGTTGATGGCTTTCCATTGACTGAGTTGCAGCACTGGTTGACTTCTTGTAGGAGATGCAACATACACCTTTCCCTGTTGGGGGCCCTTAATGACATTCTTTTCTGTTGCAATTCTTCATTAGGTGTCTGTAATCGACAATTTTTCCTGTTATTGACATTGAGGGATAGGGCTCCCCCTACCATCTCGAGGCCACTTTAGTCAAATTTCCCTTATTAATGTTCATAAATGCATATATACTGGCCATTTGATAAATAACCATGTAGCCCATGCAGAAACACACATGGTTTGATATCTGCTTATTTAGTTTTATTTTTAGCTTTTCTGGCCCCTTTGTTGCCATGGAGTACATTATAAATAGACACTCAAGGTCAAACTTGGAGAAGTTTTAAATTGAGTGTTAAACAAACTCAGTTTTAACTCAGTATTTATTTATTTATTTATTTCAATTAGGCTTCTTGCCCAACATGGGGTTTGAACTCATGACCCTGAGATCTAGAGTTGCCTGCTATGCCAACTGAGCCAGCCAGGTACCCCCAATTCAGTTTCAAATCAAAGTTTCTTTTCTTTCTTTCTTTTCTTTTCTTTTCTTTTTTTTTTTTTTTAGTATTTTATTTATTCATTTGAGAGAGAGAATGAGAGAGAGAACATGAGAGGGGAGACGTCAAAGGGAGAAGCAGACTCTTCACTGAGCAGGGAGCCTGATGCGGGACTCGATTCTGGGACCCCAGCATCATGACCTGAGCTGAAAGCAATTGCCCAAGCAACTGAGCCACACAGGAGCCCTCAAAGTTTATTTTCATATGTGAGTTGTATGTTTTGTTGCTGTATAGTCCTTGTCAAATCTCTTGGACAGTGGACTTTCACCTTACCAATCTAGAGAAATAATGATCTGAATGTGGGTTGTGTCGTATGTTGGCTCAAAAACACATGTCCTATCAGACAAAGTCCATACCCAAGGCAGCCTGTCATCACCTCTCTGGATTCTAGATCTGGAGCAGCTCTAAGACATAGCTCCCTCCAAGTCACATCTCAGGGTGGCCCCAAGCCTCTAACTCCCAGGACTTTGTTCTCCCTGTGGAAAACTCTTTTCTTCTCATTCCATCAAGACCCACCAAATATCTTACCCAAAGCCATGTTTCCATTCTCATCTTCTTGATAAAAGACTTTTTAAATTAGTGTGAGTAGAGTTCTTGCTCCCTGATTAGCACTATATTTGTACTCAACTTACAGCACTGAAAACAGTGGGCGTGGTATCCTGGCAACTATGTCCCTATCTGGGTCATTGGCTATCAGTCCATTACGCAACAGAGGTACTCAAATGTTTGTTCAATTGAATTATTGACCTGAGGCCCCACCTGTTTATTTGCTCCCACTCTAGAAACATGGAGGTAATTATACCGAGTCTTTTATGTTTGTCATAGATTTACTGGAAATTCTTAGGGAAGATTTTATTATTTATTTGAGAGAGAGTACGAGTGGGGGTGAAGGGCAGAGCAAGAGGAGGAGGGAGAAGGAGACTCTATGCTGAGCAGAGAGCCCAATGTGGGGCTAGATCCCAGAACCTTGAGATTATGACCTGAGCCAAAGGCTGACACTCAACCCACCTCACCACCCAGGTGCCCCAATTCACTGGAAATTTTTATCAGCAAAGAGGACACTGTCACTCTACACCCTTGAAAATTCAATTCCTCTTCAAGGGAGATCTTTATGAACAGAGCAAAAAGGAGATGTCCTTTGCCCTGGGAACATGTTTATTTTAAAATAACTGGAAGACAAAGATGCTTTAAAAACAAAATCAGGGACACCTGTTGGCTCAGTGGGTTAAAGCCTCTACCTTGGGCTCAGGTCATGATCCCAGGGTGCAGGAATCGAGCCCCACATCTGGCTCTCTGCTCAGCAGAGAGCCTGCTTCCCCTCCTGCCCCTCCCTGCCACCTCTCCTCCGCCCACTTGTGATCTCTGTCAAATAAATAAATAAAATCTTTAAAAAAACAAACAATACAAAACGAAAAACAACAACAACAACCAAACCCATATAGAGAACGTCTGATTTCAGAACACTGTTACCATACTGAGCAGCAGAGCGAATTCCAGGAACAGAACCCTTATGAGATGAAAATGTCATTGGCAATCAACTCCCCTGGCAGGTCTACTCTAGGAGCTGATGGGCATGTGAATCAGTTATTACCTTGGAGGAGGGCAATGCCACAACAGGTACCAAAGCTTTAAAAGTGCTCACCCCTGCTACCTCTGTAACTCCATTTTGGGGCGTGTAGTCTAAAGAAAACAAGCTGTAAAGATTCTGGGACAAAGATGCTCAGCCCAACATTGTTTCTCAAATAGGGACAACTCAACTGTCCAATAACACAAATATTGGTTAAGGGCCACCGGCACAATGGGAGTGAATAGTAAATGACCATTGAAACGTTCTACACAGGGTGCCTGAGTGGCTCAGTGGGTTAAGCCTCTGCCTTTGGCTGGGGTCATGATCTCTGGGTCCTGGGATGGAGCCCAATGTGGGGCTCTCTGCTCAGTGGGGAGCCTGCTTCCCCCTCTCTCTCTGCCTACTTGTGATCTCTCTCTCTGTTAAATAAATGAAATCCTAAAGGAGAAAAACAAAAAAGCAAAAAAAGTTCTACACATGTATTTCTCTCTCTCTCTCTTTTTTTAAAATATGTCGTTACATACATATATAACCAAGAGGTTCTATATGGCTTGCTCCCTCCCCGGAGCATGTGACTCCTGATCTCAGGGTGATGAGTTCAAGCCCCAGGGTGGGCATGGAGCCAACTTAAACAAAAAAAAACCAGACAGGAAATATACCAAAATATTGGCACCTTAATGGTGTGCTAACAGAACATCATCTCCAGAACTTGGTACAAAGCGTAGGACTAGTAAATGTTCAACGCACTGGAAACAAAATGCATACGTAAGAGAAGAAATCTCAGCACATTCTTGGCCTAACGAACAGACGTTATCTTTGAAACACGCTACAGTGTGTGGTATTTCCTTCTTTCCAATTTCAAGTTTCGAATATTCTGGAAGAATCTCATCTTCCTATCACAGAAGCAGGCTAATCTTCGGCCCTTCGCCAGGTGGCACAAAGATGGCGGCCGGTCCGCCCCCGCGCCCCGCCCCACGAGCCGAGCCCTCCCGAGCGCTCCCGAGCGCTCCCGAGCGACCCCGAAGCCGGCAGGAAGCCCGGGAGCCGCGCGGGCAGGAGCGGCCCCGCCCCGAAGCCTGGGAGCGGCGCGCCGGCGCGGGGGAGGGGAGACCGGATGTGAGTGGAGCGGCCATTTCCTGTTTCTCCGCAGTTTTCCCCCAGCTTTGGGTGGTGGCCGCCGCTGGGCTCCGGCTTCCCGTCCGTGGAGGGCGAGGCGGCGTGGACAGCGGTCCCGGCACCCCGCGCCCTGCCGCCCGCAGTCGCGCGCCTGCCCGTCCGCCGCGCCCCGAGTCCGTCGCTTCTCGCGTCAGCGTCCGGCCGCCGCCGCGGCCCAGCGAGCGGCCCAGATGCAGGCCATCAAGTGTGTGGTGGTGGGAGACGGGTGAGTGCGCGGCCCGAGGCTGGGGCCGGGGCTGGGGTCGGGGCCGGGGCCGGGGCCGGGGCCGGGGGGCGGGGGCCGGGGCCGGAGCCGGAGCCGGAGCCGGAGCCGTGGCCGGGGCCGGGGCCGGGGCCGGGCGCGCTGGCGCGGGCCGGGAGCTGGCTTCTCAGCGGCGCAGGGCGCGGGGCGTGGGGCGCGGGCCGCCACTCACTCCCTGCGGGACCAGACGGCGCGGGCCTGGTTCCGGCTTTTTTTCTTCTTTCTTTCTTTTTCAAATTTTTGCTGGGGGAGGGAGTTGCCGACCAGCGGCCGAAGGGAAAAGTGAACTCCACCCTCCCGCCTTCTCTCGGGCCCGCTGCACGCCGGGCGGGGACCCCACCAGCCGCGCCGCCACCCTCGGTCGTCTGACCCTTTCTGGGCTTTTTACATCATCCTCTCGAGCCCGGTCAAGCGCTTCCGTGTGTCCCGGCGGTCAGGTCGGTAGGACTTGACGAATATATGCCTGGGTTGGTTTGGTGACCCTAAACTGATTTACCACGGGGTATCTTCCGCTGTATTTCGCTGCTTTAAAAAACATTTTTTTGGGGGGGGGTGTTAATTTTTGCTCTTTCCGTGGAGAAACTTTTGAGCTTCTAACTGCGAGGAGCTGGGTGTGATTAGGACTGTTCTTTTCTCTGAAAGTGGTGTGGTCATTAAAAAAAAAAAAAAAATTGGCTTTCGCTTCTTGCATTAGGTATGGGATGTAGCAGAACAGGCTCCCTGAGCGGAGCTGCCCTGTGACTCAAGGCATTTCTTTTCATTACTGTCTGTGGTGGTTACAGGCCCTAGAGGAAGACAAGACTTGGCTTATACAGTTGTTTTTTTTTTTTTCTCTCACAGAAACAAAAATCTCAGTGTAATCCGAGCAAAATCGTGTGTCTCAGCAGGGCTCTAGTAGTGTTGAGTGGTAACAAGGAAGCTCCAAGAATTACTATCAGTTTCATCAAACTCAGGATGCAACTGGTACATTTCTCAGGTCTTGTAAAGTCGAAGGAAGAGTTTTGGCATGGCTCTTCCTTTTCATTAATATTCCCCAAACTTGTCATTAGGACTGATGTGGCTTTTTTGCCTCCCGAGTTGTGAATTAGCTTATTTAGATGGTTGTAAATTAGACATTCGAAAATGTTTCTGCCGCTAATTCAGATTCGAGGACAGTTGAGCTGATTTTTAAAAGGTGCCCATCTGTATGATTTGTCAGAATCATCGTGTGAAACGTTAACACTTAATGGTTCTGTGTATATAGCTAAAAATGACAACTTTCGCCTATTTAGGAATAGGTATGGTTTTTTTTTTTTGGTCTTTTAAACTCTTCAAAAGAAAGCTTTACTTCCATTTGTGGCAAAAAATATTCAGCTAATTAGTTTAATAGGGAAATCAGTAAATTGGTTTAAATGAAGCTTGATTCTTTTGTGTAATGAATTAATGTCTATCACGTTGTCTTACGAATGCTCTCACTGAATTTCCTTTAAAAATTAAAAATGCAGAAGCAGTATGCTTAGAGTATGAAATAATACTTTTTTTTTTAAAGTCAGCTTGCTGCCAATTTCGTATCTAACCATAGTATGTAGTATTGTTAATTGAAAATTTCTGAAACTAAAACATAAGCGTAGCAGATATATTTAATGCTTACAGATTAGGGACTTCTACTATTCGTATTAGCTTCTTTATCTTAGTCACATACTTGTTGAATGCCTGCTGTGGGATCTGGATCCCTCCTTCAAATCAGGAAACCCGGGCATATCACTCATCCGCCAGGACAGGGGCCTCAAGTTGAAGTTGGGAGGATTAAACAAGATGCTGGATACTAACTGCCTCGGAGGTGCTTGGCCCCAGCTGTGTGAGTGCCCACAGCCAGCCTCATAACTGTTGCTGTTTCTCTTCCTCTGAGGCACTGCTGGGCTCTCTGGGGAGTGCAAGGCATAAAACAAAATTCTCTAAGTTTTCAGCTTTTTTCATACTGTGTTTGACATCGATGTAGACTGGGACTAAGCCCTGTTAGAAGTGGAATAAACAATTTAAGTTCTATTTATTTTTTTAAAGATTTACTCATTTATTTAAGTAATCTCTACATCTAGTGTGGGGGGTCAAACTTGTGACCCCAAGATCACGAGACACACGCTCCACCACTGAGCTAGCCAGGTACCCCCTCTAATACTTTCTTTTTTTAATTTTCTTTTCTTTTCTTTTTTTTTTTTTAAGATTTTATTTATTTATTTGACAGAGATCATAAGTAGGCAGAGGCAGGCAGAGAGAGAGGAAGGGAAGCAGGCTCTCCGCCGAGCAGAGAGCCCGACGCGGGGCTCGATCCCAGGATCCTGGAATCATGACCCGAGCCGAAGGCAGAGGCCCTAACCCACTGAGCCACCCAGGCGCCCCTAATTTTATTTTCCTAAGTGGGCTCCACGCCTAGCGTGGGGCTTGAATTCATGACCCTGAGATCAGGACCTGAGCTGAAATCCAAGAGTCGGATGCTTAACGGACTGAGGCACCCAGCGCCCTCTCTATTTAAATAAGGGACTGCATATAGCAAACATGACTTCAGTCAGAAATTTAAATACATAATATTCCATACCAAAAATAATTTCCTGCTTTTATCCAAACAAAGCATGCTTGATGATATAGCTGGAATGTTCTTTTAATCAAAAATTGTGATAGCTGGGATGCCTGGGTGGCTCAGTTGGTTGAGCAGCTGCCTTCGGCTCAGGTCAGGATCCCAGAGTCCCGGGATCGAGTCCCACATCGGGCTCCTTGCTCAGCGGGAAGCCTGCTTCTCCCTCTGCCTCTGCCTGTGCTCATTCTCTCTGACAAATAAATAAATAAAATCTTTAAAAAAAAATAAAATTGTGATAGCTGTAAATGTGGGTCTAAATTTTGTGGGGCACAGAACTCAGTGCTATGGAATTTGAGACAATTAAGGGCAGTTTAAACAATAAAGGCAAATTGATTGAAGTTGCATAAATTGCAAGCTTGCTTACCTAAAATACATTCTTGGAAAGTACTGTTAAAAGCTATGTTATAACCGTATTATAAGTAGGATCAATTAGCTTATTTTCTCTATAGATTTTTCGTATGTAGCAGTTCAGTTGACATTGAGTATAAAATATGAAATGAAATTTTGATACTTTTTAATTCTGCAGATCCTTCTGTTGGTCCTAATTCTGCTAGCCCTTCCTGAACACAGGGTCTTTCACTTTTATTTGGGGGATCTCTACCCCCAAGATTTTCTCCCAGCTTTACTTAGTTAAGACAGCATCTCACATTCAGATATTTCTAAACCATTTTTAGTAGTGTTGTTTGACTTTCATTGACTGGGAGTGAGTGACTTGAAACCCCCCTATGTTCACCCCAGATTGGGCTAGTGGTTTCTTCAGCCCAGTGTCTAATTTAGACATTGCTGTCCAGGAATTTTTTTAGTTGAGTGTGAAAAATACCTTCCACGATGATGTCATCTTTTTAGGAATGTACACCGCTTACTCCCCACTCGCTTCCATTGAATAATCAGTGAAGGTATGAACCATGAATTAACTGCTTCATGAATTGTCTTTGTATTTTTGTCTCGAGGAATGGGGTTCCATATTTTTGACCCGTTGTAAAGGTGTTTGAATTCTACACAGGCTTCTAAATTTGGTTTGTTATTTGACTCTGATCTTGGTGGTTAAAATTATACTTAATGTCTTTTTTTTTTTTTTTTTTTAAGATTTTATTTACTTATTGACAGAGATCACAAGTAAGCAGAGAGGCAGGCAGAGAGAGAGGGAAGCAGGCTCCCCACAGAGCAGAGAGCCCAATGTGGGGCTGGATCCCAGGACCCTGGGATCATGACTTGAGCCAAAGGCAGAGGCTCAACCCACTGAGCCACCCAGGCGCTCCCCCTCCCCGTTTTTTGTTTTTTGTTTTTTGTTTTTTTTTAACCTTAAAATGATAATCCTAGTAAAAGTTTGAGGTTGGGTTCAGTAGAGGAGTAACAGTAATTTTTAGAAATCTTAAAGCCACTTTTTATAATCTTTTGCATTAATCATGGAATGTATTAGTACTTAACTACTTTTTTACCTCAGCATCACCCACCAGGTAGTTCTTGTGATTTTAGTCTTACTAAAAAGGAGATGTTTTACCAGGAATCCTGCTACCAAGGCAGTTACCACATGTCATCAGAGGAATATTTTTCCTCCCACATCTTAATATGAAAAGTTTCACACATACAGAAAAGTTGAAAGAATTATCCAGTGAACACCTACCACTTAGATTTTGTAATCAATATTTTGCTCTATTTCCTTATCCTGTATCTTCCCCGTTATCAGGGCCTTTTTTTTTTTTTTTTTTTAAAGATTTTATTCATTTAACAGAGGGAGAGCGCGCGTACAGGGGGGAGTGGCAGGGAGAGGGAGAAGCAGGCTCCCTGCCGAGGCAGAAGCCCAGTATGGAACTGGTTCCCAGGACCTGGGGATCATGACCTGAGCCAAAGGCAGACCCATAACTGACTGAGCCACCTAGGTGGCTTATTTTAAGAGGATTTGATTTTGAAGGAGAATGGGGGTGATTCGTAGTTAGATAAAAATTCTTGTTTTTGAACTAGTATTCCAGGATTAGGCTTGGTGGTTATACAAGGCAGGGGTCTGAAGACTAAAGGCTACTTCAGAATTGAACTTTTAGAGATAGCATCTTCAGCCTTGGGGGTTTTTGAAACTACATAGGTTTTTAATTTTTATTGAAGCCTGTGATGGTGATAATGGTTTTCTATAAGTTGGTTGTGGTGTCCCCGTTAGTGACAGAGTATCAGAATTTCAGGTTAGAGTTTGTGGTTTTGTAGCACTAAACTACTCTGTTCATGCATTTTCTGAATTTATTCTCTACATGATTATGCATTTATTGAACGCCTCCTGTTGGAGGGTTCCCAAATCCCATTTCACAGGGTAAATTGAGGACTTTGATTTAGGGTCTTTCATTTATGCAGTGAATATGAATATGTATTTAATACATAGAATTCACATTTCACTACATTCTGTTAATAGATCTTTAAGATCTAGGTACTTTTTGAAAAAGTTTTATTTATTTTAGGGTGAGAGGCAGAGAGTGAGAGCAAGGGCAGAAGTGGGAGGAGGGGAAGAGGGAGAGGGAGACAAAATCTCCAGCAGACCACCCCTGAGCCCAGAGCCTGAGATCATGACCTGAGCTGAAACCAAGAGTTGGATGCTGAACCATCTGAGCCACCCAGATGACCCAAGATGTAGGTACTTTAGATAGTAATATGAGTTTCTTATTTCCTGATCTGGAGAAATCTGGTCTTTCAGTCCTGTTAATAAGATCAGTGTATCTTTTTAAATTTTATTTTATTTTTAAAAAAGATTTTACTTGGGGCGCCTGGGTAGCTCAGTTGGTTAAGCGCTGCCTTCAGCTCAGGTCATGATTCCAGGGTCCTGAGATCGAGCCCTGCATCTGGCTCTCTGTTTAGCAGAGAGCCTGCTTCTCTCTCTTCCTCTGCTTGCCGCTCTCCTTGTGCTCTCTATCTCTGTCAAATAAATAAATCCTTAAAAATTATTTTATTTTATTTTATTTTAGGGAGAGAGCAAGCGTGAGGGAGAGGGTCTCAAGTGGATTCCTGCTCTTAGTGCAGAGCCTGATATGGGCTTCGATTTTATGACCCTGAGATGGACCTGAGCTGAAACCAGGGGTTAGGCCCTTAACTGACTGAGACACCCAGGCACCCCCCCCCCGCCGTGTCTCTTTTTTATTTTTTTATTTTTTTTATTTTATTTTATTTTTTAAAGATTTTTTATTTATTTATTTGACAGAGAGAGATCACAAGTAGACAGAGAGGCAGGCAGAGAGAGGGAGGGAAGCAGGCTCCCCGCCAAGCAGAGAGCCCGATGCGGGACTCGATCCCAGGACCCCGAGATCACGCCGAAGGCAGTGGCTCAACCCACTGAGCCACCCAGGCGCCCCACCGTGTCTCTTTTTTAAATGAGGCAGTGCAGAAGGTTCTTATTTTTGAACTTCCTATACTGTATCCCTTCCCTTTTTTGGGGGGGGGGTAAAGATTTTATCTTTAAGTAATCTGTACCCAGCTTAGGCTCAAACTGACACCCCTGAGATCAAGAGTCAGATCAGCCAGGTGCCCCTCCTTTACTTTTCTAACATGAGAAGATTAACCATGTTTCCAGATTTATTGATTGTGCTTCTTAAGATTTGGTTTATAGATTTTGGTAATACTGAGGTCTAACCCCAACTTTTAAAGTTTCCTTAGAGTTCTCCTGATGGAAAAACAAAGAACATAATAGGAACATAAGTTACTTGCTTTAATCTTGGTTGTTTTTACAAGATAGAGCAGGAGAGACACAGGCAAAAAAAATGTACTCATGTGAACTTTGTTCCAGTAGACTCATGTTCATTTGTTAACTTCGTGGCAGCTTTCAAAGATTAAAAAGAGGTTGAACTGAGCAGTTAAGTATATATATAAAATTGGAAACTCCAAAGCAGATCGTAACTTCCAGCGATCCTGTGGCAACATCATTTAGGGCTGTGACCAAATGTGGTTTCCATTCTCCGTGTGGGGAGCTCTCACTGCCGGAGCCTGTGTTTACTTTGGCCTCTAGAGTTTGTTTGTGGAGTGTGTTTAAAAGGAGTGAATAAGTAACACTAAGGGGAGGTAAATAACCGTCTTCTTTTTCTTTTTATCTGTTTTTAAAAACTAAGTAAATAAATCAAAGGTTGGACATGTACTTAATTAAGACAGAATTTGGGGGCATCTGGGTGACTCAGTCAGTGAAAAGTCAGACTCTTGCTTGATCTCAGGTCTTGATCTCCGGGTCGTGAATTCAAGCCCCATATTGGGCTTCATATTGGGTGTGACGCCTACTTTAAAAAAAAAAAAAAGTCAGAATTTTATTATTTAATAATTTTTTATAGAACTTAGATTTATAGCAAATACTGTAATGATTGGTTTAAAAAAATATTTCAGCGAATGTCAGATTATGCCAGTACCTTGAACTCCTTTACAGTTAAATCTTTCCAAAGACGATGGCTCAGCTAAAGATGAAGTTGCAGGAAAAAGAAATTTTAGAGTATTTAAAACAGAGTTGGTCATATTTATAGTAATATGGCTTTGTTCTTCATACATATGGAAGAGATTTAGGACAGGCTCTTAAAGGAAGTGCTACTACGACATATTAATCATTAAAATCTTTATAGCTGCTTATTTTTGACATTAAGAGGCAACATGTATTAACATTTTTATACAACGTTTGTAATTTTGAAAAGAGGTTCACTGGTGACAGCCTTAGACTCTCCTCTTCTCCCTCAGCTACCACATGCAATCCGTGGCTGAGCCATCTTGTTCTGCTTCATGGCTAGGAAGCTCTTGAAATGGCCCAGTTCTTTTCCCCCTGAAGCCCCCTTGTTGGTTCACACCACTCTTGTTTTCCTGCCTCCAGTCCCAGCTTCCTTCCTCTGTCCTCTTTCCACACTGCAGTCAGAGGCCACTTCTAAAAATGCAAATTTAATGGTTTCTTGGCAACTAAAAATCTTCTGGGACTTCCCAAGTAGGATTAAGTCCCATGCCCTTAACAAGAAGAGATGACAATTTCCTCATATTTTCCTTTGCTGCTTCCCCCTTCTTTGTTCTTTAGGTATACTGGGCTGCTTCTGGGCCTTGCCGTAAATGCTGTTGCTTCTGCCTAGAATGTTCCTCCTGTGATGGCTCCACTCCTCCTCTAAGTTTCAGTATACATTGCAGTTTCCTCTTCAGCCCTCCAAGACTAGGTTAGATCCCTTTACTGTACGTTTCCAGAGCATCTTTTTTTTTTTTTTTTTAAAGATTTAATTAATTTATTTATTTGAGAGAGAGGGAGAGAGCGAGCATGCGAGTACATGGGCACCAGGAGAAACAGCCTTTCAGTGGAGCAGGGAGCCGAAGCGGGGCTCCATCCCGGGGCTCCATCCCGGGGCTCCAGGATCATGACCTGAGCCAAATGCAGTCGCTCAACCAACCTGAGCCACCCAGGCGCCCCTCCAGAGCAATTTTAGTAACACCACATCTGTAATTTTATGCAGTGAGTGCATTCTTCCTTTTTCACTTAACCTCACAGATTCCCTGAGGTCTTGGTCATGGCAGGATCTTCAGCTCCTACTGTTCTTCCTTGCATAGCGTACACTTTGTCGGTATAGATTGAAATAAAATTAATGCTTTCAGGAGTTTGTGACGGAGTTGGTAGTCTTGTATTCCTTTTATAGTTGAGAAGGCTGAGGTGTGAGGCAGAGAACTTACTACCAGTTCCAGCCAGTAACTGATAAAGAGCTGGCTCTGGGCTTCAGATCCAGGGTGAGGATGAAAGATCTCAGCCTTCTGCTCATACAGGTTTGACATTCTAAGCTTTTAACAAAATGTGTGGCCAGTGAGTCATTTTTGTTTAGAAAGCCTTTAAGAGTTGGAAGCTACTTCCTCATGATGTAATGCTTGACTCCGTGAGGTCTTTGGGGGTGGGGGAGTTCCAACTTTTAAGCCCTATTTTAATAATAATATGAATAAAACAAGTATTGGCAAGACTGGATGGGCCTGTCATCTGTCCTGGCTGAGAGGTTTTTGCCTTCAGCTAAGAGTGCTACGAAACTAGAAAAGCACTTAACTTCTTTATGGTGAATCCTCATTCATAGTAGTTGAGATTGAGCAACAAACTCTTACAGCCCAGAACTTCATTGTGTGACAGGCATGACCTTGGTAAGCCGACAGGAGACAGCAGGGTGATGGGCTCCTTTAGGGAGAGCATTTAGTGAATCCTTAAGCCAGGGACACAGGCTCTCAGAAGCCCTTGAAGTCACCATAAGAGTGTCAGATTTGGAAACCATTTTTGGCTAAGGGTGCAGTGATACTAATTTTTAGGAGATACTGTCATGAAAAAACATTTTGGGCAATTGGGAAACTTTGAACCACCACTCTGACCTCTGCTTGATGGTACGCTGTACCCACTACCGGTTGTGCAGGAGGCCCTTCTGTCTCTAGAGGATTCTACACGATTCTTTTCTACTTTCTCCTCTTTGCAGCTGTTTGGAAGTTTACGCCAGCATCCTTGAGCCGCAAATTAATATGTCTGGAATATATTTTGTTAGTTGCTTTAAAAGCTTATGGTGAGGGGCGCCTGGGTGGCTCAGTGGGTTAAAGCCTCTGCCTTCGGCTCAGGTCATGATCCCAGGGTCCTGGGATCGAGCCCCACATCGGGCTCTCTGCTAGGCAGGGAGCCTGCTTCCTCCTCTCTCTGCCTGCCTCTGCCTACTTGTAATCTCTGTCTGTCAAATAAATAAATAAAATCTTAAAAAAAAAAATCTTATGGTGATAGGTGAGGATGGGGGTTGGGGAGGTGGTAAATGAATACGGATGAATTAAAGTGAATTCTGTGTGGCTCTTTGTGGTTCACAGTTGTGTGTGTGGTGGTCGGTGACTAAGCACTCTGTTAAGAGAAGTCATTACTGACGCCAGAGGGAAGGCTTTCAGAGGTGGTGGGTTTGAGCTACCACTCTGAGGCTGCAAGAGACATTACTTAGCAACCAAGTGGAAGTTGTAGAGGAAGGCTGTATTTGCATATTAGTATTCATCACAATGAGTTGAAGATAGAATTGAAGAATCTTGGATGGAAGACTGGTACAGATGTTCACAGGAGAGACTTTCAGTTTAAAAATCTTGTTCCTGTTCAACCTGGGCTTATTGAACAGCTGTTTCTGACCGTGAATGTTCATTCCATACTCCTAAACAGAACACGAAGGCTCCTTTTTGAGAAATTCGAGTTTATTATAAATTTCAGGATAAAAATGTGTAGTGTTAAGTAAAAGATTATGGAAACCGTTTAATGCTAAGTACTTGGTGTATACTCCTTGATATTTCTATAAGTTTAACAGTAATGAAAGGATTATATTCATGTTGACTAAGCAACTTACACCATTTTTTTCTCTCTCTCTAGAGCTGTTGGTAAAACTTGCCTACTGATCAGTTACACAACCAATGCATTTCCTGGAGAATACATCCCCACTGTGTAAGTATGGAGTTAAACTGGGAATTAACTTTTCTGTGATTTTTTTTTTTTCTTTGACCATTGTTTGGCTATAAAGGCATTCTTAATTTGCACATGAACAGATCTGATTAATTTTCTTTCCAAACATTCACCTAAGTCTAATTATAAGATATGTATTTGGGCTTTTTAAAAATACGTAATGAAAGAAAAAAAAATACGTAATGTAGGGACGCCTGGGTGGCTCAGTTGGTTAAGCTGCTGCCTTCGGCTCCGGTCATGATCCCAGGGTTCTGGGATCGAGTCCCACATCGGGTTTCTTGCTCAGCAGGGAGCCTGCTTCTCTCTCTGCCTCTGCCTGCTGCTCTGTCTGCTTGTGTTCTCCCTCTCTCTCTCTCTCTGACAAATAAATAAAATCTTAAAAAAAAAATACGTAATGTAAAGTTTTTGCATTGTGACGAAACGCAGCTTTTTTTTTCTTTAAGATTTTATTTATTGGGGTGCCTGGGTGGCTCAGTGGGTTAAGGCCTCTGCCTTTGGCTCAGGTCCAGGGATCGAGCCCCTCATCGGGCTCTCTGCTCAGCAGGGAGCCTGCTTCCTCCTCTCTCTCTGCTTGTCTCTCTGCCTACTTGTGATCTCTCTCTGTCAAATAAATAAATAAAATCTTTAAAAAAAAAAAAGCAAAGGTTTTCTATTGCTTGACAGTAACTTGTTCTAGTTAAATGGAATAGCTTGTCCTTTGTTTCTTGGGCGTTTCTCCAGGTGCGTGTTTTTCTTCTTACACCACAGCCCGTTTTCCCTCCACTGCTTACCTCCTCGTGCATGTGCACTGGTACATCTGGCCTGGCAGCCTCCAGGCCACTCCTGGCCTTGGCAAACCTCAGGGACCCTCCCCACAACAGTAACTCAAGACCCCAACCTGTGCCTAATGTTCTGGGGCTGTGGACTGACCGTGTTTTCTCTCCTCTGCAGCTTTGACAACTACTCTGCGAATGTTATGGTAGATGGAAAACCGGTGAACTTGGGCTTATGGGATACAGCTGGACAAGAAGATTATGACCGATTACGTCCCTTATCCTATCCGCAAACAGTAAGTATTACTACTGATTTTTTTTTTTTTAAAGATTTTATTTAATTATTTGTCAGAGAGAGAGAGGGAGAGAGAGCAAGCACAGGCAGACAGAATGGCAGGCAGAGGCAGAGGGAGAAGCAGGCTCCCCGATGAGCAAGGAGCCTGATGTGGGACTCGATCCCAGGACGCTGGGATCACGACCTGAGCCGAAGGCAGCTGCTTAACCAACTGAGCCACCCAGGCGTCCCTTACTACTGATTTTTAATGCATCCTTCTGAATGTATAATTTTGACTGTAGTTGCAAATCACGTGTGGGTTTGCTTACACAGTCGACGCTTGAACACGCAGGTTTGATCTGCAGAGGTCCACTCAGACCAGGACTTTTTTCCATAAATACATTACAGTACTGTGAGTATATTTCCTCCTCAAGATTTTCTTAGTAACATTCTCTCCGGCTTACTTTAGTGTAGGAATGTGGTGGGTTTTACACATAACGTGCAGAACATATATTAGTGGACTGGTCACTTTATCAGTAAGACTTCAGTCAACAGCAGGTGTTTTATTAAAAAGTTTTCAGGGAGTCAGAGTAATACCTGGAATTTTTGGCTGCATGGGGGGGCGCGGCAGTGCCCCTACCCTCCTGCGTTGTTCAAGGGCAGCCGTACTGCCATCTTTTGGGCGTATTAAGTAGTAGCACGGTTAAGTTCAGTAGTTGAATGTCCTAGATGCAGACCAAGGATTTGTCTGTTTACTGAGTGTGGTGCCCTGTGTTTGTCTGCTCTCATCTCAATTTCAGGACCACCGTATGAAATAGGTCCTGTGTTATTCTTGCAGACCGGTTTCAGTAGGAATTAGTTGCAAGGTCAATTTGTTTTGTGACAGTTTGGTACCACGGAGCTTTTAAAAATCAAGTTAATGACTTGTCTTTGGGTTTAATATAACTTTTCTATAAAACACATGCTCTTCTTTCTATGGCTTTAGTACCTAAGTCGTCATTTTTTTTTTTTTTTTTTTTTTTTTTAAGATTTTATGTATTGGGGCACCTGGGTTGCTCAGTTGGTTAAGCGGCTGCCTTTGGCTCCGGTCATGATCGCAGTGTCCTAGGATCGAGCCCCACATTGGGCTCCCTGCTCAGCGGGGAGCCTGCTTCCCCCTCCCTCTCTGCCTGCCTCTCTGCCTACCTGTGATCTCTCTTTCTCTGTGTCAAATAAATAAATAAAATCTTTAAAAAAATTATATTTAAAAAAAAGATTTTATGTATTCATTTGAGAGAGAGACAGTGAGAGAGAGCACGAGAGGGGAGAATGTCAGAGGGAGAAGCAAACTCCCTGTAGAGCTGGGAGCACGATGGGGGACTCGATCCTGGGACTCTGGGACCATGACCTGAGCCGAAGGCAGTTGCTTAACCAGCTAAGCCACGGCGCCCAGTGCCTAAATCTTCAGTTTTGTAAAAATATGTCCACTGTGTCCAGTTAGAAAAACTTTGAGATTAGCTTTGCTTCCATTCTAGACAACTAAATGATGTATATACCAAAGCGAGTCAGGTCCGTAGCTGGTGAAAATACGCTTAGAAGCCCTTTTCTTAAAATAAGCACTTGTCTTATTTGTACCATTTGCTTATCTTGTTACATGTTTGTTCATCATTTTAACAGTAAAGACTTTTAAAAGAGACTCAGGTGACTCAGTGGCCGAAGGAGTACACACTAGAGGCAGTGGAGTGAATTCCACGGGTTGAAATCCCGTGCTCTCGCCTCCTAGCTCTGTGACCCTGGCAGGTTTCTTCACGGTCCTAGTCATGAGCTGTTTCCTCATAGGATTAGATGAGCGGTCTGTGTAAAGCACCCAGAACAGTCCAGGCACATCGCAGACACCGCATTGCAGGTGCTGTGAAGAGCCGCGGATCTGGAGAGCTCTTCAGGTCAGCGTGGACGGGGCGCAGTGAATGGAAGTTGCTGTATGTGCTCTCAGCAAGCCGGGAGGACCAGAGTCAGGGTCGAGGAGACATCCTGGAGAAAGCAGGCGTTGACCCTTGGGTGGATTTGACAATCACGGTCTTGGAGGGTGGGGAGGTGGGCGTGGGGCGCGTGTAGCGTGGGTGAAAACAACCAATCATTTCCAGTCTACCCCCATTTTTTTTCCTTAAACTTAACTTCCTATTTAGTAGTGATAGTCTTAGACTTATTTTTTATTTTTTAGATTTGTTCATTTGAGAGAGAAAGAGGGTAAGAGCAGGGGAAGGCAGAGGGAGAGAAAGAATCCTAAGCAGACTCTGTGCTCAGCACAGAGCCTGATGTAGGGCTCAATCTCAGGACCTGAGAGCACGAGCTGAGCTGAAACCAAAAGTCAGACAACCAAGCCACCCAGGTGCCCCTAAACTTAGTTTGTGCGTGCACAGATGGGGGATGGGGCAGAGAGAATCTTCACGCAGACGCCCCACTGAGTAAAGAGCCCCCATTGTGGGGCTCAGTCTCATGACCCTGAGATCACAACCTGAGCCAAAATCAAGAGTCGGGTGCTCAGGAGCCTAAATGGACTGAGCCACCCAGGGGTCCCTCCCCCCTTCTTTAGTTTTAAGCTTTTGAATACAGCATTTCTATGCAGTAGTCATCGTCTTTTGTATTTATTTCCTCCTGGAGGAATTGCCGGATACAATCTTTTTAAGCGGTGGATTTTTGCGATTGTCCTTTAGCTGAGTTACAGTAGCGGCCCAGACAAAGACCAGAACTATAAAATGGGAGGGCTGAGTGAGTGGTATCTCAGTTAATCTCCAGCTAAAAATGACCTGTGAGGAAGTTTTATTATTTATTTATTTATTGTGATAAAGTTTTAAAAAGCAGCTTGTAATCACCAAATGGCTTGGTCTTCAGTATGTTTCAGAAACTATTCTAACCCCAATGGGTGCTTGATAATTCCGGATTTTCAGTGGATTTGCTAACCTGTTGACTGGTAGAGTAGGAGTCTCCAACCCACTGGATACATCTGGAAGGGCGGGGTGTCCTTTCTGAGAAATGAGAACCACCTCCTGTGACTCAAGGGGTCCCGGCAGGGTGCGGCCTTCTTCTCTGAGGGAGTCACTCACAGTAAGTCAAAGGTGACTTGGCCACATTCCCACTCTCTACCGAGAGAACTGTAGGTCCAATAACAGACCGAAGCAAGCCACAAGGTATGAGGCCTGACAGCCAAGGGGCTGGGGTGTGGTCCTTCTGGGGCAGGACTTCTAAACTATTTATGTCCCATCTGTGTAACGTGCTATTTTCCTGTCAGATACTTGGATGTGTAAAAGGGGTAAGGCATGATTCTTGCTCAGGTGCCTCCCACACAGGGTATAACACACCACACACCAGCACAGGGGTTGTCGTGGTGCTTAGAGCAAAGAGGGGAGAGCAGCGATCTGGAAGTTAAAGACGTGCCTGCTGGACTCCTTTGGGGATGAGAAGGTTATCTTGGCTCCTGGGGGATAGGCCTGGTGGCTCCGGGCTGCCAGAGGGGACCCCCTCTGAACTTGGCACCAACTGAACTTGGTCTCCGGTTGTTGACCTGGTCTGCAGGCCCGTTTATGTGGCTTTCCCCTGACTGGACCCCGAAGGGCCCATGGGCAACTGCTTACCCAGATCTCCCCTCTCCTTAGGGCTTTGTAACCCCGAAACTGACGTCCTGTTTCCTGTGGTCATTTACCGCTGCTGTCCTTGTTTGTGGGCTGGCTCCAGGGAGCAAAGTGGGATCTGTGTAAGGCATCTGTTCCTACTTCATTCTCTGAAAGATGGAGTAGAAACTGTCCTTCACAGTTCTGTTTTTCTCAAGTAATCATTTAGGCTCTTCTATCCTTGAATAAGTTACCTTTATACTCTCTTTTCGAAAATACCTTGAGTTCTGCACCCACACCTTCCGTGGCCTGCTCCCCATCGCGGCGTGGTCCGTGCGATGCTCAGGCCCAGCGCTGTGCATCGTGTCTAGCCAACCGTATTTGCCTTCTTGTTCCTGGATTTAGTGGTGTGAGTGGGAGCCTGTGTGACTGGCCAGAATCACAACCTGAGCTCTGTGCAGGTTTCAGAAGCTCACGTTGCCCCACCGGACCGCTGGCCACTGACACGCTGGGCCTCTTATCTTCTGCCTGAGCTCAGCCCGAGAAGGGTTAGACTGCTGGACATTGGTCAGAAGAAAAACAATAGCATTTAGCTTGGCTGCTTTGATTTTCAGATAGCCTTCTACTTTGCTGAGTTGGCTGTTACCAGATCTGTGTCCTCCAGCCAAACATCACTAGGAACGCACCTGTGGCTAAACCAGATGGGGTTTGTCCCTCTGTCCCTAGCTAGACACACACCTTGGAGGCTCTGGGGTGCGTGATTCCCATGAGGGCTTGAGGAGGCAGGGCTTGCTCTGCATGGGGTGCTGGCGGGAAGCAGGGTAGTTTTAGGGCGCTCTAATCCATCTCCTCCAGAAGGTGGGGATGAAGCGGGGCCGGAGCTGTGACTGGTGCCAACGTGGGCTGGGGGAGGGGGATGTTTGGTGTTTCTGCAGTTTGCACAGTGACCTTTATCTGTGCTTAGACAAGACCGTGGTCTTCTCTTTATTTCTTCACTTTTGGTCTCATTTCAGCCTGGTCAGTAGGGACGTTGTCTGGCCTCAGCATCCTGGGAGATTGTCCCATCCCACGGGAGCTTGCAGCGGCCGAGCTGCACGTCACGCTGCCTCCCGGGGGTCAGGCTGTGCCCCTCTCTGCAGTGCTTGCTTTCTTAGCCACTCCCCATGGATGCCACAGGCACCATGTCTTTGCCTTGTGTGTATCCCGCTCCTTTTCCTGGTTCGTAGAATGCCTGTCATGAAAGATGTTCCAAGCCTGGAAGTAAGACCAGCTTGGAAGGCCTTTGGAAGAAAGGAGAGGAGAGAGCAGTGCTGGTGCATTCGGAGCTGGGAGAGGCCAGCCGTCCCAGAGTCCGCCACCCACTGCCGCTCTGCGGCGAGCTGACCCGGCTCTTGCTGATGCCTCCACACACGAGGGGGCGGCGGTGGTTTGGACCAGCGAGGGGGAGCGGTGATAAAGTCTCTGCAGGCGCGGTGGGAGCCTGTGTGGTTAGGAGTGCCCTGCCAGCACAGGGAAGGCGGCGTCCCAGCCGGAGGAAAGGTGAGCCTGTGACGCAGGACAGCTCAGGTGGAATGAAGAGGCTCCAGGACAGGCATAAATAGCGAGCTGCACGGACTCTGCAGGGTGTTGGGTTAGAATGTAAAGGTTGGAAGGAATTGCTGCTGGAAAAGATAAGTATCAGGAGCCCATTTTATTTATTTTTAATTTATTTTTATTTATTAGAAGTGCTAGGTTTGTTTTTTTGTTTGGTTTGTTTTAGAGGATGGGGAGGGGCAGAGGGAGAGAGAATCCTAAGTAGGCAGTGCAGAGCCTGATGCAGGGCTTGATCCCACAACCCTGAGATCATGACCAGAGTCAAAACTGAAAGTCAGATGCTTCACTGACTGAGCCACCCCGGCACCCCTGGAAGTATTTTTTAAAGCCATATTTTGTGTGGGGGAAGGAGGAGAAAGGAACAGGCAGATGGTACAATGTTAAATGTGGGATGCAAAGCGTGTATTTTCATCAAAAAAGATGTTCTTAAAAATTGAAAGGGGCAGAACAGATGTGGTTGAAGGATATTTTGAACTGAAGCTGCATTTTCGTGGCCGATGCCCATGAGTCTCTGTGTCACAAAGATTTGGCATCATGTCAAGGCCTCGGGGGCACACATCTTCAAAAGCAGCTGTAGATTAAACCCGGATAGTTACAACAACTTTAATATTCTCAGAATTGTAGATCAGAGAAGCTTGAGTAAGATGAAATTAAAGCAATTCTCTTGTCCGTCTCTTCAAAGAACTGCAGGTTTCTTTGTTGCTTGAAGAGCAAGTCTTTCAATTTTTGTTGGAACAAAGGAGTGAATTGAGAGCACTGTGGTAAACACTAGAAATGCTGTCCCTTCTGGGCAGTCCCGTCCAGAGAGGCGGGGGCTTGTGGGGGGGATGAAAGGTCCCAGTGTGGCAGTGCTGTTCACTCCAGTCATGCAGGACCCCAAATTCAAACCGCCCTCCCAGCATTTCTGTACGGGAGACTTGAGGCCTTCACAGCTCTCATACCTGGCCGTGCTTCCGGGGCACCTTTCCTCTCAGAAGCCTGTTTTTACAGACAGGTGCTTCTCCCGTTTGCGGTGGCTTCGGCTGGGCGTATGTCTCAGAGCTCGGACGGAGGCCTTTGCTGAGTGTGCCTGCTGCTAGGGAGTGCCCGCGGCGGCCCACGGACACGCCTTCGCTAACATTTCATGACTGGCCGTGACCCGTGTGCTTCCTCAGGTGTGTTGTAGCTTCTGCTGGACAGGGAGCCCTCTGCGTGCTGCCAGGGGTAGAGAAGAGTGGCTCCCCCCAGCCCCCCAATATTTGCCTGACCTGGTGTCTCCACCATCATTGACCTTCACAGGGCTCGGTGGAGTGTTTGGGGTTTGGCATCGGAGGGGTTAGATGATCATCTGCTTTCAGATCTTCTGAAGGGCTGAGACAGGATTCTGATGGAAAAATAATGGATTATATTAACTTTTATTTTCCTCACTTTTTACTAAACTGAAACAAAGTTCTCATGCTTTACTAGGTTGCAGAAACGTATGGTAAGGATATAACGTCCAGGGGCAAAGACAAGCCGATTGCCGTATGTAAAACTTCAGTCGACCTCAGTTTCAAGCTTTATCTGTTCTCTCGTTTCACTGAGTTTTCCCAGGATTTCCTCTCGAGCCTCACGTTCCTTGAGTGTTCTGTATTTAATTCACTCAAGGTTGGGTTTTGCTTGACAAAATGTGCTTTCGGTAGAGCGAGACGGTCTACCTACTAGCTTGACATAAAGCGGTTTGTGAACTGCTTGTTCCCCTCCCGCCGAGGGAAAGCAGCAGCTCTCAGAAGGGGCCTCTCCGGGCGGGTTGGAGATGGAGGCGTGGAGGCTCCCCCCGACCCCGGAGCACGTGCTTGAGCCGGCGTGGGACTAACCGTGGCTGCCGGGGCTCCCCCCGCTTTGGTGTCCCGGTGCAGCGGGCCTGTCTGGGGCATGGCTGTGCTGCTGGTGAGCTAACCCAGCCTCGCCTGGAAATGGTGTGATCAGGTGCCCAGATGCCACGGTGACTCTTGGACAAGCCGGTGCATGCGCTAGCGTTTTTAAAATGTCGTTTATAAAAAGCTGTTGTGTGGGATGTTTCTCTCCCTTTCCAGGTACAAGATACCAGCAGGATGATTGCAAGTGTTAGCTTGGGAACTGGGTACATTTCACAAAGCAGCATAGTGGCCTTTTTCCAGGAAAATGTCTTAAAAACCTAGCATTTTAGAAACTCTTAGGCAATTTTAAATACAGGTAAATATTTAAATTCGACTTTTTACACAGTACAGAATGACGTATGGCTTACAGTCAGTCAGAAATTCTTCCAGGTACTTCCTCAGCACTGACCTTTCCTTTGAATCTCTGCTTCGGCCGCGACGGCCCCGCCTGCAAGTCCTCCAGAGACCCTGCGTGGGCTTGAGGAGCCGCCAGCCGGGAAGACGCCCCTCACGGGCCAGAGCGTCCTCCTGCATGGTGGGGTGTGCTCGCAGAGCTACCAGCCGTGCCCCACTTTGTGCCAGGGACTCTGGGGGCAGTTCTTTTTTTTTTTTAAGATTTTATTTATTTATTTGACAGAGAGAGATCACAGTAGACAGAGGCAGGCAGAGAGAGAGAGAGAGGGAAGCAGGCTCCCTGCTGAGCAGAGAGCCCGATGCGGGACTCGATCCCAGGACCCTGGGATCATGACCTGAGCCGAAGGCAGTGGCTTAACCCACTGAGCCACCCAGGCGCCCTCTGGGGGCAGTTCTTAAGGAAGCGGTTTAATAGCAGCCCAGTGGTAACCAAACCACTGAACATGCACATGGGGAGCTTACGGAAAAGCGTGCCAGGGATAAATGGTATTTTTTTTTTTTTTTTTTTTAAGATTTTTTATTTATTTATTTGACAGAGAGAGATCACAAGCAGGCAGAGAGGCAGGCAGAGAGAGAGGAGGAAGCAGGCTCCCCGCCGAGCAGAGAGCCCGACGCGGGACTCGATCCCAGGACCCTGAGATCATGACCTGAGCCGAAGGCAGCGGCCCAACCCACTGAGCCACCCAGGCGCCCCGGGATAAATGGTTTTAAAATAGACTGTTTTTTGATAAACTGAGACCACATTGTACAGAAATCCCGGAGTGGTATCTTGACACTTGGTTTTGTCCCGGTATATAAATGGGGCCATTAAGTTCTCAGTGGGAGTTGGGAATGATGTTAAAGAAGCCTCTCGGGGTCTGGTTTGAGGCCTCCCTGGATTCAGTAAATTCTAGCACATTCCAGTAAATCTTCTCCCCTCCTCTCACAAGTAACTGGCTGCTTTGTGTGCTGGCTCCGCTTTGGGAGCCTTCTGACAGAATTGAAGGGGAAACCGGGGAGTGAGCTTTAGACACAAGCTCCTGGTACATAATACGCGTTTTGTCTGATTGATTCCCAACAGCATTTACAAAGCAAAGTGCATTCGTCATCGTAAGACCATTTCTAAACGCCTCCCTATTTCCTTTTTGTAGGATGTATTCTTAATTTGCTTTTCTCTTGTGAGTCCTGCATCATTTGAAAATGTTCGAGCAAAGGTAAGTGGGGATGTTTTAGAGAAACATTTTGGTTCATAATGTCATTCCATTCTCAGGAGGCAAAAATACTATTTAGTGAAAGGAGTCTTAATTATTTAAATTGATCTTGTAATTCTGACTTTATTATGTAGAGTCCTAAAGTTTCAGGGTCTGATTAAGAAATGCTGTGTGCCTTGTTAAAATAATGAGCACTTTGGAGTTCCGTCTGGTGGGGTCATCTAATAAGAATGGTGACCATGACTTTGCACTCCTGGATCTCACATACTTCCTAGTGAAACATGATGGGGCAGGATGTCCTTCAGTTGGGATCCGGAATGTGTTCAGAGGGGGACAGGGTGGCAGAGCTTAGACCTCCACCTAGTTGACTCTTCGCTGAATAGGAAGGATTCTTGGAGATGATCTAAGAACTTGACTCATTTTACCAAACAGATCGTTGTTTTGGGAGGGGGCCCTTCCCCCCTTGCTCTTGTTGGTGAGCAGAGCCTCTGCTGTAGGCTCGTCGGTCTTGGGCGCCCAGCTTGCTAACCGAATGCCGATAGGTGGGCCCGTGGTTCTGGAAGGTATTGCAAGGGGGTGAGCGGGGCTGGAGGGCAGGGTGGCTGACGCAGTTTGGCGCTCGTGGAAGTGGAATTTAGGCGGCGGATGCTCTTTAGGGAGGGAGCGTGTCGTCACTTTTCTTCCCTCTCTCGCTTTTAGTGGTACCCCGAAGTGCGACACCACTGTCCCAACACCCCCATCATCTTGGTGGGGACTAAACTTGATCTCAGGGACGACAAAGACACGATCGAGAAGCTGAAGGAAAAGAAGCTGACTCCTATCACCTACCCGCAGGGTCTGGCCATGGCTAAGGAGATCGGTAGGACACCTGCGTTGTCACATCTGCTTTGTCTGTGCCTTTATTTCTGTGGCGGAGATGGGAGTCCAGTCTGGGCAAGGAGAGCGCAAGTCTTTCCGACTCCAGCTCTGTTGTCCTCTGGGGAGCCAGCCAGGCAAGGCCCTCTGGGTGAGCCTTCAGGAGCTGGGGCGCAGGTCAGGTGTCGCTCTGCTGCTCCTGGCGGGCTGGCAGGAGGCAGGGCCTGGGGAGCCGCTCCCTGCCCTCGAGGTGGCTGGAAGGGCAGGTGCGTGCCTGGCGGGCTGTGGCCCCCTGGCGGTACGAGGCTGTGTTTCTCGGCAGGTGCGGTAAAATACCTGGAGTGCTCAGCGCTCACGCAGCGAGGCCTCAAGACAGTGTTTGACGAAGCGATCCGAGCGGTTCTCTGCCCCCCTCCCGTCAAGAAGAGGAAGAGAAAATGCCTGCTGTTGTAAATGTCCGCCCGCTCCCCCCACCCCGCCCTGTCCCCCTCAGAACCTTTGTACGCTTTGCTCAAAAATGGTGGAGCCTTCGCACTCAATGCCAAGTTTTTGTTACAGATTAGTTTTTCCATAAAAACCATTTTGAACCAATCAGTAATTTTTAGGTTTTGTTTGTTTAAAGTGTAAGACTTCAAACTTTCACACTATATTAAAATTTAGCCCTAAAATGGGAAGCTTTCTTAAAGCCTTATTTTTCAAAAGCCCCTATTCTTGCTCAGTTTAAGAGTTGCCAAAATACCTTGTGAACTAAGTTGCGCTGTTGTGCTGAGAACACTAAGCACTAAACCGTTCAAGACCTGTGTCTTTCAGGAGAGCCGGCGTCCCCGGTTTGCACCCGCAGACGCACGCTCATTTGTGGTAGGAGAGCGGCCCAGCCTCGCTCCTGGGCTGCCGCCCCGCCACCCTCTAACCCAGCGCCACCCGCCAACACTGTACTGTACGTCCTCATGCAGTGAGTGTAGTGACTCAACTCTTCAGGCCCCTCTCTTAGATTTTGTAGTGAGACTTTTTTTGAAAAAGTTAGTGTATTCGCTTTTGCTGAGATTTTGAACAGAGCTCTTCCTCCTACATCCCTCGGGCCATGTGTCCGCTCCAGCTGCGGGTGCCCGGGCCGGGGGTGCGCAGCACGTAATGCGATCAAAGAATGAAGACAGTATTTTGACAAAATACGGAGGTTAATTTACACTACATTGTACATGTCCTAATTAAACTGAGTAAAAGTGTCACGGGTAAAAACATTAAAGGTTAATTTCTGTCCAGTGCAGTAAAAGATGAAGAAAGGTCGGTATTATCACTAAGTGTTTTAAACTTTTCCTTTTTTCTTAGACCTACCATCCCTCCTGAAATTGGGCATTTAATTCATCTTTGAACTGGTCGTTCCCATAGTTGCTCACTTAGCGCTTTTCTTATAGAACCCCTTCTTAATGAGCAATATGCCTCCTTGTATTATAAAATCTTTCTGATAATGCATTAGAAATTTTTTTTGTAGATTAGTAAAAGTGCATTCCTGTTTCCTTGTTACTTTATTCAGAGCTAATAAGCGCTTTCCTTAGTTTTCTAGTAACTAGGTGTAAAAATCATGTGTTGCAGCTTTACAGTTTTTGAAATATTTTAGATATTCCTAAACTATGAACTTTCTTAACATCACTGTCTTGCCAGATCACCAGTACTGTACCCTGACTAACGCTGGCCCTCCCTTCTGCCTCACCCCTCTGGACACACACCTCTCGCTCTGCCTGACCACGTCCCCTCGGGTCTGTGGGGTTCCGTGAGCCCGTGCTCGTGCTAATCAAGTTCTGTACAGCTTACCCGCTGGCAAGAATATAAGGTTGGACCTCTCAACCACTAGAACAACATTTTTTTAAATTGACAGTTGCAGAATCGTGGAGTGTTTTTACATTGATCTTTTGCTAATGCAATTAGCAGTATGTTTTGCATGTATGACTTAATAAATCCTTGAATCATATGACTGTAATACTTGAATTCTTGAGAGCTCGAACAACCTCCTGGGGTATGTGTTCCTTGTCTCACCTAAAAATCTTGGGCCACGGGAAACCTTCATTCCTAGGGCTTGTTTTTCTTGCGGGGGGGACGGGGAGGAGCTGGAGGAGTCTGCAAGCACTGGTGCTGGGGGGCACGCTGGGTTTTGCACTTGTCAGATGCTGGGGAGATGGTGACGTCCACACTGGGGCTTGTGCGTGCACAGCTTAGGCCAGAGCTCTGGGCTGAAGAGGCAGATGTTGGGAGATAGGGAGGAGGCTGGTTTCTAATCAATCTAATTAATTAAGATCCTTTCTAGAGCCTGAAACTGTACTATGAACTTGTCATGTTAGAATCAATTTTCTAAATTATCCTTTTTATTAACCTGAAGATTATTTTTGAGTATTTTTTAAAGATAGGCAGTTTAAAGACCGTGGAGTTCTAAAGGCTTACTACAAAAACAGCAGCCTTCTCCCTTCACACCCTTTCTAAAAGCAACCAGTTTCAGTCCTTTTAACTCATCTTTGTTATCTCCATATGCCGAAGTGATTTTTTTTTTTTACCTATTAGATCACCAGTTATGAAAGGATAGAATGTGAACAGCCAGATGGAAGAGCGGCCTAGGGCCAGGTATGGGGGAGGGGTACGGAGCCTCCACGCCCTCTCCAAGAGCCCCCTCCCCAAATCTCCACCTGCTCACCCACCTGCAAGCTATACCCCCCTACCCCCCGTTTTTGGGTTTTATCCCGCAGGCTTTGCTGCACAGTCCGGCTCACTAAATGGCACTTGATCTGATTCAGTCTCAGCCCCTCCCCTCCCCAGGGGTCTGGCTAAATCACTTGATTGCTGGCTGCATTTTTCATTTTCAGCTGTTACCACAGATACTCTTGTGCATGGCAGCCCCCCCCCCCAACACACTGTTTCCCATTCCCTCAAGAGAATGATTTGGGTTGGGGGTCGCTATTTAGTGTCTGTGACCGTGTGAATATTCCTAGCTCAGTCCTGGAATAACAGAATTTGGCTGCACAACTTCTTGTTTTTTGTCAGGGATCATTTGTACTTGATTTGCTTCATTTCCTGTGCACTTCATGATTCAAGCGAACCTCCATCTGCAGGCTAAATCTCTCAAGATGGCGGCATGTATTACGTGTTTTACTGATTTTCATTTTCCTAAAGTCTCAGAATCCTCGGGCCACCATTGCCTGATGTATTGATCTTTAGTATAATCCCCAGGGCCAGTGTGGGGCTCGAACTCATGACCCTGAGGTCAGGAGTCACACACTTCTCAACTGAGCCAGCCAGGTGCCCCGACTCCTTTTTGCTTCGTCTTGACCACCACCTCCCAGAGCTTCCCGAGTAAGAAGTGTGTGGTAATCTGTTTCTCAGCCCTTGTGTCTTTGAAAATAACTTCGTTCTCTCCTGGTCTTTTCTGGCTGGTTGGAAATCCCAGGGTGGAGATCAGTTCCCCTCAGTTTGGAAGGCAGCTCTGTTGGGTCCTCCTTGGCCATTTCTGTTGTGTGGGGTGAATTTTTGTTGACAGGTTCTGTGGGACTGTCACCCTGGCTTGCATGTCCTGGTCTGCTTTTCTCCTTTGTGCTTGGGTGGCTCCGTGTGCTGCCATAGCTGTGTGCCTCCCACAAGCTCTGGACTTCCACCTGTCGTGCTTCTACTTTATTCTCCACTTTCCAGTCTCGGCATAAGTTTTGTGGTTGCAACACTTTCTCTGTTCCCAAGCTCTACATCTAAGTAGTCTCTTCTGGTCCCATGTTCCGAGTGTGCCCGCCAGGCCTTGGCCAGTGCTTAAAGGTTCAGAGTCCGCAGAAGCAGATTGTAGGGGCGCCTGGGGGTGCAGGTGCTTAAGGGTCTGACTCTCGGTTTCGGCTCAGGTCATGATCTCAGGATCCTAGGAGTGAGGCCCTGCGTCAGGTTCCACGCTCAGCATGGTCTGCTTGGGATTCTCTCTCCCTCCACCCCTCCTCCTCATGCTTGCTCTAAAATAAGTACATCTTAAGGAAGGGGGAGGCACATTGGAAATGGCACTGCACGTAGTGTCAAGGGGTGTCTAAGATCTTTGAGCTTCCTGCCACTAGGAACGTACAGGAATTGTGTTTAGAAGCGAAACTTGTAGCAGCTGAACAGTCGCATTTCAATCACAGTTTTTTAAAATGGCCTTTGCAGGTACTCAGAGACTAAGGTGGTATTGGTGTGAGGGCTGAGAGGCCCCGAGGGAGGGGTCTCCAGAGGTCAGGTTGCCCTCGACAATCTTCAGGGGGGGGTTCTGGCATCTTCTCCAAGTGTGAGAAGCTGAGGAGTGTCATCCCCTTGCCTCCCACTGCCCTGATATCCGGGCCACTCCCCCAGAGCAAACCAAGGGCCAGACTTCCTGATTCCCTGCTGCGCTTTGGGGCGGGGGGAGGCAGAGTTGTAAGCCAGGGTAGCTGGGCCCTTCCTCCGTGTGGGAGTCTGTTTACCTCTAGTCAACCCACGTTCCTTTTCTTCTTTCCCCATCCTTAGGGATTTTTGTTTTTTTTTTTTTAAGATTTTATTTATTTATTTGACAGAGATCACAAGTAGGCAGAGAGAGAGGAAGGGAAGCAGGCTCCCTGCTGAGCAGAGAGCCCGATGCGGGGCTCGATCCCAGGACCCTGAGATCATGACCTGAGCCGAAGGCAGCGGCTTAACCCGCTGAGCCACCCGGGCGCCCCGGGATTTTTGCTTTTTAAAGAGATCTATTTAGTGTCATTTCCTGGCACTTCGGTAGGGTTAAATCAGATGCCTGTGTGATCTTCACCCTTTAGCCCAGAGCTCCAAGAAAGCTTAAGGCTTCATTTTTGTTGTTTACAGTAGACAAAACTTTTAAAACAGGATTGCTATACAACCAGCCGGTAAAAAGGACCTTCTTGGAAACAGCCAGTGGATGAATACATCACTGTCCAGACATGAATGACACATGTAAGTGCTTTATTAACTCCCTCTGAATCCGCCGGCTGCCCTCCAAAAGCCAGTACATCGCGTGCAAATGAAGCAGTCCGCTTGATGTGGAGCCTGGCGCGCGCAGGGGCAGGGGCCTAATTCCCAGCCCGACCTCGGGGCCACCCGGGAGAAAGCCTGTTTGTGCCCCGACAATGGCGTGTACGGGTGTGTGCAGCCGGGACAATCCCGTCTGCAAAGTAAACTGCACATCCGTATGCCTGGTTCAGACTCAACAGTGGTGAGACCCTGAAGACCCCATCAGTGAAGAGGTGGCATCAGAGGGGGGAACGCATCTTAACACCTGGTCTTGGACTCCCACCCTTTCCTGGGACAGTTCTCAGATCACTAAGGAATTGCCCTGTGCTCTCCGTGCTCTCCTGACAACTGGCTGTGCTAATACTGGGCTCAGAACGACTTCCCGAATTAGCCAGTGATTTAGAGGACCCTCCAGTTCCTACCAGTGGACATCCGAGGTGCCGGCATCGGGGGAATCCCTCTGATTTTTGTCGGTTAAGAACAGAAGCGGGAGTCTCGTCCTGCAGCAGCTTGCGTGAGCCCCAGTTACACCACATCCACGTTTGAGCCGCCTCCAGCTGGGCAGAAGGCGTAGCCGGCCCGGCCCGACACCACGCTGTCCAAGGCTTTCATCAGGATGTCCGGCATGTGGTCTGTCAACATCTTGGGGCCGATGAGTATTTTGCTGAACTGTGATTCGTGGGACCACCTCGCGCTGTACCGAGCAGCAGAACGCCAAAACCTGGGAAAGACAGAGGTGAACTAGCTGAGCGGCCCTTTAGGCTAAAACCTGTGCGTAGAGTTTCCGATCTGTGTGGACCGAGCCCCGGCAGCTCCGTGCCCGCGCTGCCCGCGCTGCCCGCACTCACCTCCCTGCAGTGCCTTCTTCCTCCAGGTGGATGATTCTGCCGGGAGGGTAGAGATGGGGGTACTTGGTGGGGGACTCCAAGGGGGAGTCGCTGGAGAAGCTGTAGGTCGGGGACCCGTGCGACAGAAGGCTCTGCTCCCCCAGAAGCGGCTGCGTCAGGTCTCCCTGGGTGCCCCCGTCCAGCTCCGTGGGAAAGTTATCCGGGCTTCCTCCGAACAGCTCATACCAGCACCCGTGCAGCAGGATCTGGTACTGGTGGACAGACCCGAGAAGGCAGCCTGCTGGTTGCTCGGACCTCGGCCCCAGAAGCTCGTGCTGGGGGACAGTGACCCTCAGAGCTCAGACCGGCCGTCTCTCTAAATCCTGGATCTTAGGGGCAGGAATGTCAGGGGCCTCAACTCCTGTGTCTCTTGGGCCATGAAGCCACATCAAACAGGAAGCAGCACGGAGAAACCAAACCCTGCCGACTCGGAAGAAAATCACTCTTCATTCTTCTCTGACAGTTCTGCCAACCAACTTTACTCTTTCCCTTCGTGCCATTCATTAATTTTTTTTAGAACTCTGAGTGGGGAGCAGTTGGTAAGGAGAAGCTTATTTTAAATAAATTTTTTTGAGGAGCAACAACAAAAAATGTCAGAAAACCGGTTAAAAAGTGAAAATCCCTTCTAAAAACTTTATATCCGCTGCCTTAGGGGATATATCCCCGCAGAATCATTTTTAAATCTGCCCTTTAAAATACTTTTCACTACGCCATGGCTCTCTTTCTCTAGTGGTAAACATAACCTCCGGCCACCACTGTTAACGACTGCAGCAGTCCCCGGTATACCTGTACTTGGACTTCTTAAACTCTGTTTGGCAGATTTGTTTTCTCAGTGTCGGGACCAAAAGCATCAAAATACTATTGGTCACAAGACAGGCTAACAAAGTACGACAGATAGCAAGTCCCCTCAGCAGGCCAGGGAAGGTTCTACTGGAGGGTTCTCACTGGGGCAGCCCGTGACCGAGCGTGTACCGCCTTCGGCATCGCCTGTGGGACGCCAGACCCAAGTCCATACGGAGGGCAAAGCGCTCCAGGCAACAGCATCCAAGGCCCTGGTCGAAGAGGCTCAGGAGCTGGAAGCACCTCCCCGTGGCCTGTCCAGCCTCGGGCCCCCCAGATGCGCTCACAGGCCCCCCACTTACCTTGGGCTTGTTGCAGTGAGCGATCACTCGCAAAATTCTCTTCTTCAGGTCTTCCAGGTTAGTCACACTTAACCTATTCGGCAAAAGACCAGATGGAGGCTCAGGACCCGGTGTCTCGGCCGCCCCGAGCCCAGACGGAGCATCCAGAGGACTCACCGGGGAATGACATCCTTGCCGAGGACGAGTGACACAATGAAGGTCTTAGAGTATTCGTAAAGGGATTTGCTGAAATTTCAGAAAAAACAGAAATTAGGTTTTAGGATTATATTGCCCGCAAAGAACTCCAAAGAGAAATCAAGTTACTCTGCCAGGTCAGTGAGGAAAGTTTTCAGAGAATAAAACTGTTCTCTTCCCTTTAAAAGGAATGAGAAGTAAAACAGACATACTCTGATCAGAGTAACTTATATGCCAGATTCTAGGAAAGCCACAACCTCCACAGTCAGATCAAGACGGCAGATCACGCCTGTGCTCATGTCCTATGACCCAGCAGCCCCGCTCGGGGGACTCGCAGACACGCACTGGGCCGGTGGTAGAAAGAGGCAAAAGGCTCTTCGCCGCAGCTCTCACTGCTCGTCACAGCAGAGGCTGGGAACGCGAAGGGCTGTTTGTGGAGAACAGTTCAGGGCACACACCACGGCCCGCCCGCAGAGCACCGAGTCCTTCACGGCTGCCCTGTGGGGCGACCTCGGGATGTGTGGCCAAGTCAGAAGAGCTGGACACACGGTGTCAGGCGGACGCTGCCTTTACCCAGGAGGCGGAGGGATGGAAAGATACACACCTTCTCTCACACAGAACTAAGTGAGGATAATGGAAAGCTAAGTCAAAACCTAATACCTACTTGAGGGAAGAAGGACAGAGAAAGGGAGACTGCTTCTTGTTTTTTAGAAGATTTTACTTAGAGAGTATGAGCTGTGGGAGAGGGAGACACAGACTCCCCACTGAGCAGGGAGCCCGATGTGGGGCTCGACCCCAGGACACTGGGATCATGGCCTGAGCCGAAGGCGGCCGCTGAGCCATCTGAGCCGCCCAGGCGCCCCGAGAAAGGAAGATTTCTGAATGTACCTTGTTTAGAGTTGTCTGTGGAACCATGTCATTGTTTTATAGAACCGTAAAAATGAAAACAAAAGCAATTCCTAAAATCAAAAGCCAAATGAAACAAACACGCCTAACAGTGCTACTACCAGAAGAATTACGTCAAGTGACGGCAGCAACAGAAACGTGGCTGCACGTCCCTAGCGCGGCTATCACGTAAGAACTGAAGCAGCTGCAAAAAGACCCCGCGCTGCCTGCGGCGGTCATCCTGAAACTGACCCCCAGTCCGTGCGCGCGTGTGCGCACGCGTGGCTGTGGGCAGATTAAACACCAAGTATATCATCACGTAATTTCAGTACAAACCCTGATCTTTAAGTTGAAAGTGTCAATGTGAACTAAAGACACATTTTCTCTTTGAAGTAATGACCATTTCCAACCTCAACCCGCGGGAAAGGCCTAGAAACCGTGACCTGCCTGGTGGTGAAGAGACACCTGGGGTCTGGCTTATAGTCTCTAAATACCATTTCCCACTCGGAACAGTCAACACTACGTGGAGAAACGGTGGAGTCCGCGTACCGGCACAGCGTTTAAAACCTGCAAACACTCTCTAGTGCCAGAAAACAACTGTCAGACCCCCAGCGTTGTGTCAGAGAAGCCTAGTTGGAAGGGATTCCCGCGGGCCAAAGACAAGACAGTGTGAACACGAAAGCATAACTGCAAGGGACTGAGATAGCTGAAAACAATTCCTGTCCGCCTCTGGACACTGCTGAACACCAATTCACTACTCAGAACGCGGCTAAATAAAGGGAAAGACTCACGCATTCATGTGTCTCCTGCTTACGTGGTGAGAAATAACAGACCAGAGTAACCGACTACTTGGAAGAAAAGTTCTTTCTAATCTTCAGCTACTGAATGCAGAAAGAATGACAGACTATCAGCATTTTGCAGCCTCTACTAGAACACGTATCTATCAATTAGTACTGCCGACGTTACAGAGACCAGCAGACATGTGCCTCCCGACGCGGTGCAGCAGGAACCACATGCCATGGCCACCACATACTGTTGTCAAAAAATTGACCCTGAGGGGCGCTTGGGTGGCTCGGTTGTTAAGCATCTGCCTCCGGCTCTGGTCATAATCCCAGGGTCCTGGGATCGAGCCCTGCATTAGGCTCCCTGCTTGGTGGGAAGCCTGCTTCTCCCTCTCCCACTCCCCCTGTGTTCCCTCACTGTTTCTCTGTCAGAGAAATAAAATCTTAAAAAAACAGACCAACCCTGAATCGATCAAATTCCTAGACATGATTACCATTTTCTAGGACATCCAGCCAACAGTACAGAGGAACATGTTAAATGACACAGTGACTATCCAAGAGAAATCCGGAATGCAGATTCTCTAGAACTAACCTGGTTTCAGAAATAAAGCGGGAACTGAACTATCTCTACATTAGAGGAGAATTACAGAACTTCCATATCTATGGATCCCCTGTATAGATGCCATTAAATTTGATTTAAGAACAAAAATACAGTTCCAAGACGAATGCACTATATCCAATCCGAGAACCCTGTTTGGAATTTAAAGAAATCTACTGTAAAACATAAGATATTTGGGCGAACATACTGGAATCAAATTTTAAGTGCTCTATGCTTTACACACATATTAGGATATCTACAGATGAAACGACAGGTCTCACTTGCTTCAAAGCACTCCAGCCATGGGGATCTACGGGGGGTACGGTGGGGTACATGAAGATTGGTCAAGTTAACAAAATGACTGAAGCTGATGAAATGGTGGCTTATTACACTATTCTCTTTACTTAGGTTCGAATTTTTAATTTTTGTATACGAAAATTCCATCATAAGGCAACAGTTTTAACATCATCATAAGCACTGAAGAATCAGTTAATTAGTAAACACATCTAAAGAACTATCCAAATCGTAGCACGAAAAGCAGAGATATAGAGGTATGAAATGAGAGGTTGGAGATGCAAAATGAGAGCAAGGGGGCACGATGCTGGCAGGAGGCTCTGAAAGTGGGAGAGCAGAGGCAGTCACGTGTGATGAGGCCCTCACAGATTTGAGAATCTGAAGCTTGCTTGATTAAGACATACCGACACTGAAGATCATACACTTATGAATAAAGCAAGCATCCTCGTAACCTGGATGCATCTTAGTGAGTAAAAGAAAATGCAACACAATCCTGCATATTGTGTAGGATTCCATGTATAGGACATTCTGAGAAAGGCAAAACTATAGTGACAAAAAAGGTCCTTGTGCACTTGGGGATGGGTGGAAGGGATCAACTACAAAGGGACACAGGACATCTTAATGGTGATCCTATCAGCGCCAAAAGACAAAGTTGTGATACATGAAATTAGTTTACACAGTAAAAAACAAACAAACAAACAAAAAACAACAATCAATCACTCTGTGGATGAATTATAATAAGCAAGTCTAACAAGGCTGTGGGATATAAGATCGAAACAAATTTCTATGAGATTGATATATGTCAGCAAAAGATGTGTAAGACTGGAGAAAATCATAAAACTTAAAAGATACTAAAATTAAAGAGGCCCTGAATATCTGAAAACTGATTTCATGTTCAAAGGTGGGAAAACTCAGCATCTGTCAGTTACCTCCAAACTGAACTAGAAAATAAAGGCAGCTGAAAGAATTCTAATCTGTTTACGGAACTTGCAAAATTGATTCTAAAATTGGCATGGAGGTGTCAAGGGCTAAGAGCCAACATGGTCTTTCAAAAGTAAAAGGCACAGGGATTTGCACTACTAGATGCCAATACTTCGTGTTAGCAGTAGGGGAAGGGCTAAGATAAAGCGGCGTGTTGGGGGCGGGGGATGAAACTGGATCCCTCCCTCACACCACACAGAAACAATTACACAGATTACAGACCTACATAAAGTTGAAAGGGCAGACTAAAAGCTGTTAGAATAAAGGAAACAAGCTCCATATCCTTAGAACATAGAAAGGTTTTTGTTTGTTTTAAAGATTTGTCAGCACAGGCAGGGGAAGCAGCAGGCTCCCCAGTGAACAGGGAGCCTGGTGCAGGGCTCAGTCCCAGGACCCTGGGATCAGACCTGAGCCGAAGGCTGATGCTCAACCGACAGCCTCCCAGGTGCCGCATAGAAAGATTTCTTAAATAAGAAACAAAAATCCAAAAACCATAAATGAGAAGACTGACAAATTAGTGTTAAAATTAAGAAATGGTGACCTGAAGACAGGACTCCAGGAAAATACAAAAACGCATCAAGGAATGGGAGAGCATATTCGTGACACCTACTTGGAGCCACAAAAGAACCAATTACAGAACACACGTGTTCAGAAACCAGTGACCCAAGAGAAAAATGGCCAGAAAGAACAAAAGCGGAAATACAGCCAATAATACGTGGAAAGAGACCCGACTTCATTAGCAATCATGGACATGCAAATTAAACCACGATGGAACATCACCACACACCAGTCGGACCAGCAAAAATCTCTTACATCTGAGATAAACTGTTGGTGAGAATGTGGAGCGTGGTGAACTCACATACACTGTGGGCGAGCATACACTCGCACAGCCGCTCTGTAGAAGGAGCACATGCACACGCCGTGATCTACACCCGGAGAGGGCCCACACAACCGCCATGCATCGCCAGTGACACAGACCATTTGTGATCAATACAGGACAGAATGTAATCAGAACGGACAGAACCACGTCCTACAGACATCGAACATAATGTGGACCAAAAGAGGGAAGTCACAAAATAACAATTAAGTACTATTCTAGCTCTATAAACTTCAAAAAAATAGAAATAAAATTTCAAAACCATACAAATCCAAACTATTCTGTGGAGACCTGCATATAGGCGGTACAACTACTTTTTAAAGCAAAGGAGGAACTTTCGCACCGATCAGGACGGTGATGATCCGTGGACAGGAAAGGAGAGGTTGCGTGGGGAATTTCGAAGGCGCTGACTACTCTCTCTCTCTCCACGTGGTTACAGAGCTGTGTATTTTTAAACGAGCCTCACTGAGGTATACACAGCAAAACCTCCCACTCTAAGTGTACGATGGGTTCTGACAAAGGCACAGAACTCCCAGCACCACCCCCAAGATGCAGGGCATTTCCATCACCCCCAGGAAGCTCCCTGTGTCCCGTGTCCATCAATCCCACCCCAAGCCCAGACAACCACTAGTATGCTTTGTCATCATATGCTTCTGTCTTTTCTAGAAGGTCATATAAACGGAATCGTACAATAGGTCTTTTGTACAGGGCTTTTTTTCAGACAGCAAAATGCATCCAAGCTGTATGGATGTTTGCTGCTTAGTCTCAAAAATACGTTTTATGTTAATTGTTCCACAATTTATAAATTCAGTTATTTTTTAAGAGTTACTCATGTCTTTTCACATGTACAAGTACGTATTTTAATATAAAAAGAACTTAGGGGTGCCTGGAGGGCTCAGTCTGTTAAGTGTCTGCCTTTAGCTTAGGTCATGATCCTGGGGTACTAGGATTGAGCCCCACATAGGATCCCAGCTTAGGGGGGAGCCTGCTTCTTCCTCTCCACGCCATATTCTCTCTTGAGCACATGCGCTCTAACAAATAAATCTTAAAAAAAAAAAAAAAACTTCTAAAAATTTTAAAGGTACACCAATATTTATATATAACTGACAGACTTAAAATAATGAGAAAAATGAATATGAATATCCACCAGAAGACTAAAAATGCCATAATCAGATGATAGAATACTAAGCAGCTCTATAAAAACATGTCCTCAAACAATATTTAAGGATATAACGTATATAGAATATTATGTTAATTTATAAAACACACACCCCCGGGGGTGCCTGGGTGGCTCAGTCATTGAGCATCTGCCTTCGGCTCAGGTCATGATCCCAGGGTCCTAGGACAGAACCCCGCATCAGGTTCCCTCCTCAGCGGGAAGGAAGCCTGCGTTTCCCTCTCCCACTGCCCCTGCTTGTGTTCCCTCTCCCACTGTGTCTCTGTCAAATAAAATCTTAAACACACACACACACAGCTGGAAGTAAACAAACTTAAATAGTTACACTGGTGAATTCTGGGTAGAAGAGTTTTGCCCTTTCCACTTTTTTATATTTTCCAAAATCTCTATGATGGATATGAATTTCTTTTTTCCTCCTTTTTTTCATTTTTAAATTATAGCATAAATTTCTTTTATAACCAGGACAAAAGATTATATAGGATTAAGTATGTTGAGTAGGAAAGAAAAATGTACCTTTCAAACTTAAAAAAAAAAAAAAAATCAGTAAACAAATTCAGTAAATTTGAGTAGGGCACAACTCGGGAGACATAACTTGCAGGTTCGGTTTCAGACCGCTGCGGTCAAGCAAATGCCACGGCACAGCGAGGCAGCTGAACTGTGTGCTTTCCCAGTGCGTGTTAGGTATGTGACGACACGAGGCCTGCCGACCACTAAGTGTGCGGTAACGTGTCTAAAAAGCCAATGTACAGCGTTCAGCGAGTCATGATCACGGATCCCAGATCAATATAGTAAGAAATAATGGAAAAATTTAAAATGTTGCCAAGAACTATTAAATGTGACAGAGACAAAAAGTGAGCAAATACTGTTGGAAAAATGGCCCCGAGAGACTTGCTTTTAAGGCAGAGATGCCACAAATCTTCAAATTGCTTAAAAAAAAGCAAGCAAGCAAGCAAGCAAGCATTACCTGCAAAACACAATAAAACAAGGTATGCCTGTGCAGAAATCTGTTCCTTTTATAAATAATGAGCTATCAGTAAGAAAAATAAGAAAGCAATCCCACTTACAACTGCCCTGAAAAAATATGACGGAATAAATCTAACCAAGGAGGTAGAGACCTGTACCCTGTGATCAGGAAACCACGAGGAAAGAGACGGAAGACACAGACGAACGGGAAGATGTTCCGCGCTCACGGGCCGGCAGAACTGCTGCCGTCACCATGTCCACAGCAGCCAGAGCCACCTGGAGTCCGTGCAAACCCTATCAAACTTCCAATGGCATTTTCTCAAGAAATAGACCAAATAATCCTAAAATTTCTGTGGAACCACAAAAAGCTCTAACTAGCCAAAGTCATCTCTCTCTCTTTTAAAGATTTTATTTGTTTATTTGGCAGACAGAGAATGAGCAGGGGAAGGAGCAGAGGGAGAAGCAGACTCCCCACTGAGCAGGGAGCCCGATGTGGGACTTGATCCTGGGACTCCGGGATCATGACCTGAGCCGAAGGCAGATGCTTCACCAAGTGAGCCACCCGGGCGCCCCGGCAAAGCCACCTTTAGGGGCAGAACAAAGTGGGCAGCCTCGCGCTCCTGGACTTCGAACTATGTTACAAAGCCACAGTAATCCTAGCTGTATGGTCCTGGCATAAAGACAGACACGGAGCCCAGAAACACACCCAACTATCTGACAACAGAGGAGCCAAGAACACACGGTGGGGAAAGAACAGTCTCTTCGACTGACGGTGATTGGAAATCGGAAGCCCCGTGCAGCAGCATGAAGCCAGACCCCCCACCTCACATCACACGCGCACAAAGAACTCATGACCGGTTAGAGACCGGAACCCAGAAAACTCCAAGGAGAAAACAGGCAGTAGGCTCCTTGACACTGGTCCTGGTGACAATTTTTTGGATTTGACCCCAAAAGCAAAGGTGACAAAAACAAAAATAACCAAGAGGGGCTGCATCCTACTGAAAAGCTTCTGCACAGCAAAGGAAACCCCCAACGAAACGAACGGGAGGGAACGTGCGCCGACCCCGACACAGGGCTGATACCCAGAATACAGAGAGAACTCACACAAGCCAACAGCAAAAACCAGTAAGACTCAAAAACGGGCAGAGGATCAGACAGACATTTTCCGCACAAAGACCTGCACGTGACCCACGGGCACGAAAAGGCGCGCGACATCACTACTTGGCAGGAAATGCAAATCAAAACCACAGTAAGGATCTCCCCTCCCACCCGTCAGCACGGCTAGTATTAAACACAAGAACAAAAGAGCCCCCCAAACCAAGAAACGTCCAGTGTGGGTGAGGACCTGGACAACAGGGAACCCTCGTGCGCTGCTGGGGGAAGGTAAATCGGCGCAGCCACTGGGAAACAGTATGGAGGTTCCTCAAAAAGTGGGACGTACAACTACCGTATCATCTGGCGATCCCACTTCTGGACACAGATCCAAAGGGAACGACTCTCCTGACCTGAACAGCCGCCCGTACCCCACGTTCACCGAAGCACCATCTCCAGCAGCCGGGACCGCAGCCCAAGTGTCGGCTGGCACGAAGTGTCGATGTGCATGTACATACCCGACGGCCATAAAATCACGAAAACAGGCTAAAGCAGAATAAAGCAAAGGAAATCCTGCCATCTGCAGCTACACAGATGGACCCGGAGGGCATTATGCTACGCGGAATAAGACAGACTTGTCTTTACAAATACTGGAAGACCACACTTACATGTGAAATCTAAAAAAAAAAAAGAAAAAGAAAAAGAAAAAGTAAAAGAAAAAGAAACCCCCAAAACCAAAAACCAAGCTCGCAGATCTAGAGAATTGTGGGTTGGTGGTTGCAGAGGTGGGGCTTGTGGGACAGGAGAAGGGAGTCAAAGGGCACAAACTCCTGGTTATTAGTAAGTCACGGACACCGACAGGGACAGAACACACAGCATGGCGGCCACAGTTCACCTGCTGGGCTGCGCGTCTCAAAGTTGCTAAGAGAATAAATCTTCAAGGTTCTTACCACCAGAAAAAAAAAAACCTCTGTAACTAGATAAAGTGGCAGATGTTCTCTTCTCGGTTTCTTGTAATCACTGCACCATCTGTACAAATACCAAATGACTGCCTTGTGCACCCAACACGAACACCAACCGCATCTCCGTTTACAGAAAGATCTCAGCCCCGCACGGTCTAGGGAAGCAGAGCTCCGCTCATGGGCCTGCGAGGGGCTCTTCGGTCTGTCGCAAACCCAACAGCGCTGGAAACTAACGGGGGCTGCGGAGGAGAGCGCACGATGGAAGCCCAGGGGCGAGCAGTGCGGAGCGGGGACTGGCACTCGCCCGCGGCGCCCCGACGGCACGCACCTCAGCAGCCCCCTGGGCGGGGAGAAGGCGTAGCAGCGGACCTGCGGGTAGGAGCTCCGGAGCATGAGGGCCAGCAGCGCTGCGGCGCCCGCCCCCAGGCTGTGGCCCACCACCACCAGCCGGTATTCCTGTGGAGAGAGAGGAGCGGCAGCGTTAGCGGAACAAGGCGACCTGCGGCTGGATGACACACAATCAATGAAAAGTCAGAATCTCACGGGAGCAATGCTGAACGCTTGGCTCAAAATCCCATCACTGACGAGGCGCTGGTAAACGTATCTGGCGGCTTGAGAAATCCCCTAGAAACACAGATAAGAGAAGGCGGCCATTGGTCGTCGGACAGGACAGGTCCCATCACACGACAGGGCTAGGGCATGCATGCTTCCGTGTGTCCCCAGAGACGAGGTGAGCACCCGGGGATCAGCAGCCGCGGCTACTGCGCCCCGCCGTGTTCCTGGTCCCCCGCGCAGGGCCGGGCATGGAGCGGGCGCTCCGTCACTGGTTCCGGGGACGAAGGAAGGGGTGACATCCACAACACCTTTCCCAGCCAGTGGATCTTTCTACGGCTTTTCTGTAGCTACACGGTATCCTGCCATATGCGCTGACCACACTTCGGCCGAGTCCCGACGGCCGGTCCGATCTAGCTGATAGAGGACTGATCTTTCAGCGTGATGTCAAAACAAAAAAGCTCTGAGTTGGTAATAGCTGATTAAGCATCCAGTTCCCACAGACGCAAAACTAAGACCATGGAAGCAGAGTTCTAGGAAGGTTAGGTTTTAGTTTAATTTCAAAAAATATATAAAACAGGGGTGCCTGGGTAGCTCAGTGGGTTAAGTCTCTGCCTTCAGCTCAGGTCATGGTCCCCAGGATCCTGGGATCGAGCCCCGCATCAGGCTCTCTGCTCAGCAGGGAGCCTGCTTCCCCCTCTCTCTGTGCCTACTCATGATCTCTGTCAAATAAGTAAATAAAATCTTTTAAAAAAATACATAAAACCTAATAAATACAGCCATCCTAAGAGACAGGATTCCTGAAAATGCAGCCATCTTCACGGACGAGAGAGCCCTCCGTGATGAGACAGGCCTGCCTTCTCTCCCGGCACAGAGTGGGAGAGATCCTGTGCTGAGACAGGACAAGCGGGACTGCCTCGAAAACTGCAAATTCCCAAGTCAGTCACTACCGAGTTCGGTGGGAGAAGGCCGACCCTGGCTGCATACAAGAGAAGCTACGAGGAGGTTCGACAGGTTTCCCATCTGCACGGAGCATCTCCTGACGGACCAGGATGCTTCCCCAGCCTCCCCTCGGCCAGCAGTGCAGCCGCCTCCCAACCCCCACAGGGACCTACTCCGGGACAGGTGGAGCCAAAGGTGACCTGGATACAGCATCGCCGGCAGGAGGCCCTGCCTGTGACACACGGACAAGGCGTTCGGTGGCACCACTTTGAACTCAAGCCCTCAGGCCTGACCTGGGCTGGAGGAGGCCAGGCCCAGAGCGCACAAAGTCTTGACCTGCGGGCGGATTCTAAGAACAAGGCCACAGCCCAGCCCACGGGATCCTGACGCGTACATGTGGCCGGCTACTAATTGTGTCTGTGAGAAAATAAGACATTTCTTTGTTTTTCTACACACATGCCCGGTAGTGACACCGGACTCCTCTGTGACGTGAGGCTCATAAACAGAGTTAAGGGTTGATGGGAAAGTTCACATTCCCGGGACCGTCCCTCAGCTAAATGGTGGGAGAAGGAATGTACCGAAACTGCCCAGTGGGACACGGGGGCTCCATCGGCTATAGTCTGGTTCTGACACATACTTTTAAAAAAGATTAGGCATTTTACTTAAAAAATGATCATCACACAAAACACACACTGTGTATAAAGCAGCACCAGCCCCCCGCCCTCCACCCCAACATCTCTCTCCCCGGAAGGAGCTGCTGTAACTTCCAGGACTGGTCCTTCCCTCACACGTGCAAGCACTCTACTCTGCCCAGCCACCGTGGGACACTGCCTTGTGCCCAGCAGGACGACCGGAAGCATCAAAAGCCAGCAAGGAAGCGGCCCCGAGCGCGCGGAGAACAAGGCCGGACTGTGTGAACACAGCCGGGGCCTCCGTGACACATCCCAGGTGCCACCAGCACACATGGTGACTCCGCTCCTGGGCAGCGTCCCTGAAGCATGGAGGCAGGGACCCAAACGGCTGTTCCCAGCCACAGCCCAGACGTGGCCCCCGCATCCATCCATGTGGTCTTGGCACACAGTGGGGCGTCCAGCAGCCAGCAGGGGAAGGGGACTCTTGACACGTGCTACTGCCTTGGCTCGACCTCGAGGACATGGCTCGGTGAAAGGACAAGTAACACCTGACTCCGGTTCTGCGAGGGCCCAGAACAGGCACACTGGGGGGCACCGGAATGGCGGTTCCCAGGGGCTGGGGGGCGGGCGGGGAGGAGCGATCGAGGAGGCTCTGACTGCAGATGGTGGTCGTGGGGACACAGCCTTCTGAATGTCTCTGCTGTCACAGAGTCGTATACTTAAAAAGGGTTATGATGATCAACATCATGTTATGTAATTAAAATCCTATTAAAAAACAACTCTGGGGACGCCTGGGTGGCTCAGTTGGTTAAGCAGCTGCCTTCGGCTCAGGTCGTGATCCCAGCGTCCTGGGATCGAGTCCCGCATCGGGCTCCTTGCTCAGCGGGGAGCCTGCTTCTCCCTCTGCCTCTGCCTGCCATTCTGTCTGCCTGTGCTTGCTCTCTCTCCCTCTCTCTCTCTCTCTGACAAATAAATAAATAAAATCTTTAAAAAAAAAAAAAAAAACCTCTGCCCCAGACCGGCCATTTCTGTCCCTGGAGGAGGAGACTTGAAACCCGCGGCAGGCACAGGAAGAGTGAAAGGAGAACGTGCGCGCTGTGATACCGGCAGAGGGAACCCGCTGGGCGACAGGGAAGTGCCGGGGGCACCTGCCACTCCAGGGGCGGGAGGGTCTGGGGGGTCTCCTGGGTGGGGGGCCCCGTGCTGAGCTGCAGCTTCTCTTCTCCATGACCACAAACGCCTCCCATCAAGGGGAGAAGAGCGTTCAACCCGGGTTCAAGTGCCAACGGACACATTCCAATTAACTGTGGCCTCTGGCAAGTCCCCTGATGGCTCTGAACCTGCTCCTTCCTCTTAAGAAACCAGAGCAACCTCGTGAGGCTGCCGTGAGGATTTCTATGGAGAGAAGGAAAAGCCTTACTGTGCACAGCACTGGGCAGCTGGTCGCTACCTGCCGTGTGGTTAGCACCCCCGGGAGACGGTCAGACTTGGAAAAATCCTGACCCCCTAGAGGTTCTCCTTAATGGTACATTCCTGAACACACACCCCAGGGCTTGTACCTTGTGTGCCGAACAGTCCTGCAGCCCACACTCTAAGTTGAGGGTCTCACTCTCCGCTGACAGGTCCGTGAGGATGTCCTACAAAGAGCGCATTGGAAGAGGCCGTTGGGACGAGCTGCGCGCAGAGGCCGGCGGGGCAGGTCCCTCTGAGGGACCGTGGAGCACTACGGTCGCCTGGGTCAGACCACTGAGGACTGAACCAGACACCCAACCTCAGGAGGGAAACCCAGGTAGCCAGGAAACTCCTGAGGGACCCACCGCAAGCAGCGGGCGTGTGACGCAGCTAAGGCACACCTTCTGCCTTTCCTCACTCCACACCTCTTCTAAGTACTCATGAAGCACAGAGCCCTGTACCTGGGTTTTGAACAAAGTATGGTTCCTATCCTCAAGGGGCTATCAACAGCTCACTGAAACCTAAGGGAGGGTAAGAGATTCATGGGCGTGGGGAGGGTGCACTACAGAGCTGGGGTGGGGGTAGACTTCCTGGAGGAGGTGGCATCTGAGCAAAAGATTTAAGGAAAATCTTGCTTTCAGGGAACAGGGACAGCAACCCCACCCAAGGGGCCAGGAAGACCCAAGGCAGAGAGCATCTGAGCACAGGAAGCAGATAGAGGGGCAGGCACCCATGTAGAGCCCAAGAGGCAGGTGTCCCCCCAGGACCCAGGGCAGCTAACCCACTGGGGAGTGGACTCCATAACTATACCCTGCAAAGCTTGGGGGGACTCTGGCACACTGGAGAACCACTGGCAGGCTGAGCTCGGGGTAGAAACCAGAAAGGCGGGCTGGGGTGAGGTCACTAAACACCAACAGAGCTGTGATAAGACACATAAATTTTCTATTAAAAAGTAATGGGGGGGGTGCCTGGGAGGCTCAGTCGCTTAAGCATCCGCCTCTTGATTTTGGCTCAGGTCATATCTCAGGGTCATGAGAGAGAGCCCAGTGTCGAGCTCTGCGCTGGGTGCGTAGCCTGCTTAAGATTTTCTCTCTCTTCTCCTTCAGCCCCTCCCTCCCCCACTCACAAGCTTTCTCAAAATAAATAAATAAATAAAAAATCTTGGGGTGCCTGGGTGGCTCAGTTGTTAAATGTCTGCCTTTGGCTCAAGTCATGATTCCAGGGTCCTGGGATCGAGTCCTGCATCAGGCTCCTTGCTCCACGGGAAGCCTGCTTCTCCCTCTCCCACTCCCCCTGCTTGTGTTCCCTCTCTCACTGTCTCTCCTCTCTGTCAAATAAATAAAATCTTAAAAAAAAAAAAAAAAGTAACGGGGTGGGGTGCGCCCAAGGGTGGTTTTTAAGAAGCAGTGGTAACATCTGACCCATGGTCTAGACAGACAGTCCCGTCTGTGGACGGAATAAGGACTGACTGAGAAGATAAGAGACCAGAGACAGGAACCAAGGTAGTAAACTGCTTCCCAGGCGTGTGGGGGAGGGGAAGTGGCGCTGCGGGCAGGGCCACAATGAGGGCCACGGGGCTGCGAATGGGGAGACAGCCAGAGAGATCTGGGCAGGAAGCCAGGAGAAAAGGCAAGAATAAGTGCATGCTTCCTTCCGGGGCCAGCTGGGGAATGCTGCGGAATCACCAGAAGCGGGGCCGGGGTGGGTGAGGCATCTGCTTGTCTCCGGCAGAGCCCTGGGCAGGTGCGGAGTCCTGGCCAACACCCAGAGTGGCAGGCCCTGGCCGCAGGAGGCCGAGAGCTCCTACTGTGGTGTCTCACTACACTTTCTGGGTCAGTGGGGAAGTGAGGATCAGGAAACGAGACTGAGGAATGGCCAAGAACAGACCAGAGAGCACGACACAGGAAGAACGCAGCAGCCGCCCACTCATCTGCACCGGGCAGGGAAGGCGGGGGCGGGCAGGCGGGGCAACAGGGCTCCACAGCAGGCCCTGCGGCCCTGGTGAGTCGGGGGGCGCCTCTGGAGGAAGTCCTCCACTGAGGAACCCAGGCCTGCCGCTCTGTTTCTGACGCTTCTCAGTGAAAAGAACAGAATCCAATCATTTCTCCAAAGGCAGCACGTAACAGCCCCGGGTAGGCTTCTCCACTTTCTATCCTGGTCTTTTCTGCTACACCTGCTGCTCTAACTGATGAGGACTCTATCCCCTGTTCCAGCAAAGGTGGGTCTCCTGGCACCCCACCCCTCGTCCCGGGGCCTCGAGCACGGTGCTCCTTACCTGCAGAGACATGGTTCCTCTCACTGCTACCACGACAGATTCCTTCCTGTGGTCCAGAGCCACTAAAAAGGGAAGCTCATAGACCTGAGGGTGAGGGAAAGAAGCATGAGTTCTGGAGAGTGAGAGCGCGCGGCTACGGGGCCGAGTTCGCCCAGCCCAGCGTCTCTAACAGCTGGGCAGTGGCGCTGTTCTCCCACAGAAGGTGGGCTGCCTAGAACCCAGGGCAGTATCTCTACAAAGACTTCTGACTCCATCTCGCATTAAGTCCGTGTGTGTGTGTGCGCGCGCATTTTCTGGGGGAGGTAATTTATAACTTCCGCCACACTCTCAAAGGACCCCAGGACCCCAGAGCAGTGACGAGGCGCCGTTGTACCGACCTTGTCATGAAAGCTTATGTGAATGAAATCCCTGTACTGCAGGCCCGTCGTGTGCAGGATGGAGCCGAAGTGGCAGTGCAGCTGGTCGCCGCCGACCAGGTCGTAGTCCGTCGTCCTGCTTCTAAAACTAAACACACGGCGAACGTGTCAGTTATGGTACTGAGCAGGGAGCATCACCCCCACTGTCCCGTCCCCCCAGCACACATGAGAACCAGAGTTCACTATGCTCAGCACTTACTCTGGCTCCCGAATAATGGCCTTTACCATTTCTGGGCACACCTGTTACTAGAGTTCTGACTTCTGGAGTCGTGTTCGTGTTTTACATAACCAAAAAATATATTAAGAAGTGGAGAGACTCTCAAATCTCCAGGAATAGGGCAAACTGGCATCCTGTTTGCTGATACGACGGAGCAAGAAGTGCGCAATGTTGCTTCTGGGGAATTCCTGCCAAAGATGTGTAACTTGACTCTAATCCGGAAGAGACCATCGAATACAAACTGAGAGCCATTCACAAAATACCTAGGCTACCACGCAATGCAATGTCAGCCTCACACAAGACGTAAAACAAGGAGGAACTGTGCCAGATAGACACCAAGTGTGATGCGTAAGCTTCACGTGGAGGAAACCTTACTCTGGAGGCCACTCCTGGGACAAGCATGAAACCGTGACTCCAGAACCTAAGTGAGCTCTTGCTTAACGCTAGCTATGCTGGCGCAGAAGCGTCCTGAGCACGTGCAGAAGGTCCTCGTTCTCAGGAAACGGGGCCCGAGCGGCAGGGGGTAAGGGGCGCGCCCTCCGCCGCTGGAGCTTCAGCAGAGCAACGGTGACACAGCACATGTGACCACACTGAGTCACAACTGGTGGCTCCAGATAAAGGATCGATGGGTGTTCCTGGTACCGTGCTTGCGGTTTTGAAATATTTCAAAACAGAACATTTTTGGAAAGGGCAACGGGATTATTTTTAGAAAGTACAGCGAGGGCTCCGAGGAGCACTGAGCAGCATGACCGCGGGGCCGGGCGCGCCCACCCACCAGTCCCCGCCAATCTTGCAGAGCCCAGTGAAGGGGTTCCGGTAGACGTAGAGGGGCCACCCGTAGGCCGCTGCTGCAAACTGCACGTAATGGCGACAGTTGGCTAACTCGGTGTCCAAATCAGCTTCCTGGAAGAGAAGAACAACAGAGCCCATCACGGTCAGGACCGACGGAGATCATAACCTGAACTCCAACTCCTGGTGACGCCCCTTTCTTTCCTCGTTGAATAGACCTCAGGGGTCTTCCACAGGGAAAACTTGTCCTGGAACAGGGACAAAGAAAGACTCTGGTTTTACAGGACTGTAGCCAGGACGGTGGACGTCAACAGCAAGAACCCCTACTATAACTCCTGCGGCCCCTGCTGGAACAAGCCAGTGACGAGCACGAGGCGCGTGAGGACAGCAGAGCGCCAGGCCCCTGCATGAGGTGCAGAGAACGACACCCACCCATGTGCAACCTCCTTCAGAAGCCAACACCTGCGGCAGGAAAACTCCTCCAGCAAAACCCAACTGTTTCTGCTCCCTCGGCCCAGAGAAGAGAGCACACGCACCCGGGGGAGTCAGGCCCATCTCAGAAAGGACTTTTGCTGTACAGATTTCAACAATTTCCTAAAAGAAAATGCTTTAAAAATACAATGGATGGTGGAGCAGCCAGCACAAGCCACACACCACATTCCAAGCCAACGGTCCTGAATTCGCTGCTGGCCAGTCTGTTTCGTTTTTTTGAAGATGTATGAATAGGAGTAAATGTCGAAACCTGACAACCAAACAGGAAGGGGCTTACCTGGGGGGGTCCTGGGGAATGGCTGATCACCTCATCTGGCTCCTGGCTGTTCCTGATATTGTCCTGTTGCTGATGGAGAAGGGTGAGGCCCGCCGCAATGTCGCTGGGCACCAGGTCTGTGTCCTGGATGAAAACAGTGGCTTGTCGCACAACTCAGCAGGGATGGCCTTTGAGTTCCTTAAAAGTCAGTTTATTTTTTACAGTTCACACACACGCACACACACAGTTACACGTAAAGATGTTCCTTAAGAATATTTTCCTTTCAAGACTCCATCTGTATGTGAGCTTGATTTTTACAATCCTGCACTCAGACAAATCCACGGGAGAACAGAGAAATGCTGCTGGACCCTTATTTTCAAATTTCATTTCAAGCTAATGTAGCTACTTAACTCAGTTCACAGCTTTTGTATAGTTGGGAGCAAATGGATAAGGAAGTTCACCATCTTTGTACTAAATGGCCAATTTTAGCCCAAATTTAGACTCTTGCTCAAAATGCCATGGTTCTGTTCCAAGAGTCCCTGGTAGAGATTTAAGAGGCTGAACTTGGACTCTGTGGCTACAGCAAGCCTCCAAAAGAACCTCAGACAAGGAAAGCAGCAGGGGGAGGTCTCCTGTGCCCGCCTCCCCCTTGTCCTTCAGGTGGGATATGGAGTAGCAGGAATCCTCAGCTGCCTCCAGCCACTTCCGGTCCGCAAGGAAGCACCAGGCACTGGCCACTCGGCCTGAGCCACCGGTTCTTCCAACTATCTTAGGCCCAGACCAGAGCACTCCTTGAAGGTTAGTTTAGGAAGAAACACTTCTCCAGTCCCTGGATGTAGGCAGCCGCCTGGGGCCAACCTACAGGCCAGCCCTGGGCCCCACAGACGCCACAGAGAGGCAAGGAGGGACCGGCAGTCACGCAGGACGTCATGAGAACTCCTCTCCCTTCCCAGGTCTCAACACCGAACACAACAGTTCCCCAGAGAACATTACTGGAAAACGCTGGATGTGGAAGAAAACGAGTGTTCCCAAATCACTGAAGAAACCGCTCTAGAATGAAGACACCTGCCCACCCAGTAGTAACATACTGAAACTCTCCTTCAGGAGTAGAGTCATCTATCACGTCTATCACGCTATGAAGTAGCAGACGGGGCCTGACAGCTCCCTGGACACACGGCACCGCCCACACCTGGCGCCTGCAGAGGGGACCAGCTGGCAAATCCGCCCCACAACATGCAGGTTCCATCACGGAGCTCCTTAAAAATGAACTAAGAATCCCGACAGTGTAACAAACAGGTGGCTACACCAGGACGCACCCGCCAGGGAGACGGGTCCGCGAGCGCAGGGCCCTGCACTAACACCCCCCGACCCCGCCACGCCACACAGCACACATGTGCAAGAGCACTTTGGCGTGAACAGAGTATTCATGTTAACATGAGACATTTACTGAGGAGAAAGAGACGAAAGCAGACCCCTTCAGCTTACTGAAAAGTAGGTTGAGAAAAGCTCTGCCGTACTCGAAAAAGCTACTCGAGTATGGTCGTCCTTCCCGATGCAACAGCACAGCAGCTTGATTCTGGTTTCCCACACGCTCGTAGCTGCTGTCTTGAGGCCATTAAGTAGCTGGCTGGACTCACGACTATCCAGGTGGTTGGGGCCAGCGGAGGGATATGGAGCCATTTTCCCCCCGAGGGGGTCAAAGACGATGATGATGGTGACCACGGTGGAGACGATGATAACCCAGCTGCAAAACAGAGAGAGAAGGCATGAGGACCCTGGGTCCCACGTCCAGATGCGGCTCTCCCAGAACCAGGTGGAGGTGAGCCACTTGTTTTTTCTAGAAAGTTCTTTATAGGCCTGTGGCTGACCCTGGTCCCACAGAAGTCAGAGCCTTAGAAGTGAAGACCACAAAAGAGAAAAGGAGGTGCCTGGTAGGCAGAGTTGCAGCCTGGACACGGAAGTAGCTGGAACCTGTTCTCCATGGTCCGTCCACTGGCCATGACCCAGGCCATGTTTGGTAAAACCCAAAGAACTTTGCCACATCGTGAGATACTCTGATGGGTTTTTCATTCATACATTCAGGGCACAATGTGCCAGACATCATGGTTCACGAACACGTGCACAGGAAAATGCACCTCTGTGCAGGGACTCTGCTGCCCCTGCATGTGCGGCGTGGGAAGGGCAGCGTCAGCATGAGTCTCCACCAGGGGAAGTAACTAGATCCTTCCTAAGACTGCGAGCCTGGAGACTGGGAAAAGCCAATCCCATCCATTAGTCCCTCACAATTCCTGACACTGTTGTTTCTTCTCATTCCGCCTTTAGTTTTTGCCCTTGATTTGGTCTTTGGGTTTTCTTCTTTCTAATAACAGAAAGAGTGGAATAGAGAAGAGCAAGAACCAGCAAGAAAAAGAAATGTTATCAATAAATGTATTAACGGGAGATAAATTATTCCTTACATATAAATACATGTCTCGGTTTTTATGATTTACTCAAAAAGGTCCAATTTCAGGGCACCTGGGTGGCTTAGTTGTTAAGCATCAGCCTTCGGCTCAGGTCATGATCCCAGGGTTCTGGAATCGAGCCCCACATCGGGCTCCCTGCTCAGCAGAGGGCCTGCTTCTCCCTCTCCCTCTGCTGAGAGGTCTGCTGCTCTAACTACTTGTGCTCTCTCTATCAAATAAATAAAATCTTAAAAAAAAAAAAAAAGTCCAATTTCTAACAATTTGAGGAAGCCCGCATGACACTGGGCTATCTGCAGTGACTCAGAAAGGTCTGTTTCCTCACATCTCAAATGCACCTGAGACAAGAAACTGAAAGAGAAGACGGAAGACCCCACCTGATGACAACTGTGGCAACGATGCCGCTCACCACCGTCTTGTCACACTGAACGTCGTCCGCTATCCAGGCAGCCCCCAGAGAGGCCCAGACCATCTCCGGCAGAAAGAGCGCTAGGCGGAGGTAAAGCAGTTTGGACATAGATTTCCGTGGTCCAGGATTACAGATGGTTCCTAAAACACAAAAGATACTCAAACTGGGCACCTGGCTTCCTCGGAGACTTCCTTTCCACAGAAACAGAGGGCGGAGAGCATCTGTTACTACTGTAGGTGGTTTCTACTCTCAATTGGAAATCAGTGCCGAAGGCTGAGAGCAAGTGACCAAGTCAGGGGTAAAAATAGGACAAAAAGCCTCAGATTCATTTCCTAGACTTACGAGGGTCTCAAGAGACTTCAGGGTTCTAACTGGGATGGCCATACAATCATTGCCCAAGCTGGGGCACTTCTGAGAGAGGAAGGAGGGGCTACGAATAATTATGCTGGGACATCGGGCACAAAACAGAACTGTCCCGGGCCAGCAGAGATACACGGTCACCCGACTCTAGAAAATAACTCCACCATCTGCTCGAGATGTATGGCGTTCAGGCACCACGTGAAACACTTAACACCCATTATTCTGTAATCCTCACAGCTCTGAAGATAGTTACTGCCCCATCTTACAAATGAGGAAACTGAGGCTAAGAGAGCTTAGTAACTATTTTCTAAAACATAACCCAAGAGGTGCCTGGGTGATAGGGTTGATTAAGCCTCTGATTCTTGATTTCCGCTCAGGTCATGATCTCAGGGTCATGAGACAGAGCCCTACATATGGCTCTGTGCTCAGCGGGGAGTCTCCCTGAGATTCTCTCTCTCCCTCTCTCTCTGCCCCTTCCCCCACTCTGTCAAATAAATAAACAAAATCTTAACAACAACAACGACAAAACCCCCACAATCCAGGTCTGCATGGTCCTGGCTCTCCAGTTCACCAGGGTCCGCACTCTTGGAAAGTGAACAATTCTGACGCACGGGAACACTTGAAGAAACCCAACACATAGACGCAACCTTTTCACCGTGTGTCTCCCACAAACCCAAGTGGCCCACTGAGGTCCATGCGCTTTAATTCTCCATGTAAAACCTCAGCTCTCTCCCTCTGGGAAAAGGTGTGATAAGTACTAACTGAAGCGACACAAAAATGCCAAATGATTAAAACGAAAACAGTGGAAAAAAAAACAAAAACCCAAAACCATGAGTGAAGACAATCTTAAGATTTAAAGAATGATCTGGTGAGGAAACAGCTTTTTTTTTTTTTTTAAAGATTTTATTTATTTATTTGACAGAGAGAGATCACAAGTAGGCAGAGAGGCAGGCAGAGAGAGAGGATGAACCAGGCTTCTACGACACAATCACTTCTACTTAGGGGCTCGATCCCAGGACCCCGGGATCATGACGACCTGAGCCAAAGGCAGAGGCTTTAACCCATTGAGCCACCCAGGTGCCCCGAGGAAACAGTTGTTATGTTCCAAGAATCACCTTCCATTAGACTGGGTAACTAATTAGACTCATGCTCTAAAGTTTCTGTTTGGCACAAAGACAAAATATAAGGTAACCAAAACAACTCTCTCTCCCCGAGGGACTAAGGGTGCGGGCCTAACACCCCCGCGCCCCGCCGGGAGCCCGCTGCAACCAGCCGACCACGGGCAGCAGGGAACTCCGGCTGGGCCGGCCCCCAGCAGCACCCACAGCGCCCGGCCCGGCACTCCGCCAGTCCGTGCATGAAATACAGTCGTAAATAAGGAAGCAGAAAATGGAGTTCTAAGATTCCAAAAAGAAATCAAGATACTGAAAAAAACCTCCTTTATCCAGTCAAACCCACCGATGAAAACATAATTATTTACTTAGATAAGAGATCTTCCTCTCGAGGCAAGGAGGGCCCGGCGAGGACCTGCTGCTCCCGGGGTGCTGGGATGTGGAGGCCCCATGACCGCCGAGCAGAACCTCCTCGCGGAACGGACTGCGGCGCCGCCCGGGGCTTCACCGCACAGAGCCACTCGTGCGAAGATCACAGAACACAGGCCCGTGTCACAGCATCTGGGCTTCAACGGCTCTACACACTGCCCCGACCTTCCCCAGCGGGAGACGAGCACGGAGGTGACGCAAGGAAATGGCCCAGAACCCGCATTGAACACAGCAAACGGCACACCCTGGAGGCTGAGGGTGCTCCGCCGTGAAAACGGGGTAGTCGTGAGGCTGGACCTTCCTTAACTAAGCCTCCCCCATGATAGGAACAGAAGGATTTCACCAGGGCGGTTCTCAGGTCAACACCAGAAACCGCAGCATCGAGCTTCTCCCCAGCTACGCTGCACCGATGACTGATGACCGGGAGAGAGAGGAGCGCACGTGCCTCAGTGTCTTGGATCAAGATGACCGAACCCTGCTGGTCCCACATGTGCCCCCTGCAGCTTGGGGTGTCTCTCCGAGAGAGTAAGACCAGCCCAAAGCTACATAAACATGGCCCTCCAGCATGAGCGACAGGTTAATTACTGAGACGCCTCACGGAACAAAAGGGGCAACAGAAGTTACCCACGTATCAAGAATAAAATTAACAAGGATGCCTGGGTGGCTCAGTGAGTTAAGCACTGACTTTTGATTTTGACTCAGATCATGATCTCAAGGCTGGCACTTAAACTAACGTGATTTATAAAATATTGCTTTTAGTTCAGTTATGGCCCCTCTCACCACAAGTAACAAAAGTTGAAAAACAGGAAGGACCCAGGACATGCCCTGACTCGGGGACTGAAGTGCAGCGCTGGGACAGGCGTCCCGGCTCTCTGGCTTCTCACGACTCTGCCCTCCTGTGTGTCAGCTCGTCCTGGCTGTGAGTGGAGATACACCAGGAATTCAACAGCTCCTCCCTCCACAGAATCACCAGCCTGAAAACACTGTATTACTTCTGTGTCTTTCCTCGAGGATCAAGACTCCCCAGAACCTTCCAGAAAATTCCCGAGTTTCACTGGCTCCAACTGGGTCGCATGTCCGTTCCGGAACCAGTCACTGACATGGGAGCATCATTCCTGAGCTGGGTGGAGAGCTGGCTTCTCTGACACACTTACTTCATATGTGAGGGATGGGGGACGTCCCAAATAAAACTGGGTTGTTTGGAAGAGGCTGCCGGACAGGCAACCCGCCCATAACACAAACTGCTAGCACAGAACGCCTAACGTACACCATCGGATGTATTCTGAGCTCTGACCGTGAGCGTGAGACGGTGCAGGCCTTAGGCAAGTGCTGAAGGGGAGCAAACACGACCATCCACCACGGTGTATGTGCCCCGACACCACCAAAGATGTCTGAAGAAAAAATACTCAAGGGAAAAAAAGCTCACATTCCTGCTTCAGATCTGAACACTGAGTCTCCTAACCAGAACAGGACATGAAGAGAAAGGGCCAAGAAATGAGATGGTGCCACAAATGAAGTGACACCAACCCAAATACTTCACCTTGCAGAAACTCAGACTTCACGAAAGGCTCCATAGCGCTGGGGCACGTGGCTGGCTAAGCTGGTTAAGCGACCGACTCTCGGTTTCAGCTCAGATCATAATCTCAGGGTCGTGAGATCAACCCCTGCACCGGGCTCCGCACTCAGTACGGAGTTTGCTTGAGGTTCTCTCTTTCCCTCTGCGAACCCCCACCCACACGCTCTAAGAAACAACAAAAACACAACATTGAAACCACAACTCCATGGTGCTAAAGCCACAGAGCAGGGACTGACACAGAACAGAATGGGGACCTTCTTTGCTCTAGACATTCATGCACGCATTCATGTTTTCACGGGCATGCTCAAATACACAGCGCTTTCTTTTCCGTACATGTCTCTTTAAGTGGGCACATGCCACATCTCTTAGACATTTTTAAAACCCTGTGGTCTTTCTCATGAAATACTCGGCCACTAACATTTCTCCATCACTCCCCACAAGCTACCCCCATCTTTTCAGTTTCAGTTGGTCATTCACCGCCGAGATCACGACTCTGTTGCCCAGGGTTATCAGCTACTGCCTCCCAGTGCTTTCATCATCATCTGGAATGTGTGAGCCTGCCTCCCCCAGCCCCACTCAAGCAATGATGAAACGTGCTGGAGGGGAGCGTGTCATTTAGCCCTGCCTCTGACCGCCGAGTTTTTAGTTTCTAATGCACCACAGTGCTCAGCTCCTCCTATGAACCTGATAGGAGGTTCATACAGGGAAGGCTCCCAACATTTTCAGCAAAGTAACTGCAAAAACTGTAACATGGAGAAAAAAATTATCATTAAGAGTAGATGGAGGGGGGCGCCTGGGTGGCTCAGTAGGTTAAGCCTCTGCCTTCGGCTCAGGTCATGATCTCGGGGTCCTGGGATTGAGCCCCACATCGAGCTCTCTGCTCAGCGGGGAGCCTGCTTCCCCCTCTCTCTCTGCCTGCCTCTCTGCCTACTTGTGATCTCTCTGTCAAATAAATAAAATCTTTAAAAAAAAAAAAAAAAAGAATAGATGGAGGGCGCCTGGGTGGTTCAGTCGTTAAGCATCTGCCTTTAGCTCAGGTCATGATCTCAGGGTCCTGGGATCGAGCCCCACATTATATTCCTTGCTTGGCAGGAAGCCTGTTTCTCCCTCTTCTACTCCCCCTGCTTGTGTTCCCTCTCTCGCTGTCTTTATATCAAATAAATAAATGAAATCTTAAAAAATAAAAACAGATGGAACTGTTACTGAACTGAACTTTAATAAAAAAGGACAAATAACTCAACTTAAAATGGGGGAGGGGCACTGGAGGTGGCTCAGTGGGTTAAAGCCTCTGCCTTCGGCTCAGGTCATGATCCAAGGGTCCTGGGATCGAGCCCCACATTGGGCTCTCTGCTTGGCAGGGAGCCTGCTTCCCCCCCTCTCTCTACCTACTTGTGATCTCCGTCTGTCAAATAATAAAATCTTAAAAACAAACAAAAACAGGGAAAGGATCTGAGTAGACACATCATAGATAAACGAATGGCCAGTAAGCTACGAGAGGATGCTCACCAAGAACTGCAAATCACCACCTCAGAGAGATCCACCAGAAGGACGGCTAGGATCGGAAAGTCAGACAAAGGTAAGCGCTGCTGACAATGGGGAGAAACCGAAACTCTTTATAAACTGAAAGAGAAATGGTGTAGCTGCTTGGACTCCAGTCCGGAAGCTCCCCAGAAGGTTAAACATGGGGTTACCACATGATCTGGCCATTCCATGCCTAGGCACACATCCAAGAGAAATTAAAACCTCTGCCTGTACAAAAACACCTATGTGAATGTTCACAGCAGCTTTATCTGGAATAGCCCCAAAGTGTTAATAATCCAAATGTCCACCGACTGACAAATGGGTAAGTAAAATGTGGCAAACCAGTCGACGTAATTTTTTTAAAATTTTGATTTATTTGAGAGAGAGAGAGAGAGAGAGGGCATGAGTGCCCAGGAGCAGGGGTCGGCAGGGGGCAGAGGGAGAGGGAGGCTCCACACTAGGCAGGGAGCCTGATGTGGGGCTGGATCCCAGGACCCTGGGATCATGACCTGAGCTGAAGGCGGATGCTCAGCCGACTGAGCCAATATTATTCAGTCTTAAGAAGAATGAAGAGTTGACACACACTAAAAGATGAATGAACCCAGAAAACATGCTAAGTTTAAGAGGCCAGACCCAACGGCCACATAGGGGATGACTCCACCTGTTTGACCCAGAACAGGCAGATCTACAGACAAAGTAGGTCAGCAGATGGCTAGAGCTGAGGAAATTGGGGGAAAATGAGGAGTGACTGCTAACAGGCATAGGATTTCTTTTTGGAGGTGAGGAGAATGTACTAAGATTGTGTGAAGGCTGCAAAACTCTGGGAATATACTAAAAATCACGATCTTGGATGCTTCCGATGGGTGAATTGTACAGTACACGAATTATATCTCAAAAAGGAAAAGGCTACCCTTTACCTTTCATGCTGACACACGTGATGGCGGCCACTGTACATATAATAATTGCTAGGAGAACAAGAAGAACGATCAAGTAACTGCTGAGCAGGGCGCCACCTGTACAGTCCAGCTTCCCTTGGTGCATGAGGTACAAAGTCAAAATGCCAATCCACCTGCCGAGAGATAGGGAGGGTCAGAAAGGGAAACCAAGGGACTACATTATAAAACACTACAGAGGGCGCCTGGGTGGTTCAGTCATTGGGAGGGGTCTGCCTTCAGCTCAGGTCGTGATCTCCGGTATCGAGCCCTGAGTTGGGCTCCCTGTTCAGCAGGAGGCCTGCTTTTCCCTCTCTCACTCCCCTGCATGTTCCCTCTCTCGCCGTGTCTCTGTCAAATAATTAAATAAAATCTACTAAAAATTTTTTTAAAAAATTACAGGAAGAAATAAAAGGAGTTAATATTTTTTTTAAAAATTTTAATTAAATTTTTTAAAAAAGAGTTAATTTCCCAAGGCAAGGTGAAGTGTGCTTTGGAATACAATTTTCTCCAATAAAAGATCTACTAAGAAAAATAATAAAAGATCTACTAAGTCAATTAAAGAGTGTGACTTTTTTTAAGCCAATTTTTATTTATTTTTAAAAGATTTTATTTATTTGACAGAGAGAGAGATCACAAGCAGACAGAGGCAGCCGGGGAGAGAGAGAGAGAGGGAAAGCAGGCTCCCCGCCGAGCAGAGAACCCGACATGGGGCTCGATCCCAGGACCCCGAGATCATGACCTGAGGGGAAGGCAGAGGCTTAACCCACTGAGCCACCCAGGTGCCCCTAAAGCCAATTTTTAAAGAAATGAGTTTTATACTTCCTGTGTTTACATGATCGTTCCTAATTCTATGCCTGCTCTCATAGCAAAGAGGCACTTAATGCCATAAGCAGGCAACTATAATGCGGGCTGATGAAAAACAGCTACCTTATCATGACTCAGAAATACACAAGTGTAAACCAACAAAATGCAGGCTTGCTAAAATATTAACAAGATACGTTGATTTCTGGGGTTTTAACAAGGAACTGACAATCACACACTGTCGTCAGCTGTGTGTAATGCCAAAAAACCCGGAGGGGGTAAATCAAGATATGCCAAGACGTTCCACAGGGAACACTGATAATCTTGCAAGGCCACGTACTGCAGACTTAGTATCTTCTATAATTCAGTGCAGAACAAGGAAAGACAGCACCAAAGGGCTGTATTTCAGGAAATGGCTGAGCAGCGCTGGCAAGAACACTGTATGAAGGATTCAAGCCCAGGTGTGGAACTGGGACTAGAGAACATTTTATGCTTTTGACAGTTTTGTGATATGAGGACTTTGGGTCTGGAAATAACAATGGGAAATAACCTCAGAGAGACTCAGCTATGAAAACTATGGAACTACTGAGAAGCCGCTTCCAGGATTTCACGTTTTTATATTCCTTTCCCCTCAAGAATGCACTCTTCGATTACAGTGGTGCTGTATTTATTCCCTGCTCAGCCTCTCTGGGAGCAGACTTGAGGAGCCCAATTCCACTTCCCATCGGTTGCAGACTTTGTGCCAGGCTTGTCTGCTCCTCAGGGAATTCAGTTCCGGAACGACAAGCAGGCTACTATTTCCCATCCTTTCCTCTGGTTGACCCTGCATGCCCTGAGTTTCCATGCCGAGCGCCGTAATAATGCCAAGTGGCTGCTTCTAGCTCCAGGAAGCTGATCCCGAAGGGCACGGCCTTTGGTCCATAACCACGTCCCGGAGGCTCCCGGAGCCAGGCCTCCGCGCCGCACGCGACAGGGGCCGACCTGGGGGTCCCCAGACCCGGCCTCAGTGTGCCCTCCCAGAAGTGGGCAGAACGGCTGCACGCATATCCTCGGAAGCTTCGCGCGGTGGAGAGGCCCAGACGAGGGAACGTGGGCTCCGCGTCCGCGCGCACAAACCCGGCGACACTGCCGCTCTTCGCGGCTGGCTGAAACCCGCTCCCTCCGAGCCCCGGCCGCCCGCCCGCCCGGCCGCCCAGCCCGCCGTCCTTACCACACCACTCGCAGGGACAGCTCGAAGAACCCCGGGAAGACCAGGTCGTCGCTGGCAATGGCCCAGCGCCGACCGAAAAGCACCATCCCGGGCATGGCGGAGGCCCTGCTGCCCGGCCTCGGGCCGGCCCGCCGCGCGCCTGTGGCCACTGGGTGCCCCGAACCCTCCCGGATCCAACGCCAAACTGACTGCGACTTAGCGCAGGCGCGTGCGAGGGTCAGGCCAGACGCACGCGCACTGAGCCCCGCGCCGCCGCTGGACCCTCCGCGCCTGCGCAGAGACGCTGACCCGGATGGCGCTCATCAGCGTGGTGGTTGTTTTGTGTGTGTGCGAGGTCCTTTCTGATAATATTCCAGTTCTGTAGATAAGGACTCTTCGGGGCCCGGAGGAATAAACATCCCAGAGATCCACGGGTGGTGATGGCCGATCTGGGGCTCCTTCCAGGTCAGGAGTGCCGCGTAAGGCCGCCCCTCGAGTTCAGGGTCTGAAACCACCCAGCAGCTGGGCTGGGGCGTGGGGAGGAGCCTTATCCTCTAAGCGTAAGGCACTGAGTACTTAGCACCTGCACTCTGCCCCAGCCCAGTCCGAGACTCCTTCGTGCCCGCGCGGGTCTCCCCACTGCGCTCCGTCATTCTTCCCTGCTTCCCTCCAGCCCCCCCCCCCCCCCCTCCCTCCCCCCGTGCATTTCCCCTGCGGCAGCCTGAACAACCTGATTGAATCGTCAAGAGCAGCCCCATCCTCGGCTTAGGACCTTGCAAGTCTGCACTTTTGTGCATGAGATTGACTGGGTTACCATTCTGTCTCTCCACCCCACTGCCTGCCGCCACCACCCACCCCGCAAATATATCAAGCTCATTCTCACCCCAGGACTTTTACATTGTTTCCTCGGCCAGGGATGTTCCTCTCCAGTTATTTCCATGTCTCTGTCTCAGGTCATTCAGGGCTTAGCTCAAGTTGCAAAGAGGCTTTCCTTGGCCACCTTATCTGAACAGCACACCCACCAGTTCCCATTCCCTCCCCTGGCTTCAGTTCTCCTCCTGATACTTAATCACTCCCTGACATTGTAGCATGTTTATTACCTCTTTCCTTCCACCTTAGAGTGTAAATTGCATGAACAATTTACCTTGTCCGTCTTGTTCACTGCTATGCACATAATAGAGCAAATTACAGGCACATATTAAATACTTGATGAATGAATAAACAAACTGAATATCAAGGTTTTCTTTTTTTTTAAGATTTTATTTATTTATTTGACAGACAGAGATCACAAGTAGGCAGAGAAGCAGGCAGAGAGAGAGGAGGAAGCAGGCCCCCTGCTGAGCAGAGAGCCCAATGACGGACTTGATCCCAGGACCCTGGGATCATGACCTGAGCTGAAGGCAGAGCCTTTAACACACTGAGCCACCCAGGCGCCCCGAATATCAAGATTTTCTAAGTCTGAAGTTCCTTCAGTGATCTGCTAAAGGGCAGGATTTCAGTGTTAAAAAAAATATCGAAATTATATTGATGGTTGTGGAAATCATACAGGGAATTGTAGATGGGGAAGTTACAAGGTTGCTACAGAAAAGAGAACCATTCATTATAAAATAAGTATTCATTGCGTACTTGGTTTGGCCAGAAGTGACTTACTCAGAAAGTCAGGGAAGACTTCCCTGAAGAGGATACTAAAATGAGATCTGGAGGAAGAAAAGGAGTTCAGTGGAAGAGGGTAATTCAGAAGCTACAGGACTGTGCCTATGATCTGAATATTCTCAAATGTAATAGTTCCCTTTTGCAGACAGAATTTGTAAGGCTTACCACTAAGTTAATTTTTCTACATAAGCTTTTGTTAGTAAAGATAAAGATACTGATGACTTCATGTCACAAACAATAACAACCCACGAAACTATGACTTCAAACAGGTAGCATACACATTAAAAAGAAAAGAAAATGTATTTTGTATAGGTTTTTCTTCCAGATTTATTTATTTGTGTGTGGGGGTGAAGAAGCAGGGGGAGAGGGCGAGAACCCAAGCAGACTGTGCTGAGTGCAGAAAGCAACAGGGGGCACAATCTCAGGAGCCTGAGCTCATGACCTGAGCCAAAACCGAGAGTCAAACGCTTAACCAACTGAGCCGCCCAGGTGCCCCTGTATTTTATGTATTTCTAATCTCTGTGAGTATGTTTTGCTATTTCCTTGTAACATTATTCCATTTATTGAATTAGAGCTGTTTTAAAACATTATTCCATCATGTTGGTATCTCATAGGAAACATTAATTTCCTTATTTTAGACAAGTTTTTCAATCTTCTATTAAAAATAGTTTCTAAAAAAAGATTTTATTTGTTTATTTGAGAGAGAGCACAAGCAGGATGAAGGGCAGAGGGAAAAGCAGACTCCCTGCTGAGCAGGGAGCCCGCTGATGTGGGACTCCATCCTGGGATGCCGGGATCATGACCTGGGCAGAAGGCAGACGCTAAACCGACTGAGCCACCCAGGTGCCCTTAAATTAACTTTTTTTTTTTTTTTAAATAGGGGGTCTTCCCACATGGGGCTCAATCCCAGGACCCTGGGATCATGACCTGAGCTGAAAATGCTTAGCCGACTGAGCCAACCAGGAGCCGTTATATACTGTATTGTTAGAATAAAGTAAGCTGGAGAAAAGAAAATCATAAGGAAAATACATTTACAGTTCTGTATTGTATTTATTGAAAATAACCTGCGTATAAGTGGCCCCATGCAGTTCAAATCCATGTTGTTCAGGGTCAACTGTACTTCCAAAATACCAAAGCACAGCTCTTGAAAAGGTAAATAGGCCATCATCACTTTTTTTTAAATGAAGATTTTAAATACAGAGATGCCTGACACCTAAGGATCTACCAACCGGATGTAACAAGGGATAACATCCTACCATGGATGCTCCATCTTTTTGGAGAAAAGAAAATTTCTTCGATATCCTTCTCTGCTTGTTCTTTCTGGTTAATTTCGCTGTGTATTTGCAAAATACAGTAAGTATTCTTTGGAGACTTTCTTGGCTTTTTCCTATTAACTTGGAGAAAATGTGATCTTTACTTTTTCATTTTTCCAAATCAATTGGTTCATTTCCTCCCCTATTTTTCCCTTTGGGACTTAATTTTCTTTGATTTGAGTAAATGCCTGTGTCCTGAGTAAAGTTAATATCCTTGCATTTAGTCTCTGTCGGGTGGAGGTGGGGCAGTGTTAGCTAGGCGATCTTTCAGGAAATTGGAGAGTTGTTTCTCTAAGCCCTTCTTTACAGCCCTGGGATCTCCAGTTCTCAGAATTCGAAGTAAACAAGTGACTTTTTTTCGATTCAGTGCACACCAGTTTCCTTATTACCCATTTATTGTCTTAGATCCCTTATTGGAGGAATAAATACATTCTGTCTTCCCATTCTGTTTCGGTAACAAAGTCCAGTGTAGTGTAGCACTTGCCTAGAGACTCTCCCCCTTTTCGGTGCCCACGGGGAAATTAGAGATGGGAGACCTGGAGCACCCTAGTATTATACAAAAGTATCCCTATCATTGTTTTAAGACATTCGTGCTGTATTATGCTGCAACCTGCCTTTAAATGGCAGGGATAAGAGGGAATGGTTTCAGAACCCCAGGAGAAATGCCCACAGCACCCACACAAGACCACAGGACATAGGCTCGCTCAGAGGGGTGAAGGAGGGCGGCCTGTATGAGCCCAGCGCGGAGTCCTTGCTATTTCCACATGCAGTCACTAGAGGGCGAGGCGCACAGGAAAACCCCACCTGGAGCCCCAGTCCCATCAGCCCTCAGTAGAGGTCACTCAGGTGGTTTGGGGAGGTACTTAGCCATCAGTGTCTACAGTTCCAGTACTTTCCCAAGGAGGGCAAACTCGATCAATATCATCAAGTAGGTCACAGGGTCTCCTGCCAGAAGTAGTTTCCAGCCAGCTTTGGAAGCAGCTGTCCCAAACTAAGCACAAAGGGAGGGCGAAAAGGGGTCACACTGATGCTGAGCACTTAATGTCTGTGCCTCAAGCTCTAATTTGAGCTTCACAAAACTCCTGTGGCAGGAGTCTCTGAAGGGAACTGAGGGAGATAGAGACTCATGTTAAATCCAGGGTCACGAAGGGGCACCTGGGTGGCTCAGTGGGTTAAAGCCTCTGCCTTTGGCTCGGGTTGTGATTCCAGGGTTCTGGGATCGAGCCCCGCATTGGGCTCTCTGCTCAGCAGAGAGTCTACTTCCTCCTATCTCTCTCTGCCTGCTTCTCTGCCTACTTGTGATCTCTGTCAAATAAATAAATAAAATCTTTAAAAAAAAAAATCTAGGGTCACGGAGCTAGGGTGTGAGGAGTGACCCCAAAGATTATGCCTTCCTTACTCAGGGTTCCCACCACTCACTCACGATTTCTATTTTCTTAAAATTATTTATTTGACAGAGAGACACAAAGAGGGAACACAAGCAAGGGGAGTGGGAAAGGGAGAAGCAGGCCTCCCACTGAGCATAGAGCCGGATGCGGGGCTCGATCCCAGGACCCTGGGATCATGACTCAAGCCAAAGGCAGACACTTAACAACTGAGCCACCCAGGTGCCCCTCACGATTTCTTTTGCAACAAAAATCTTTGCTTGACCTTTCCAGAAAGTCGTCCAACCTAGTGGCATCTCTGGAAAGGCTGGGCAGGATCTTTTCCGTTCCACCTGCAACCTTTTCTCCCCAACCTCCCCCCGGCCCCCTATTTCCCTACCTACTCCTCTCTTGACCAGCTTGTAAGGAAGCAGGAAACGTTACTCTGACATGGATTGAACCGGATGGGGGAGTGGATTGGTGTCTGTAAGCCCCCAACTTAGTCCAGTTAATAGAACTTTCCTTCTCTTCATGCTTTCATTAAAAAAAATTCACACGAATAAAACAGCTGGATAAAAAATATTCATTACCTGACAACCTTTATTGGAGAAGTGAAAGGAACTTTGAAACAGTGCTTTGTAAGGCGCATCATACAAGGCCTTTGTTTTCTATGTGTGTGAGGACGCTGCCCCAGTCCCGCAATCCCACTCGGCCACCCAGTTTATTAAGATGTCACCCTGGTTGGCCACAGAATGGTGGTAACACCTTAGCCAGTTTCACTTTTACATGGGCAGAATGACTAGAGAAGACACTGATACTTCCAAAGTCAGGCAGCCTGCTGAGGTCCCAGATCCTTGTCATCTGCATTGTACTCTCCCACAATGATCCCAGCTCATGTTTAATTTACATGCACAGAAACCTTGTGAGCCCCCACCCCGCCTCCAGTGTGGGTCACAGTCTGCTCCACTATGCTGAGATTTCCCACCCTTTCTCCACGATCTAAGAATCTTTTAAGGAGGATGAAAACAGAAACTAAACCGAGACGAGAATGCTGGGAAGATACAGATACACAAAAGGACAACCATGAGGTGGGGGGTGGTGAGAGATCGAGACAAGAGGTTCAACTATGCAGTCACACTGCCAATTTAGAAAGATGTTAAGAGACACACTAGATAAAAATAAAACCCATCTAGCTCCCTTCTTCCACAAGATATTTTAATGCAGCAAGCAAAAATACTACATCCTTCTTGTAGTAAGCACTATTAGTATTCAACACTTTAACATTTAGGGTGCATCACATAAAAACAAAGTCATATGCTTTTGCACAAATCAAAAAAATGTAGCAAATCAATAAAATGGCAAAATCAGGAGGAAAAATTCTAATTTTCCCTCAAAATACAGAAAGTTTTAGATTAATTTGTGGACAATAGACGTTTACGGCCCCATATAGAGCTTCTGTTGCCAATTGAAAAATGAAAAAAAAAAATCATCCTGACATAGGATGTTCCAACAGCCTAATTCACATATTAAAAAAAAAAAAAAAAAAAAAAAAAAGACAATTTATTCTACATTTAGTAAAATGTTTATTCAGGATGGTAACACAAGACAAATCATGCAAGAGCTCAGTAAAAACAAAACAAAAATCAGAGAGTATAAGGAATGGCAATTGGTTGCTGCCAATTAAGAAAAAAATGTAAATCATTTTACCACGTGAAAGTGATACAAAAACCCTTCTGAATCTGAGCAGGGACATGGCTGTAGTCATCTTTCGGAACTATTAATTCAAGTGATAGGTGACTAACTTGTGTTCCAGTCCTCAGAGGAGTAGAGTCCTATATCCAACCTGATCATTAATATCCCTCACACCCCACATTTAGACGGCAAGCGGCCCAGAAGCCCTGCCCCCCAAGTTCTCGGACACCCCTGGAACAATCTCAAAGTCACTCTTCTAAGCAAGAGAGTGGGGCAGGCACCTTTGGTGACTCTTAAACGAGACTCCATCTACATTCAGGATCTGAAAATTTTGGTAATGAAAACCATAAGCTTGTGAGTCATCCTTACCGGCCTTCCATGTAGTGTTGTGACGTCCAGGGAAGGATTTCCACATTCGGTGGGAAGAGATGTGAACGAAGATAGACCAGATTGAACATAGTGTCTCAGATTTCAAACAAATATAACTCATCTTTTGGCAAAAAATAAATATAGTGGAATGCAAATTTGATAGATGGAAGAATATATAATCTACCAACTGTCAAGGAGGACAATTTCATTGCAGACACAAAGAATCAAGAGTTTCAAAGAATTAAAAAAAAAAAAAAAGTTTGCACTTATTCCTCACAAAATCTTCACTTTTGGAACTACCCCAATTGAAGCTACACACTGAATTTATTAATACAGCATTAAGTTTCTTTGTGTAAAAAAATCTTTGTACATAGTAATAAAAAAAGATAAGGCAAGATGCATTAAACAGAAACCTTCTGGTTCTTTTCCTCTGGGTTCTTACAGAGCCACTGATCACTATCTGCAACGAAAGAGTTAAGTTTCTGATTTTCCGTTATCAAGCATCTTGTGCCTTTGCTGTGGTAAGAATTCTGTCCGAGCACCCTGAAGGACAGATGCTGGTGACGGTCTTTGGCACTTACGCTGGCAGACTGAGTTTCTTTCCCTTGAGTACTAGAATTTTAAAGAGAAGAAGAGAAAACAAAAGGTTACTGGTCTTGACAAGCTGATCATTTCCTTCTTCCTGTTCCTAGAGGTCTGTCACACTCACGACACTACAGAATAAGGCACAAGGAAAGTCTTTGGCACCAAAAGTTATTGGATTTTGGTGTCAATAAAAAAAGCCCCCTGAACTATGAGTATGTCACGTACTCATATACTGGAATTTTCTTCATGTGCCTTGATGTCACAGCAATTGAATTTAAGAAACACAAATTTGACTGAAACTGTCACTAAATTCACATTTTCTTCTCATTACTTTCTCCCCTAATCAACATATAGTAAAATATAACTGTTAATACGTACAGAGGTCTATGAAATTTGGGATGTTAAAAAAGAGAGAAAATATATATCCCCCTGTAGGTACCAATTCTACCATGAGGAACTATACTGTATAGCAAGGGTTCTTAGCCTGAGTCTGTGGTTGGGTTACAGGGGCTCCTGAATCCCCTAAAACTATAGGCATACATTTGTGTGTACATGCATTAATACGCCTTTTTTTAAAAAATGAGGACCACAGTTTTCATCAAATTTTTGTGGCATCTGCATGTCCTATATTCATATAAAAGTGAAAATATACATACACAAGGATACTCATCTAAGCACCGTTTTTGTTGTGTTTTTGTTTTTTGAGAGAGAGTGAGTGTGCGCAAGCTGGGGGGTGGGGGCAGAGGGAGAGAGAGAATCTTAAGCAGGCTGCACGCTCAGCGCAGAGCCCGACCCGGGGCTCAATCTTATGACCCTGAGATCGTGACCTGAGCTGAAATCAAGAGCTGGATGCTTAACCAACTGAGCCACCCAGGAGCCCCAAGCACTGGATTTTAATAGCAGAAAATCAGTAACAGCCTGAATACCCATAAACAAGGGGCTGAGTAAGTAAATTATGATATAATATACATAATGAAATATTCTATGACTATTGAAAACTATGTAGATTTCTATCTACTGACTTGAAAAACTGTGAATAGGGGAAAACAGATTATAGAACAGCATGTGTAGTTGAACTCACGTGTCTGTGCATATGCACATACACACACATATATGCATAGACCTATCTGGAATTACGTTTATCGAAACATTAACTACGATCATCTCTGAGTGGCAGGGTTTCAGGTGATTGTTTTCTGAATTATAAAAGCAGATTAAATTTCTTATAATCAAAATGTGCTATTACAGAAAAACAATAAAGCTACAGAAAAGAAAAAAAGCTGAAAACCCTGTGTTTTTTTGGAAATGTTTTTCTGAAACCAGCTGTGCTTGATGAGGTAGTGCCAGACTAGGACCATGCTGGGCCAGGGAGCTCCTAGAAACATGGGGCTGTGGGAACAAAGCAGGGAGGAGGCAGCCCGGGGTACCTTTTGTTATGTACAGGTAGAAGAAGTCGCAGTATAGAATAGTCTGGACAACGCCGGCCACCACAGCAATGAGGTCGAAGAAGCCCTCGAAGTAGAAGCGCCAGATCCAGTTGACGAGATAGAGGGCGCGGTAGAGGCCCAGGAAGAACAGGTAGTGGGTGGTGATGGTCTCCGCTTCCCCTGTCTTGCTGATCATGAACAGCTGAGGAAGGATAGCCACGGACTCCAGGTAGATGGAGAAGGTCCACAAAATCTGCAAGAGAGACCAGAGGCTTCAGTCGGCACCTAGCACCCACCACGAGCTCAAAGGAAATACTCCCGCTTTACTGTGGAGCAGCACGAAGAGCGAGGAGTCTGCACAACGGAGTACGAAACAGAATAAATCTCAGAAACGGGAGTGACACTAAAGAGGCACATTCCCAATGACAAGCTAGGTGACCCGGACACCTCTGCCTCCGTGACTCTTCGTGACCCATCTCTCCAACATTTCCTTCCCGGTACAATTTTCTGTGAATCTACCTATGTGTTTCTCCAGGGTAAGCTTGTTCCACTCCGAATCCAGGGTACTCTCTGTCAGGGGGCACGAGGCTGACAGGGCCTTCTATGCTCCCACTGCTGCTTTTCCTTATCAGCTGGTCTCCTTCACAGACTATCTCAATATTTCCACCATCTTTCTTAGTCTTTGGGCTTTTCTGGTGTGGTTAAATCAAAGGGATAAGTAATGCGAACTGTAATTATGCAAACATTCTGCCCAACGTGATTCACACGGACGACAGAAAGCTTTGCAGGTAGCCCTGGGAACATTCTGAATCCATGAGCAGCAGTTTCCCCAGGACGCTAAGGGAAGGGCGAGGCACCCAGGAGTGCAGGGCACCGCACAAACCACTTTTCCTCCACACCTGCTATATAGCAACACTGCTTAGGGAATTGGCACACAGTTATCAATGTGCAACAGCCCTAGGTGAAGAAGAAACAAAGTTGGGTCTGACTGCAGAGAAGACCATGTTCTTCAAGCACTGGGATGGGCAAGGCACTGTGTTTGCTACCACAGAAGTCGGTTTATTCTCTGGAGGAGAATCCAGCAATAATCTGTCAGCAGATGCCCAAAGAGCTGGGGGCTTAATGCCTGTCTGTGATTTATTTACACCAAATAGTGTATGCTGCACCAGAAGCTTGCCAAATCGCGAAACCAAACAAACCAGAACCACCCACATTACCTGCAAGCCCAAGTGTTTCCCTAAATAACCTCTCAACTAACCTCCAGAGGAGAGAAATCATGATTGACCAGGAAGGAGAGGCCTCCCACAGGGACCACCAGAAACTCCACTCGGAAGGTATCATGATTTCCGTCATAGGTCGCCTTAAATTTCATGTAGATCAGGTACACTGTGGCATAGGAGCAGGCAATGTAGATGAGCTAAGGACAGAAGAAAAGCACAGGTCATCCTTACTTTACAACGGCTCCAACGGCCTTGGCTTTCTACAGCATCCACATGTTCACAAAAGCAAGATCTTTTTCCTTAGCTTCTTTATTTCAAAATTTAAATACAATAAAGTTCACTTCTGGGAGTACATAGTTCTACTAGTCATATAACCACCACCACAATCAAGACACGGAATAGTCCTATCACTTGACCCTCCCACCAGAAACCTCCCTCATGCTGCCCCTCTGTAGTCAAGCCATTCCCCGAGGCCCCACCTCTGGAGATAACTGATCTTCTCCTTTTTTTTTTTTTTCCTTTTTGGATAACTGATATATTCCTGGTCCCTGCAGTTTTTGCCTTTTCCAGAATACCAAATAAATGGAATCCTACAGTATGTCCCTGTAAGACCGGCTTCTTTCAAGTACCATAATGCATTCTCGATGCAACCACATCATTGCGTGTATTAATGACTGGTTCCTTTTTACAGCAGTGAAAGGAGGACTGCACTGTGCAGGTGAACCACAGTGTGTTCGTCCACACACTAGCTTCGGACAGGTGGGCTGGAATTGCTGTCAGCTTGGGGAACAGCGGAAAAAGCTGCTATGAACCTTTATGCCCACGCATTTGTATGAACTGAACTTTTCATTTCTCTTGGGTAAGTACCTGGGAATGGGATTGCTGGATCATATGTTAAAAGTGTACCTTTAACTTTATAAGAAACTGCCAAAGAATGTATTTTTAATCTCACTTAAAAAACAACAACAACAACAAAAAACAAACAAAAAAACAACTATTAGATAGCAGGTTAGGGAAAAAAAACCACCAAGTTCAGTGGAGTTCAAAACCAGTACACTTCCCTCCGGCATGAGGGTATTTCTTAGCCAGCGCTTTTCTTCTCCTTTTTATTTGACAGAGGCAGACAGTGAGAGAGGGAACACAAGCAAGGGGAGTGGGAGAGGGAGAAGCAGGCTTCCCTCCGAGCAGGGAGCCCAATGATGGGGCTCCATCCCAGGACCCTGGGATCATGACCTGATCCGAAGGTAGAAGCTTAAGGACAGAGCCACCCAGGTGCCCCTTTTCTTTTCTAAGATGTATTTATTTATTTGAGAGAGAGGGAGGGAGAGCAAGAAAGAGTGAGGGGAGGGGCAGAGAGAGAGGATCTCCAGCAGACACTTCAACAAGTGGGGAGTAAATCTCACAACCCATGAGATCATGACCTGAGCTGAAACCAAGGGTTGGAGGCTTAACCGACTGAGCCACCCAGGCGCCACTAGCTCCTGCTTTTCTAAAGAAAAGACACAATGTAACTCACGTTTAACTTTACAATGATCAGTTTTACCTACACTGTGTTACTTTAATACAGAACATTAAGATCATTCTATGAAATTTTGTCTGGCAGCATACCAAAAGCAAAACCAAAAGTAAGGGATAACTTGTCAAACACTGCCACCTACAAGGGAGCTCACATAGCAGTGCAGTGTTCAAAGGCTTACAGTCAAGTTATGTTCTTTCATATTCAAAAGGTCAAACACCATATAGTCACGTGACCCAAAGGAAAAGTCTGTTATTCTGAAATTACAGCAATTTTCAGAATGCAGAATTTTAGGCCCAAGAACCAAAGGGCCGTTTGAGTCTCTGAACGGAAACAAGTGGGATATTAGTCGAGCTACCCGGTACTACTCCTTCAGAAAAGTTATTGAAACTTAATGAAACTTAATGAAGACGTCTAGGCCAATGACTTATCAGGAAAATGAGAGCAATCATCAAGCCCTCCTATGCTTAAAAACAAAGTAAAGATACTAAACTATCCCTAGCACCTCATCATGGAGTTATATTTGCAAATAAATAGTTGGCAAGGTATTAAAGTTGTTGGTCATACTCAAACTACAAAAAAAAAAAAAAATTGACATTAACACCTTATATTGTTAGAGTTCTCTCAACATACAAATATATGTATACATGGATATGAATAAAATAACATATAATCTACATGTATCAATAAAATACATATACATTTACACAGAGTCTCTTCCAGCACAACAAGCAGCCAAGGCATGCGATATAGCCAGGGGTCCCTCCCCAGCGCCTGGAACATGGCCGGCCAAGATTCTGTCCATAAAGGCTTAGGCGACCACGGGAGTAAGCAGCTGCTTTCCCCCTCTCCCTGTGCTTGGCATTTAAAGTCAAAGCAATGAGGACATAAAATTTGGCTCTCACTCCTCAGATTTTCAGGACATGCTGGAAAACCAGAACCACAAGAAGGATTCTTCTGGAAGCCAAGTATCCTGAGGGCCACGGAGGAGGTTCTTGCTCACATGCTTGTAATACTGGCAGTTTTAACTTGCCTGGACAGCAAGCAGGGACCTATCCGTGTTAAGCAGGCTCATTATTTCCTGGACACGAGGCTCCGGTCACTTAGTGATGAAGAATGAAATGATTCTGGGTAACTCAAGTCTGTTTCTCAGTAAAGACCACAGACCCAAATATGGCTTTGTCTACTCTGACCTGTGCTTATAAAAAATGCTTTGTAAGTACAACACCAAGAGGCCTCAGGTTAAACGTGACACCCTCAGCGGGCCTACAATAATCCAGTGCCTACAGCACCGCCCCGCACGCGGGTGCTCAGAAAGCTGTGCAGAACGAATGAATGAAAGAAAGGAGATGCCTTTCTTTCATGCTCTGAGAGTGCCATACTCCCCCCTCCCGGCACCCATCGCAAACTGCCGTCACCCACTGAGTACTGGGATGATCAGTCTACTCTCCCCAGCCAGACACAAAGTCTTCTGCTTGTTTGCGGCCCCGTCCTCAGCGCTAGGGAAGTGCCCGGCGCTTTGGGTGCTCAGTATTAGTTCAAGGACCGTGCGAAACCGAGGCCTCGGCGAGCGGGAAGCATGCGCCCCCTCGGGTCCACAAGATGTGAGGTGGTACGCAAACACCCTGCGTTTTAGTAACTATAGGTTTTCATGTGGATTCTGAAAAAACAGAAGGACACCGAAGCCACGGATACTAACGCTTAGGACAAGCTAAAAGGTTTTAGAGACACGTTAAACAAGTTATGGTACAGCTGTTATTTAGGCATGGAAGGAGTAACAAAGATGGCACACAAAGAAGTTTACAGGACATGGAATTCGCAGGAAAAGAAAGAAAAGAAGTAGAAGCCTACATATGCCCCTCCCACAACAGCGAAACGAGGTACTGCAGCGAGGAGCCCCAGCTTTCATTCCTCATGCTGAGCCACCCTGCTGGGTCTCCCAGGGAGTCTGTAATTTCGCACGGCTTGAAAACATAATAGTTATCCCTCTTTCTTACAGGGTTATCAAGAGCTTTAGAAGTTTATCATACTCAAGGAACTTAAGGTTAAAAAATCTCTAACTGCAAAGCACTTTAATTAAACAGATACTCCTCTGAAACAGAAAATGCGCTTAATGATAACGCTCTTCCCACTTCTATGTACAAGGTGGCCTAAAAGTGCTTAGGTCGAGAACAGCATGTTTAGACATTATTCTAGAAGATGTCTAAGTACACAACTGACACAAACTTAATAGTTCCCACAGGCCCACGAATTATGGATAAAATGCATTCCAATTGGATGCCATACCATACCTTCATAGATGTATTATACAATGAAATAAATGAAGTAAAAAGGTCCAGGTAACGAGTTGTGAAGACCAGTGCAAAGAGAAGCTGGCTTTTTCCAGAAATACCTAAGGAAACAAAAGGAAAGTATTAGAAAAGCCTCTCTTAGAGAAGCTGAACCCTTCCCGCAGAGAACACTACAGGAAGTGCAGATATGGAAAGCGGGCTCCAGGGTCAGAGGCTGCTATCTGGGATGACTTCATAAATGAGGACAGCCGTCGTTTTCCTTTCGCTTTACATTCTTGAACATGCTCCTTGGGGGAGGCTCTAAGAACCCTGCAGTCTCATCACGCTGGGGGACTTGCCTCGATCATGCCAACACCAATACGCCAGGATGTACTGTTCAAATGAGTATTTTTCTTTCCTTTTTAAAAGATTTTATTTATTTATTTATTTATTTATTTATTTATTTATTTATTTATTTATTTATTTGAAAGAAAGAGAGAGTGCAAATGGGGGAGGAGCAGAGGGAGAGGGTCCAAGCAGACTCTGCCCCGACACCGGGTTCGATCTCACGACACCATCATGCCCTGAACCAAAATCAAGAGTTTGGACGCTCACAGACTGAGCCCCCCCAAGTGCCTCTGAATGCTGTATTTTCCAAATATATATTTTAGGTAAGAATAATTTTACTCCTTCTGCTGATACTAACTTGCTTGCTAGCTTTAGCATCTTTCTTTCCACTTTACAACAATGTCTCTCAAGACGACAAACCTTCACGGCCTTGGGGTCTCATCTGATCACGGAGATAAGGAACCCAGTGAGGAACACTGCGCCCGTAACAGTGAGCAGTAGTAACAGTGAGCAGTAACGCGGTAACGTCACTCCCTAGAGCAGTGGTATGGCCTCCCAAGGTAACTTATTTTGTAAAGGTGCATTTCTTGGACAGGTTAAGATTTTTAAAAACTCCATCTCTTAGATTCATCACAGCCATAACAATGTTGCTCTGGATGCCACGGCAACAAGAGGGTGGGAACCTACTATGACAGTCCTCAGAAGCAGCAGTCTTTAAAAAAAAACAAAAACCAAAAAACCAAAAACAAAAAACAGAAAAACAACCACCACCACCAAAACCCCACCCCAACAACAACCACCTTAAATCTGCTCCCACCTCCAACCACCAGCCCTCCTCCAGAGCACTGTTGCAGCACGTGGAGATCATCTGCGGAAGTGTCGAAGGTCACGTAGTGTGTGTAGTCAGCTTTTCTGACATCTATATTTGGCCAAATATTTTTGTGACAAAGGATGTGAACTATGGGTTTCAGATGACAATTGAGCAAATTTATGAAGGAAACAGAATCTGACTACCCAGTCAGAATCCACCCACCTTCCTCTATGTTGCAAACTTCACACCATTAAACATTTCAGTAAGCATGTATTTTGCAGAAATGTTGCTGCACCAAATTATTAGCAACAGTCTTACAGAATGTGGAAATTACACTGTTTTTAAATGATATTTTACAACATAATTTTGTGGCTTGTTGAAACTAAAAGCCGGGATACAAGAACGTTACTTTCTTTTCTTTCTTTCTTTTTTTTTTTTAAGATTTTATTTGTTTATTTGACAGAGAAAGAGAGATCACAAGTAGGCAGAGAGGCAGGCAGAGAGAGACAGGGGAAGCAGGCTCCCTGCTGAGCAGAGAGCACAATGCAGGGCTCTGATCCCAGGACCCTGAGATCATGACCTGAGCCGTAGGCAGAGGTTTAACCCACTGAGCCACCCAGGCGCCCCAAGAATGTTACTTCCTACATATGAATAATTGCAGTTCTCGTCTATTCACAAAAATACCTAAACAAAACCTGAAGAAAAAGTTGACTCTCTCCTTCTGGATCAATCAATAGTAACCAATTTCAAAGGTGGAGATACAGACAGTTTGCTCCTTTTAGTTTTCCCCAGTAATGGGGAGCTTTTTTTCTTATCAGAGATCAGTGTTCCAAAGGAGAACAATGAGGCTGCCAGGCACATAGAGACATGGGAGAGAGAGAGAGATGAGATGAAGGGGAAAAGGACAGGGAGCATGCAATTCACATGTGGTATTTGTTGAAGCTTTGAGAGAAAAATTCCCAGTTCCTTTCCCATCTGGTTCTTTCCAATATTTTATTTTTTTATTATTATTTTTCAAAGATTTTATTTATTTATTTGACAGGGATCACAAGTAGGCAGAGAGGCAGGCAAAGAGAGGGAGAAGCAAAGAGCCCAATGCAGGGCTCAATTCCAGGACTCCGGGACCATGACCTGAGCCCAAGGCAGAGGCTTTAAGCCACTGAGCCACCCAGGCACCCCTCCGGTATTTTAAAGATTTTTTTTTTTTTTTTTTTTTTGGACAGACAGATCACAAGTAGGCAGAGAGGCAGGCAGAGAGAGAAAGGAGGAGGAGGCAGGCTCCCTGCTGAGCAGAGAGCCCGATGCAGGACCCTGAGACCCAGGACCCTGAGATCATGACCTGAGCCGAAGGCAGAGGATTTAACCACTGAGCCACCCAGGCGCCCCTCCGGTATTTTAAATAAAAAAAATTATAGAATACATACAGGCAAATCTGTTATAAAGGCTTTATTCTAATGGAACTTCGGAAGCCATACAGATTTGCGATTTTTCCTCATTTTCAGCATTCTTAGACTACAAACCCAGGACTATCGTATCGCTTTTACCACTCCCTTTGAGACCCAACTCACACACCACTTTCTCGGGGAAGTCATCTTTGAAGACACCTCCCCCTTGGTGATGTTTATTCATCCAGCAAGTACATAATGGGGACTTCCCACCAGCTGCTGCCCTAGCTCCTAGTTTGGTCTTACAAAATACACTGCGATTATCTGGTTGCCTGTCTTCCCACTTTTTTCACGACAGACACAGATCTCCAAAGGCTAGGGTCATGTCTTAACGCATTTTGTATTCTCTGTGCTCAGCTCTGGGCCTGACACACAGCAGGGCTAAGAAAATATTTGCCGAATGAATGAACAAATGGTCCCCAAAAAAAAGGAAAAAAGAGAATTCATTTTATTTTCATGTCATGAGGTAAATTCTCATTTTGTGGTATTTTGGGATAACATTTCCAAAGAGTATCTAAGTCATACTGTGTCCCTATGACCGTAAATAGGCAATGGTCTTTGGGCTCTGCCCTAATTTACTGCCAACCAGAGGGTGGGAGAGTCCCCTGAGCAGGAGAGGAGCGAGAGACAGGCAGTAAGTGGCCTGTAGCTTGTCTCATGGTGCAGAATCCACACAGGACCTGCCATGCTGGAAATCTAAGTGCGCTTATACAGCTCTACGCTAGTCTTCCCGGTCTGGAATCCCGATCAGGAAGCAGCAATTTCTTCCTTTAAGACAGAAAAATTGTCCTGTCTTCACAGATGGCAGAGATCCCAGCTGAGGCCAGAGAGGGCAGGGGCAGGAATCTCTTTCCGGGAGAGAACCTAGTCACTTTCTCCCTGTTTGGGACCAAAGCATGTGAAGGCCGGCAGTTAGCAAGCCATCAAGAATATTCATTCTAGGGGCGCCTAGGTGGCTCCGTGGGTTGAGCCTCTGTCTCTGGTTCAGGTCATGATCTCAGGGTCCTGGGATTGGGCCCCACATCGGGCCCTCTGCTCAGCAGGGAGCCTGCTTCCCCGACCCCCACCTCTCTCTGCCTGCCTCTCTGCCTACTTGTGATCTCTCTCTCTCTGTGTCAAATAAATAAATAAAATCTTAAAAAAAAAAAAAAAAAGAATATTCATTCTAGGTCGCTCAGTCGGTTAAGCAGCTGCCTTCGGCTCAGGTCATGATCCCAGGGTCCTGAGATTGAGTCCCACATCGGGCTCCCCATTCAGCAGGAAGCCTGCTTCTCCCTTTCCTTCTGCCTGCCGCTCTGCCTACTTGTACTCTCTCTCTCTCTCTCTCTCTGTCAAATAAATAAATAAAATCTTAAAAAAAAAAAAAAAAGAATACTCATTCTAAATGTTTCTGAAATGGCCATCCCAATACCAAATGCACCAAATATTTATATTAATGAGTATACCATTTTAAATGGAAATCAGTCATTAAACCCAACACCATTTCTGTCATTTCCCATTGGGCCAAGTTAGGTTTAATACAATCCTACAACTATACACTACAGTGTGTATTACTTTACATCATGCTGCAGTTTGAAAGTTGCATTTCTTTTATCTCCAGGGGTTTACAGAACAGAACCCCCGACCAAAGAGAAAAGCCTTTCACAACTTGTTTTTGTCCTAGTAACAGCGGGGCTGCAAGCAAGTTCTGCAAGCCAGACCGCCAGGACAGTCGGCACTGTCAACCGGGCGGCATTCAACAAGGGCCCCGGGCGCCATACTCCAACCCACTGTCCCTAAGGACGTGGATACTCTCGTAAAGACCATTAACAGGGGCCGCGTGGGGGGCTCAGTGGGTTAAAGCCTCTGCCTTCCACTCAGGTCATGATCCCAGGGTCCTGGGACCAAGCCCGTGTCGGGCTCTCTACTCAGCAGGGAGCCTGCTTCCTCCTCTCTCCTCTCTCTCTGCCTGCCTCTCTGCCTACTTGTGATCTCTGTCTGTCAAATAAATAAATAAAATCTTTAAAAAAAAAAAAAAAAAGACTACTAACGGTGCCTGGAACCAGAAGCCTAAGAGTCAGGAGCTGACTTATAACACAGCTCTTGTGACTTAGGAAAAGAGAGGCTCTGGAGCCAGACAGACTGGGTTTAAGCTCAGCCCCTGAACACACACACAGTAAGCCTGGGCCCATTACATACATTGCGCCCCACCCACAACCTCACTTTCTGCATCTGTCTGATGGGAACAAATTATGACAACTTTGTGGGACTGTTAAAGAAAAAGTGCTCTATACTATACCTGCCACAATGGAAATGTTTGATAAATGACAGTTCTTACTAGGTACTGTTTCACTGTTTTTTCTTGTTTTCAAAGAAATCCATGCTATTTAATTAAAAATTCCAACTGGGCTAAAATATATGGAAAAAAACACAAAAGGACCTTTTGACATCCCTCCCACCTCCATTTTAAATGAAACTTTCCAGGCTTTTCAAAAGCCAGGGTGGCTCAGTCAGTTAAGAGGCTTCCTTTGGCTCAGGTCATGATCCCAGGGTCCTGGAACAGAGCCCCACATCGGGCTCCCCGCTCAATGGAGAGCCTGCTTCTTCTTCCTCTCCCTCTGTCTGCCACTCCCCCTACTCTATCAAATAAATAAATAAAATCTTTTAAAAAAAGCTCCTTTTCTATATGTATTTGTATCTGCACCTGCATATACATTTACCCGTTAAAATGGGGTCATAGAATCTTTTGCTTTACAACTTGCTTTAAAAAAAAAAAAAACGAACATTTTATTTGAGAGAGAGAGTGAGAGAGCAAGAGAGCACAAGCAGGGGGAGCAGCAGAGGGAGAGGGAGAAGCAGCCTCCCTGCTGAGCAGGGAGACTGATCCAGGGATTGATCCCAGGACCCTGGGATCATGTCCTGAGCCAAAGGCAGATGCTTAACCAGCTGAGCCATCCAGGTAGGCCCCTATAATTTGCTTTTTTATCTTAACCTCTCAGATTTATCTTCCCCTGTTAACACTTCCAGTTCCTTCTTGTTAATAGCTGCACAGTGTTCCCACAGTGCAATCATACCACATTTGTGCAACCGCTCCATTAACGGACATTTGGGTTGTTTGCAATTTTGTTTTTATGAATACTACACAAACATCCTTTTATCTATAAACAGTGTTCTATAGTTATTTAGGTACAAGGAACATCTTTATACTTACAGATAGTTAACTTATAGATAGTTAACCTCTTCTTTTTTCACCCAGTAAGGAAACAATGGTATGCATTGCTGTTTTACCATCAGAGTTCCTAACTATAGTGAGCCTGGGCATTCACACTTAATGGGCCTTTTTTTTTTTTTTTTTTTTAAAGATTTTATTTATTCGTCAGAGAGAGAGAGAGAGAGAGTACACACAAGCAGGCACAGAGGCAGGCAGAGGCAGCGAGAGAAGCAGGCTCCCTGCCGAGCAAGGAGCCCAATGCGGGACTCGATCCCAGGACCCTGGGATCATGACCTGAGCCGAAGGCAGCGGCTTAACCAACTGAGCCACCCAGGCATCCCCTTAATGGGCTTTTTGCTATTCTTCTGTGAACTGCCAACTTTGCCCATTTTCCTATCCTTTCTTTTTTTTTAATTTGTAGGAGTATTTTATTATGTGTGTTATGTATATTATGTGTCTTATGTATGTGAGCTTTTTCGTTGCTTAGATATATTGCAGATTACTTCTCTCAGTTTACTGTCTTTTAACTTTGATGACATTCTGAATCAGTAAGTTAATTTGGGGAGATGAATCATCTTGCCTCCTTACCAGCCTATCTGGTCCTATTCAGAACCACGGTTATAAAGATATGTTCAGGTCATCTTCTATGTCCATTAACAAAGTTTCAGACTTTTCTTCACAGAGGTCTTACATACACCTTGCTGGGAAGTCATGGGAGCCTTCCCTGGGATCCTTCTAGCCACTTCACATCCACAGGATTTACTGCCTACATTTAATACCCTTTATGTTCATCTTTTTATATATGTCTTATTATTTCAAGTAAATTACAACTTTCTTCAAACCAGAGACTTTGCTAGCTACAAGGTGCTTCTCTGAATTGCAATCCTAGTGCTTTGCACACAATGGGTGGCCAACAGATGTTCGAGAGCAATGATTAGCCAACAGACTGGCACTCAAAAGAACAGAGGAGACAGCTGCTACAAAGAGTGAGCTGGGAATGTGATACAATAGCTTCCTGACCTCAATAAAAGATGAGATTTTGTATTCAAAATTATATGCTGTCCAATTATGAGAAATGGAGGGGACGCTGGATGTTCCTGTCATGTTTGGAAGGATAAAAAGTCTACGACAAAACCAACATAACAACACCTAACAACAATCAAAGCAAAGGAGGGGAGAGACTAGGAGAGGGCGCCTGGGAGTGACGGATCTCAAAAGGACTCCACTAGTAATTTAAACACAATAGATACAGCACTATTAATAACTATCAGCCAGCCTACAGAAAAATGTTGCTAGAAGTTCTTCATCTACATACCAAGGCTTGTTCTCCCAAGGCTATCCAGGTCAGTGTTTAGGACAAGGACAAAGTGATAACTTGAACGTTCTGTGGATCCAGCTGCAGCAACAGTTCAGGGATCTGAGAAAGTCACACTTCAACTGGGCACCCCTTTGTAATGACAACAGCAGACAAAGAGCTAAACCAAGATCAGCTCTCCTGTCCTCACATTAAAACAGGCCCTTTAAGGTGGCCATCCTCAAATCAGATGGTCAGGAAAACAGAATCTGCAGCTTCCTCACTAATCTGCCTCATCCCTTACCCTAAGGGAAAAAAGCCCCATGGTTCCGGCTGCAGGGATGTTCAAAACAGGTGCCCAAATCCTAAAATGAACCCTAATACCAGTATTGTCAAAGTGAGAAACACAACCTGAACGTACAAGTCTCTTATTCCAGTTATTTGAGAAACTCATATCGAATTCTTACTCTTTCAAAAGCCTCTAAACAACTTTCATAATTTAGAATGGAAAAACAAAGCAGCCAATCAAATTTAGCATTTAATTATGAATAAATGATCTCGGTGATTTTGATTTCTAAAAGGCCAGGAAATCTCATGTATAAGAACTAAAATGATCCTAAATCTGACAAAGAGAATAGTTTAATAAGTGCTACAGGTTAACTGTTGGGATACTTGACAAACACACAACCCATCTTGACAAACATACCTACCTTCCTTACTATTTTGGCTGAAGTATTTTCTGTTTTCCTAAATGCTCCTAAATCTCTCAAATGAAGATAGTGAATATAAAAAAATAAACAAAACAAGGGCGCCTGGGTGGCTCAGTGGGTTAAGCCTCTGCCTTCGGCTCGGGTCGTGATCCCAGAGTCCTGGGATCGAGTCCCGCATTGGGCTCTCTGCTTGGCAGGGAGCCTAACTCCCTCCTCTCTCTCTCTCTCTGCCTACTTGTGATCTCTCTCTGTCAAATAAATAAATAAAATCTTAAAAAATAAAATAAAATAAAATAAACGAAACAGCAAACCCTCTCACTTTCTCCGCATTACTCAAGGTTCCCTTAAGAATTTTATACGTGGAGGTATACTAGCTTCTCCCCCAATATCTTAGTTTAGATACCTGTTTAAGACACAGCATGCTTCAATACTTAAGGACTTGACAGAGAACAGGATTCTGAGAAATACACAAAAGAAAATGAAGATACTCATACAAAAATTATGGAGCAAAAATCAGGACAAAAGTAACATTTTCTGAGTGAGGGTGGACGAAATGGGTAAAAAAGGTACATACTTCCAGTTATATAATAAATTAAGTCCTGGGGATGTCATGTATAGCAGGATGACTATAGTCAGTAACACGATATTACATATTTGAAAGTTGGGTAGAGAATAGATCTTTAAAGTTCTCATCACAAGAAAAAAAATGGCTAACTATGTGTGGTGATGGATGTTAACTCACTGTGGTGATCATTTCACAACATATACATATATCAAATCATTATGTTGTACACCTAAAACTAATACAATGTTATATGTCAATTATATCTCAATAAAGCACATGGCGGTGGGCACATTTCCTGAGTGTAATGAAAAAGATGACCTAAACTACTAGTCTGGCATCAGAGTTTAAACTAAAATTACTTTGGCCAAAATAGATACTGATTCAAAATCCTTAACTGTGATTAGATTGCTTGTGTTTCAATCCTGGCTCTACCACTAATTTCCCCATCTCCTTTCAGGCTCAGTTCCCTCCTCCACAGAATGGGGACAATAGCACCTAGCTCTTAAGATCATTTTAAAGACTAGGTGGAAAAAGCTACGTAAAGCATTTAGTGCACTACCTAGCACACAGCAAGCACTTAATCATCAGCTGTCACAGTTGCCACAATTACTTTTCTATAATTGGAAAACTTAGGACTGAATCTCTCAGAATGTGTACAAAATGATAGATCATCCCCAAGCCAGACAACACCGGGTTCAGTACATGGACTTTGGAACATCCATTTTGACTGCTCAAAGGTCTCTTGTTTTTGCTTACTTCCTCGATCTCAGGTACGTTCTGGGGAGATAGGTGAGTCCTAAAGACAGCAGTCAGTGATGTGGGGTGTTACTCTAGATATGGAAATCTTTAGAAACTGATCAGGGAAATGGGATCTCTGCCACCTAGGTAGATCCATCCATCTTTTACTGCCTCTGCAAAAATTAAGCTCTCGAACATGGCATCAAAAAGAAGTTTAAAGAGGACACTGCATTTCAAGAAATCATCTAAAAAATTGCCCCTCCGAAATTTTTACGGTTAATGAAATGTAAAACTTCACAGTTGTTATATGGGAAAGATTTGTCCCACTGCCTCCCAGCAATGCATGCATGAAATGTGTACTCCAGAGGAGGGAGTCGCCAACTCACTGGTGACGTGGAGTGAGGAATTACAGGAGACCACATGAGACCTCGGCGAGCCCCGGAGCCGCAGATTTAAGAGAACCCGTTATTAGCTGGAGGCACTTAGGAGTTCAACTAACTAGTTCGTTTTTCAAAGCAGCACTGACGGTCCCCAAGAAATTCACTTAGGAACCTCCTCACACTTCCTCCCGCGGCGGCCGTGATCATGAACCCCAGAGCTGGGGTGAAGCCCACAGAACTCTAGGGTCAGACCTGACGCGACACCCTAACCCAAAGGCCAGTCCTTGAAGAGGCAGGGTAGCGAGCGGGGTGACCTCCCGCTCCCGCTCCACCTCCCGGGCTGGCCTGGCTGCCACGTCAGGCCGAGCGGGCCGCGGTCCTGCCCATCCTCCTCCCTCCCGTCCCATTGATTCGCGGGCTCCCAGCACCTCCGGACCCGCCGCCCAGGCGCCCCGGCGCCCAGGCGCGCGGAGCTAAGCCCATCAGAGCCGAGGGCACCGGGGCGAGCCTGCCGGACTCCCCCGGCCCCCGCCCCATCCAAACTTTTCAGACTGAATGGGGTCCCGCGTATTCCGGCTGGCGCCTCCCCCGCCCCGACAGCTCAAGTTCGGGAGCCCACCCAGCGCCCAGCGGGGCCCAGCGCCGCGACACCCCTCCCGGCCTGCGCGCCCACCCCGAGGGGCCGCAGGGCAGGGTCCTCCCGCCCCACGCCCGGGCCGACCCCCCGCCGGGCCAGCCGAGGGGGTGTGTCGGGCGCCGCAGGCCCGCGGGCCGTGGGGCGGCCGACGTCCGCGGCTCCGCGGGGCGACCCGGCCTGGCGCCCGAGCCTCTCCAGGACCTGGCCCGCCGCTCACCGGCGCAAGAGCGCGTCTTCCAGATCTTCAGCAGCAGGATGACGATGGCCGCCAGGTGGGACAGGTCCCCCGTCAGCCGGAAGATGTTCATGGCGGCAGCGGTCGGCGCGGCGGCCCGGGGCTCGGCAGCTCAGGCGGCGGCGGCGGCAGCGTCGGCCCCTGAGAGGAAGCGGCGATAATGGCGAGAGCGGGCGCGACGTGGCCAGGGACGTGGCCGAACTGCCGGCGCGCGCGGGGTAGTCTGGGAGAGGGGAGGCCGCTGCCAGGCCCCGCCCCTGCCCCGCCCCTTAAAGGGGACGCGCCCAGCGTAGCCCCGGTCTGAAGTGACGGCTCAGGGACTCCCTCCGCAGGACCCCGACCCCTCCCCAACTTCCCCCTGCCGGTTTCCGGCTTCCCCTCGGGTGCCAGCGATTTCCTTTAATTTTTGAAATGACACTCCCTTGTGAGAGATTTTCCCCCGCACCCCATCTTAAGAGCTCTGTAGGCTTACTGGATGAAAAAGTGTAAGAGGAAAATGAGTCATGTGTCCATAATTGTATAAGCTGGATAATTGCACCTATTCACGCAGGAGAGAATTTCCATTTTGACACAGAGAACTCACTTACCCTTTCACAATTTTACTGGCTGCAAGGATTTTTTTGCAGACCAGCTTCTGGCCCTCTATTCTGCACAACTTGTTTCTCTCTCACAGAGATGTGCGCCCCCCCTCTCCCCGCCCCGCCACCACTCCGCATCTCAGATACACTTGCAAGAAAGAGCTTGCTGCCCAGGTGTAGGAAGTGTGGTCAAGATCCGGCAGTCAGTGTCTTCTAGGCTGATCTCACCTATTGGGGGGGCACCTCATCCAAGGTCACCCCTTCCATGGGGCAACCCATATCTGCTTCCGGTGACTGAGTGAGCTGGAGGTAAAGGCTTGGCCAGTTCACTTGGGACATTCTAGCAGACAACACTTAGTCCAGAACTCCCATCCTGTGGCCGGAGCTTTGCTGGGCCTGTGTGACCATTTGGCTTCTCCATGCCCTGTCCTGTTTCTCCTTCTTCCTTCCACAGGTATAGATTTCCTGTCATTCCTCGACCTGTCTTGGCAGTGGCTGCTTCTGGAGAACCCATCCCGCGACAGTTGGAACAGGGAGGGGTGCCAGAAAGCGGTGATTAGAATGTGGGATTTGGAGCTGGCTGGAGGTGGCTACCCCATTGGGGGGTGGAGCACAGACAGCCCCTAGCAGAAAGGAGATATTCAGTTATGAAAACTTTAACTTGCCCAACCAAAATGAGTCTGTTATGTCAAAGGTAGGGCCTTGGTTGAAAACACCTGGAATCCAGGTACATAGATATATGAGCAGAGGCCTCGACCATGTCTAGCTCCCAGGGCTACCCTAAAACTTTTGAGCCTGCAGCAATGGCCCATTCCCCACCCTCCCCCAAGAACTAGCATTCCCTGGAGCTGGAAGGCCATGCAAAGTCCTCTCCGCACCAGGCAACACGTGCTCCTCTCAGGACCAGCCCTGACAGGTGGGAGGCTGGCAGCTGCAGGACAGGGATTTCAGCAGATGGGGTCCAGAGCTGGGCAGAGCCTCCGCACTGACAAGATACCGGGGAGAGCGACCTCGTGTGGTAACCCTCTGTAACTACACCTCCTGGTAGGTGTGTGCTCTGGAGTCCTCCTCTGCCTGGTTCTGGGATGCTCCTGAGACTCAAGTTAATTCATAGAATGAAACAGAAGGGATGCTGTTCTGGCTCAGGACCTGGCTTTCAAGGGAACTGGCAATTTCCCTGTCCCCTCTCTTGGGAAATGTGTTTCTGGGATGCCTGGGCTGCTCTGTGAGGACTCCAGCTACCCTCCTAGGGAGGTCAGGATATGGGGAGAGACCTACCCAACACAGCTGAGCTGGAAGAAAGGTAAAATATTGCAAAAACCAGAATGAGAAAAGAGCAAGAATCCAGAGAAGAAAAGAAGGCCTGGATCTAGAATCAGCCCTGGAGGCTTGTGTTGATGGTTCTGGGCTCAGAGGGACACAAGAGAAAAAGTCTGTACAATACGGGAGAGGGTTAGGGTTGGAGATCTGCATATAAAGTAGGGCCCTCAAGAATTGGGACCCTCGGTGGGTACACCAGGGTGGAAATCACAGAGGGTGAAGGGCTTCTTTTAGCCTTGGGTTTGGGTGAAGGGAGCAAAACAAAACAAAACAAAAAACAAGTCTCCCTGAGAATTTTTTTTTAAGATTTATTTATTTATTGAGTTGGGGAGGAGGCACAGAGGGAGGGGGGGAGGGAGAGAGAGAATCCTGAAGCAGACTCCCCACTGAACCCAGAGCCCCATGCAGGCTTGATCCCAGGACTCTGAGATCATGACCTGAGCCGAGACCAAGAGTTCGATGCTCAATAGGCTGAGCCACCCAGGCATCCCTCCCCTGAGAATTCTTTTTTTTTTTTAAGATTTTATTTATTTATTTGACACAGACAAAGAGAGATCACAAGCAGGCAGAGAGGCAGGCAGAGGAGGGAGAAGCAGGCTCCCCGCAGAGCAGAGAGCCCGATTCGGGGCCCGATCCCAGGACCCTGAGTTCATGATCTGAGCCAAAGGCAGAAGCCCAACCCACTGCGCCACCCAGGCATCCCTCTTCTTCTTCTTCTTTTTTTTAAGATTTATTTATTGATTGATTTTTAGAAAGAGAGAGTGAGCAGGGGGAGGGGCAAAAGGAGAGAGTGAGACAGTCTTAAGGAGACTCCTTATTGAACATGGAGTCCTACATGGGGCTCGATCTCATGACCCTGAGATCATGACCCTAGCAGAAACCAAGAGCCCAACACCCAACTGGCTAAGCCACCCAGGCACTCCTTCCTTGCAAATTCCTTTTTTTTTTAATTTAATAAAATTTAGATTTTATTTATTTATTTGCCAAGAGAGACCCAGACAGCAAGAGCACAAGCAGGGGGAGCAACAGGCAGCGGGAGAAACAGACTCCTCTGCTGAGCAGGGAGGCTGATGTGGAACTTGATCCCAGGACCCTGGGTTCATGACCTGAGCAGAAGGCAGCAGCTTAACCTACTGAACCATCCAGGCCCCCCTCTCTTGAGAATTCTGTGTTTTTTTTTTAAAGATTTTATTTATTTATTTGGCAGACAGAGAGCACAAGTAGGGAGGGAGGCAGGCGAGAGGTGGGGCGGGGAGCAGGCTCCCCGCTGAGCAGAGAGCCCGACATGGGGCTCCATCCCAGGACCCCAAGATCATGACCTGAGCCGAAGACAGAGGCTTAACCCACTGAGCACCCAGGCGCTCCTCCCTTGAAAATTCCCAACACGACCCTACCCACCTATGAGTTTGAGGCTGGAATTCATAGTACTTATGTGACAAACAAAACAAAACAAAACCACCAAGAGACATGCACTTTATTTTGTTTTTTAAGATTTTATTTATTTGAGAGAGCTAGAAAGAGAGAGCATGAGCGGAAGGAGGGCCAGAGGGAGGAGCAGACTCCCCGCTGAGCAGGGAGCCCAACACGGGGCTCGATCCCAGGACCTGGAGATCATGACCTGAGCTGAAGGCAGGTGCTTAACTGAGTGAGCCACTCAGGTGCCCCAGAAATGCACTTTTTTTTAAAAGATTTTGTTTATTTGACAGACAGAGATCACAAGTAGGCAGAGAGGCAGGCAGAGAAAGAGGTGAGGAAGCAGGGGCTCGATCCCAGGACCCTGGGATCATGACCCGATCCAAAGGCAGAGGCTTTAACCCACTGAGCCACACAGGCGCCCCCAGAAATGCACTTTAAATTCAGACTCTAAAGAATTACCACAGGCAAGTTTCCAAGAATAAGAGTTCTCAATACAACAGCAAAACAAGCAGAAAGCAAAAACCCACACACAAGGAGAAAGCTGCTGTGAATTAGAAATGCAGAAATGAGACACTGCAATATTGGACTTGCAGAGACTTTAGTTATTAGAATCAGCAGACACAGGATAAAAAATTAAATGTGTTTTACATGTTTATGTAGATAAAAGGAGAAAAATATGAATGGGAACCAAGAGAGTATGAAAAAAATGATCTGGCATAGTTGAAAAAGAACCAAATAGAACTTTTTCAAAAAAAGACTTTATTTTTAAGCCATCTACACCCAATGTGGGACTTGAAGTCATGACCCCAAGATCAAGAGTCACATGCTCTGCTGACTGAGCCAACCAGGCATTCCCCAAATATAACTGCTATAAATAAAAGCCATAATAATTGATATTAGAAATTCAGTAGGTGAATCAAGCAGTTAAACACAGCTAAAGAGAGGGGTGCCTGGGTGGCTCAGTGGGTTAAGGCCTCTGCCTTCGGCTCAGGTCGTGATCTCGGGGTCCTGGGATTGAGGTCCTGGGATTGAGCCCCGCGTCCGTCGGGCTCTCTGCTCAGCAGGGAGCCTGCTTCCTCCTCTCTCTCTGCCTGCCTCTCTGCCTACTTGTGGTCTCTGTCTGTCAAATAAATAAATAAAATCTTAAAAAAAAAACAACACAGCTAAAGAGAGAATTAATGAGTTAGGAGTTAGATATGAAGAAATTAAACAGAATTTATGGGGCAAATAGATGGAAAACATGAAAGAGACAGAGAATAGACTAAGAAACAAAATGTCTGATTGGGATTTCAGAAGAAAGAAAAGATGGAAAGAATGAGAGAGAAACAATATTCAGAAAAACAATTACTAAGAACTTTCCAAAACAGATGAAATATCTAAATTCTCGGATTCAGGAATCCCAGTGAATCCCAAGTGAGACAAAAAAAGAAAATCCCGGCATGCCTGGATGGCTCAGTCCATTAAGCACCTGCCTTCGGCTCAGGTCATGATCCTCGGGTCCTGGGATTGAGTCCCACATTGGGCTCCTTGCTCAGTGGGGGATCCTGCTTCTCCCTCTGCCTACCACTCCCCCTGCTTCTGCTCTCTCTCTCAAATGAATAAATAAAACTTAAAAAAAAAAAGGATTTTCAGATACAAAAACAGAAAGAATTTACTACCGCCTACCGGCTCTCACTACAAAAAATTCTGAAGTAGGGGTGCCTGGCTGGTTCAGTTGGAAGGCCATGCCCCCCTTGACCTCGAGCCCCACGCTGGATGTACAGATTAATTAAATTAATACATAACAATGTTTTTTAAAAAGTTCTAGTGTTGGGGTGCCTGGGTGGCTCAGTGGGTTAAACCTCTGCCTTCAGCTTGGGTCATGGTCTCAGGGTCCTGGGATCGAGCCCCACATCAGGCTCTCTGCTCAGCGGGGAGCCTGCTTTCCCCTCTCTCTCTGCCTGCCTCTCTGACTACTTGTGATTTCTCTCTCTCTCTGTCAAATAAATAAATAAAATCTTTAAAAAGAGTTCTAGTGTAAGATAGGTACTTGAGAAGAGTGAAAATGATCCCAAGAAGGAAGAAGGGATGACAATTGAGAAGAATGTGAAGATAAGAATTCTTCAGTGGTGGATACTGGGAGACCCAGAGTAAGACAAGAGGGGGCACCTGAGTGGCTCAGTTGGTTGGGTGACTGCCTTCGGCTCAGGTCGTGATCCTAGAGTCCTGGGATTGAGTCCCGCATTGGGTTCTCTCCTCAGTGGGGAGTCTGCTTCTCCCTCTGACCCTCTCCCCTCTCATGCTCTCTCTCTCACTCTCTCTCTCAAGTTAATAAATAAATCTCTTAAAAAAAAAAAAAGAATAAGACAAGAGCTCAGTAACCAGCTCTCCATCAGGGTAGAAGTTCTGCATCCAGGAGACAGTGGACCCAATGGTTCCCCAACATGGAATTTTCCACTATGCCTGAGAAAAAACTGACAAAATTAAAAATATCTGCTATAGCAGTGATCCCTTGTGACTCTGCAGTTCAGCTCATGAACCAACATTGTATTAATTAGTGTCCATTTAAACAGCCTCCTTCAGAGATATCCATTAGAATTTAGTATAAGGGAGGGCTAACCAAGGTTTTGGGATGACTTTCTTGAGCACGTGAGAAATGGCTCTTGACGCAGGTACAAATATTCTCATTTATTTCTGGGAACTTCAGATCATTTTTGGTAACTAAGTGGTGTGTTTTCGACAAGTAGTATGTATTTCAAGGACTTTGACCAGCACGTAAGTAAAAATCCGAGACCGGTCTTAATATTTTGGGTCACTCGTTGGCAAGCATCACTGTTTTTCATTGATCCCTATTTTTGGACATCCTGGTTGCTTCTGATCTGGCCTACACATTGGAAAGCATCATAAACCAAATTGATTTGTATAGCAAGATGCTGCCAGTTGTGTAACTATTTACATACAACATACACCTGTGTATTTCATCCATGGGACTGGGGTCTTATCACCTATTCCCTTTTTGTTTGCTTGTTTTTGTTTTTTGGTTGGTTGGGTTTTTTTTTTAAGATTTTATTTATTTATTTGACAGAGAGAGAGATTACAAGTAGGCAGAGAGAGAGGGGGGAAGCAGGCTCCCTGCAGAGCAGAGAGCCTGATGCGGGGCTCGATTCCAGGACCCTGAGATCATGACCTGAGCTGAAGGCAGACGTTTAACCCACTGAGCCACCCAGGCGCCCCTGTTTTTTGTTTTTTATAAGTGAAAAAGTTTCAGAGCAAGCACACAACCACTCTTCATTCTTCGCCACAGACAGATAAAACAGCCTCCTGTCAGGGCAATTCAAAGTTAAGCCCTGAAAGTATCCAGATAGTTTGAAAAAGCCATCCTCTGTTCATCTCTCCTTCCATTGGGGGTACAGCGTGTGTGCCTTTTTTGGTATAGAGTCAGCTTTGTGAACTTTTTTGGGGGGTAAAAAATTATAGCACCTTGGCTCATACTGACGATAACACCGAAGAGATTTATAGTTTCTTTTGACGCTTCTCTAGAGCTTATGACATAAAGTTTCAGCCTTACGCATCAGCAAAACCTTGTGCACATGTTCCAGTTTGCTACGTAATGTAATGCTACAAAATTGTACGTTTTCTCTTCTCATTTCTTTTTTTGCATGCAAGTTTGTGGTGAAAATGCAGATCTCTGAATGTGAATGAGGTTATGTCTGAGATTTATTTCTGCATATTATGTCTCTGAGTCCATGATGTCCTTAAGGGAATGATGAATTATTTTCTCTGTGGATGTATATACATATACATTCATGTATGCCTCAACACACATACACATGCATGTATATACTTCTTTTGAATGATATGAAATTATTTGGAGACAGGAACTTTCTGCAGATTCATTCACCAGTGAGGATCAAATTGACTGCTGGGCACCTGGGTGGTTCAGTCGGTTAAGCGTCTGCCTTCGGCTCAGGTCATGATCCTGGAGCCCTGGGATTAATGACTGCATCAGGCTCCCTGCTCAGTGGGGAGTCTGCTTCTTTGCCCTCCCCTGGCTCATATGCTCTCTCTCTCTCTCTCTCTCTCTCTCTCTCTCAAATAAAGAAATAAAATCTTTTTAAAAAATTAATTAATGATTGCTTAAAATTCTTTGACAATCTGAGGATAGTTTCTCATGGATTAGATTAAGTGGCTGAGAACACTTAAAAATGGCAAAAGAGATTGGATGGCATGCACCTTGCTCTTCTCTTTTTCTGCAGACTGGTCTATGCTCCTCTGGCCCACCTGGCAAGTTTACTCCTCTTCTGTTCCAGAGAGAGGCCGTAATGAGCTTGAAATATCCAGGTATTTATTTCAGATCTTCTCGGGAGGGGGGCTTGAGGATTGGCTCAGTTTAGGCCAAGAGTCCACTCAAAATCCAACACCATGGCCAAGGGGGCAAAGACATACTGTGGAAGATGGCCGCCAAGGGCCCATTGGGTTTATTGGGAGGAGGGGCATTGGGTGGGCTCTGCACAGACAACTGAGAGGACTGCTCGGCACACTCCATGGGTCAAGGGCAGGCTCTCTGGCTCCTGTGAAAATTCCATTCCGGGCCATCTTCTGGCTTCCAAAGTCAAGCCAGAAAGAATGGTCACCTTCAGCCCAGTCTAAAGCTTGACCTGATTCATTTCAGGCCCCAAGATTCACCTTTTCGAGGATGACCAATGGTATGACTTCTATTTCCAGGAGAAAACCTGTCCCCGGGAAAGGCGAGCACATGGAAGTTAGCATTAGGGCAACCCCCACCCCCCACCAGTGTCCACAGTACTCAGTTCTGAGTGGCTATGCAGCAGGCATGGACAAGCCAATCCCACAGGTTGCCTTGGCCAGAACTGCTCCTTCTTCTCCTCCCTCACTTGGGGTTCAAAAAAACTCCTCTCAGCCAAGGTCCTCTTGTTACATCCAATTTTGTATTTTTCTTTTTCATTTATTATGTCATAAGCCTTCTCCCGTGACTTCACACCTTCTCCATATTTTAATCACTATGTTCCAGTCCAACACGCAACTGTCATGTATCCTTTCACAAATCCTTTGCTTTTTCCCGTTCTTGTTGTTTCAGATCAACTCCACAAACAAACGGACAGGTGTGTGCCTCAATGACTATTTGCATTCCTGTTTCTGTGGGGTGAATTTCCTGGTGATGGCTATCATCCATTTCACCAGACTGGGGGATATGACACCATGGGGGTTTTAACTGCTCAAATCACAATGCTTCTAAGATTGCTCTGGCTCAGACTTGTGGGAGTTCTGGTCTTTCTCCTGGGTTTTCCCTCCTCAAAGAGCTTCTGGGGAATTCTTGAGGGATGGGGCCATGTGCCACACATCTGTTGTGGTGGCCTCCTGAATCTTGGTCTGGGTCCTATGCTCTGAGCTGCCATTTCTGCCCGCCCTTCTTGCATCCCTGAACCAATTCCCTCCTAACACATTTAAGTTCTGCCAATGCAACTAAGTCCCCCCCGCCCCAGGAGGTTTCTTCCCAGCACCCAGTGAGGGAGGCAGGGCCTCTGTCCCTGTAGCTCTCACGAGGCAGGGCCCAGATCACCTCTCGCTACTAAGGAGTCCCCAGCTCCACGCCAGCGGGCTCTTCCCTTCTGCACCCTATAGTCCTTCCTGCCCATGGATGTGAGACAAACTGGACATCCATTTCCTTCTGTGGAAACCCCCCACATGGTCCATGAACACACAATCACTGTGTTTATTCAATGCTGGTGACATGGAGAATCCAAACTCTCTTTAGAGAAAATAATTTCCCTTCCCTTTCAAGACACTGTCAAGGTAAAGATGGAGCTCATTTGCACAACTAAACAGACCCTTTACCTCTTGGTCTGTGGAACCAGCGGCTGGTTTCGTGGTAGCTCACGGTCTCCCCTTACCCAGAACACTGTGCGGGTCCCGCCTTCCTGCCAGTGACGGGCCCACTGGGTGAATTTCCTCAAACAAAGGACATCTTCAAAACAAGGTAATCAGCATCTTTTCATCTAGAAACTGAAACTGCCAACTAGCCTCAAACACAGTTTCCTTGTTAAAATTGAAAAGCAAATCACGTCCTTTGTTATGGGGTACCCCACTATTCCCTAGGGCGGTGTGAATGTGCCAACAGGTGCGGACCCTCTATTTCAGGGGTTACGCACTCACAGCTGGGCCCCATCGGGCTCACAGGCATGTTTTCTTTGGCTCATCACAGATACTCTCCCTTACAGTTTTGCACTGACTGCCAACATTTCACCAAGACATCGTAAATAAAAAAATCTAGATTTCTAGCTTCCTTTGAGAAAGCCTGAAGATCAGGTATCACAAGGTGTGCCTCCCCACAGCAAAGTCCATGGGCTGGTTCCCCCTTCAGTTGGGGGATCTGCTCCCCGGCACCCCCATGCTCTCTCTTGTCCCTCTGTGTCAACCACTCTCCATCCCTGGTCTTGCATCGCTTTCTTGCACCTGCTCACTTCTTGTGTTTGCTTTGCTTGCTAAGGCCTCTGTGGGCTTTTACTTTGCAAACCTTGTCCTAGTGCTTCGAATGCATGCAGCCAAGCCATCTGACAGGAGGGAGGTAGTCATTTTCCTGAGCAGCTTGGGAGCCCTGTATCTGGATGTGATTTCGGTTTGATCTAATGGGCAATGATTGAGTGATTGCTGTGTGTAAAGGCTAGAAGCAGCAGGGCCAGTGGGAAATCAAGCTGTTGAGAGAGTTATCGGTACACCTTGACACCTGGTAGCCTGAGCCTGGGTGTGTGAGAATTTGCCAAGGGAGGGCAAACAGTGCCCAGTGTTGCTTCAATAAAGGTCAGTTAAGATAAGAATAAGCGTGCCCTGTGGCTTCCTGTCAGGGAGATAGCAGGTTGAGGGGGATGATGGGAGAGAAAGCCAGGTGGCTGAACACTGAGAGGTGAGCGGATGGTGGGGATGCAGAGACAGGGAGAGTGGGTCACAATTCGGAAAGACTGAATAAGGCCCTGGGACACACCTAGATTTGTAAAATTGTGTTGAGCAGCACAAAGGTGACATTTCCACACAGAGGATGGGCTTTCATGTAGACAGGGCTGAGTTTTTGATCCAAAAAGTCACAAACCTTCCTGAGTTTCACTTTTTATTTGTAAAAACGAGAGGACAAAAACCCATCTCAGAGGGTCACCGTGAACATGAAACGAGCTGAAATATGTAAAATGTTGGGCACACTACCTAGTAAACATGGGTGATCAGGAAAGGTGGCATGTAATTAGGCTATGTTATTTGGGTAGTATTATTGAGAAATTGGTAAATTCCTGGGGCATAAATGCTTGCCTTCATAGCTTGTCACTTGGTGAGGAGTTGCTGGGGGGACAGGGTACACGTATGGCTCACATATAGGACCTTGTGCTGACTCAGGTATAGAACCACCGTGACACAGGTCTCTAGAAAACCAAACTCAGGGAGGCTGATGCATAAGGTGTTTGCACTCGTTGTGGTGCCTGGCACATAGTGGGCAGTCAGAAAGTATTGGCCAATGCATTTATGAATGAAGAGCGCTCACTGAGAATGTGAAAAGTGAACATCCATAACCATCTGTGGACGGGTGCTCTTAGCCAACCCTCTTAGTGCTGAAAGCAACAGAAACCCATTCAAACCAGCCTAACCCAGAAAACTAAAATAAATTTGGAAAGTTTACAAATGGAGGCGAAATGTGTTGGCTCAGAGACTGACAAGTCCAGATATCTGCTTTAGGCATGGTTGGATCCAGGAACAAAGAGGTGTATGGAGTGGGCTTCTCTCCTCTTCCTCCCTGTGTTGGCTTTGCACCCAGGCAGGTGTTCTCCACATGGTGGTCCTGGCAGCCCCATCCGGGGTTCCACCCTCTAGACATCCAACAATTCATCTAGAAGAGAGGGAGCCTCCCTTTCTAAACAGTGCTAACTTGAGTCTAACTGAACGCTGAGCCACCCAGCCAGAGTCATGAGATCATCCTTGTCCAATCAGCCCTGCTCAGGGCCTATGAGTAGGGGAGGGACAATTTCCCAAATGAAAACTGGGGTGCTTTCCCCCACAGAAAGGAGACTAATTGGTCCAGGCAGGTGCAGGGCACTACTGTCCACCGGAAGGAGCAGAGTCAGGGGACTAGGCAATGGGTGACTAGGTAAGGGAGAGGGAGAAGCATGCTACCAGGACGACACGCAGAAATGGCTAACCAGAGCTGAGTTGTCAGGACCGAGGCCACTGAGGAGTTCCAGAGGCTGTGATCTGTACTGGCATGTCTGGCCAAGTGGGCAGGCAGTAGACTGATTGTAAAAATGGCCCTGATTCTCCACCCATCCCTGAATCCACGCCCCCTGCCATGTGACTTGGCATCACCTCTCATCAAGAGTGGAACCTATTAGCCCTCCCCTGGAACCTGGGCTGGCCCTGTCACTTGCCAGGAGACTGTGGTGGAATGGTGGTATGCCAGCTCTGCGGTCTGAGCTTAGACATCAAGGGGGCTTCTGTGATTTTCCTTCTGTGACTTTGGTTCTCTTGGACCCCTGCCTCCACCATGGGAACCATCCTGGCTATTTGGCTGGTGGATGAGAGGCCACATGAAGCTGTCCCATCTGTCCCAGCCAAGGCCCCAGATGTGAGAGAGAGACCTGGGAAAGAGGGTGGGGAAGGGCGGAGGGAGAGGAAGACAGAATCTTAAGCAGGCTCCACACCCAGCATGGAGCCTGACAGGGGATTCGATCTCATGACCTTGAGATCATGACCTGAGCTGAAATCAAGAGTCAGATGCTTAACCAGACTGAGCCACCCAGGCGCCCCAGGTTTATAGGGTGGCTGTGAATGAGGAACAAGGAAAGAACATATATGGCCTCAAAGAGCAGTTGTGGGAGACTGGCAAGAACTGAACATGTCCCAAATACTGTCCAAAAGCAACATTAGCCATTTGACTGTAGGGAGAGAAGAAGAATCCAAGAGACAAGTTCAAAGCCCAGTGCAGACTTTTCTGGAAGAAAGTTAAGGAAAGAGGCAATGGGAATCTACTGATGCCGGAAACAGCCAGCGGGAGCATGGGAAGGATGGAGGAAATTAACACATCGGCCCTGTCCACAGCAGCCCTGCTCCCTGTCTCCTCCAGCCCCTGACCTCACCAGGGCCTCCAGACACACATGTGAAAGATCCCAACTATGTCCCACTGTGTCATCCAGCCCGATGGCTGCTCTGTGCAGGGGACCCATTCCAGGGAACATCACCCCGACCCAGCCAATCAGCCCGTGAGTCCTGCTGACCCAGCACATGGACATCTTTCTGTTCTCTCTGCCCCTACCTTGACCACACCATCCCACTTTCAGGCTCCCCAAACTGAACTAAAACTTGTCTGCTGGATAAAGCCCCCAATTCTCCAGTCTGACATGGCGTGTCTCCCTAATCCTCGCCTCCTCCGGATCCCTGCCCAGCATCTGTCCTGCCTGTCCTGCTTCTGGGCCACACCTGGCTGCAATTTCTTCCAGCTTCCAAGACCCAGACTAGGTGCCCGGGTCCCCAGATCCCTGTACCCAGGGATGTCCTTTCTTCTGCTTTCTTCTGAGCTGCCCCAGGAGGCTGGGGCTGGGAAAGGGACCTCAAGGCCAATTGTGCCCACTGGCCGGGCATGTTCAAGGGCATCTGTCACCTTCTCCAGGCTCTAGAGTGAATGTTCTGCAAGGGCATACCTCCAGTCCACTGGGAGCAGGCCCCAAAAGGAGATTCCGATGTCCTCGTTTGGGGCAGAGTATGCTCTGGCCAAGCTTGGAGGGGCAGACAGCAGACGCTGCCCCAGGGTGGGGGCCACCCCACAGTCCATTTGCGGGTTGCAGCCCTGTCACCCCTCCCTGGGACCAGCCAGAGTCCTGAGGGTGTGCACAGCCAGCACCTGCTCCAAGGCCCAGAGCAAGGCGGGGCAAAGCCAGGCCTTCCAGGGTGAGCACACCTGTGGGCAGCCAAGGTTCACACTTCTTGGGGGAGTTGGCACCTCCTCTCTGCCTCAAGCCCCCAGTGCTCCATTGGAGCCAGAGTCAGGGCCAAGGCCCACAGAGGGGCAGCCGGCGGACCCTGCACCTTCCCGGTGCCCAGAGCCTGACGGCTGAGGTAGCTGGAGCCACGGGGAGGCTGGGCCCTGTCTCCCACCAGGCCGCTCTGGGCTGCTCCAGGCCACTGGGATGGGCCTCAGGTAGGACAGGCTCTGCAGGTCACCAGGCCAGGGGTGAAACCATCCCCGAGCTGCGTGGGCCATCCCCAGCCTCCAGGTCACTGAGTGCTCGCTGGGGAGGAAGGGACACGTGGGGAGGGTCTGGTCAGTGGTCCCAGGAGTCCCTGACCCCATATTGCCTCATCTCCTCCCACCCGCCCCTCACCACCGCCCCAGAGAGCCAGGGAAGAGACCTGTCGGCCCCATGTGGGTCATGTCACACTTGCTGGAGGTCGCTTCCCGATCTGGGCTTCTTGGAGGCCCCGTATTTGACCTCTGGAGGGACTTCTCAGGGGCCCCTTGGGCCTCCCAACATGGCTCACCTCGAACTTGCTCATGAACTCTGCGAAGATGCCAAAGAAGGCCTCAGAGGTGGTGGCTTTGGAGTCCTCGCCGAAGAAGGCCAGCGCCCTGCCCAGCTCCTCCATGGCCTCGCGCTGCAGCCCATCCAGGGCCCGCAACACCGGCTGGGCCGTCTCTAGGAAGGACTGAGTGGCCTCCGTTAAGGAAACCGCTAGGCGCCCTCAGGTTCTCTAGCTGCCCAGCTCCCATCTGCCCCGTGCCCAGTGCTTGGCCGGGAACCAGGCCGTGTCCAGGGGCTCCAGTGCCTTGCATGCGGCCCTCTCAGCCACTCCCGAAGCCCGCCACACCCAGTGCAGCCCCAAGGCCATCCACTTGCCTTCTCTGTGGGGCAGTCCTCTCCCCACCCTGGACTCTTTTCAGATGCCATGACCCCCTCCTCCTCCAACAGCCACTTATAGTAGCCCCCTGGCACTCTCTCGGCTTTGAGCTCCCCCCTTTTTTTTTCCTGTAGCATTTGTCCCTAACTGTGCTCAGTGGCAACATGTCCCTCTCCTGACTGCCTCTGGGTGGCCAAGACCTGTATCTTGTGAACCAAACCTGGGCTCTACTGCCCACGAGGACAGATGGGGCAAGGCAGCAGGTTTTGGACAGTCAAGAAAGCTCCTCTTGAGTAACAGAGACTTGGTGTAAGTGCTTAGGTTCTAAATCACTAGGACAGACGCGCTCCCAGGACACATAGCAGCCTTGCTGGGACCCAGGGTCTGCAGTGGCTGCTGGAGCGACAGCCAGCTCTCCCTGGCTTCCCCAGGGTCCACCCTGGTGCGGGAACAGGCTGCTCACTGGATACCGTCATGACCACAGCAAACTTGTCCTCACTGGAGGAGCACATGCTCTGGCAAGCAGCCTGTATCTCACTGATGGTGCCATGGAGGTCAGCCAGATCACTGGTCAGGGCCCGTTGGTTCACTGCAGGGAAGGGAACAGAACCTCATGAGCGCTGACCTCCTAGCCCTTCCTCGCCCACTGCCCGACCGCTCGGCCTACCTTTGGCAGCCAGGGGCACAGTGGGCAGGTCCTGAGCAAAGCCCAGGAGTTCTGGAAAGTGCTGGCTCAGTGATTTGGCAAGGATGTGCAGGAAGGTGGACTTCCCGTCCACAGTCTTGGTGGAGTTCAGCTGCAAGTGATGCCCAACACACATCCTCCTCAAGGACCCCATCGGATTCCTGGTCGTGTGGGTCTGGGTACTCTTGGCCCCACATCTCCTGGACTGTGGCACTAATTCCTGGCCCTTGACACTCATCAACTCCAAAGTTTATATTACTCCTCACTGTGAAGCTCTGCTGGGATGCCCACAGGCCTCCCCAAGGTGTTCGGAGGTTCCCTGGCCCAGATCTTTGAAATGCTGCCCCCCACCCCCACCCAGGAACCAGGTCCATTGCCAACAGCTAGAGGAGGCCACCAGGTGTCCTGTCCCTGGGAACATGCCCTTGTTGGCAGATATAGTCCAAGATTTTTTAACTTCTAAGTGGCGGGGGCACCACTCACATATCTTCCCTCTTGTGGCATCTGGAACCATATGTGGCCCTTCTGTGCCTCAGACATCCTAAAACATTCATATCTACAAATGGAGTGTTTCTTCCTCCTTTTTAAAACAACTAACGGTACCCTGGGGAAAGGTCCCAGAAGCAGTGGGAAGGCTGGATATTCGAGCTGTCCTTGTTCAGATCCTAGGTTTTTTTTGGTGGGGGGGGGGCGGGTAGGACACCTTGGCAGTGGTGGTGGTATTAAGGGGCAGAACCTACCAGGCGGGATTCCCTCCTTCTTCCTGGAGTCTCCCCTCCTTGCCCCCCATACTCCCTTTTTCCAGATCCTGAGGCTTGGCTTGGAAAAGCCTCCCACCCACAACCTTTACTGCAGTTACATCCTGGCCTGCCCCAGCCAAATTTTCCTCCTGGGGAGGGGCCCTCTAGGGTCCTGATGTTCTCTCCTTTCCTCTGCCACAACTTGGGGTGGGCCTGCCTTCCCCAGCCGTGACAGTAGGACAATCTCATGGATTACTGCCAACTGGTCCCCTCACCTCTGTCAGGAAGTTGATCTTGAAGCCGGTGGTCTTGTTGGTTTTGGGCTGTCCGTCATTGAGATAGTTGCCCATGGCCAACACAAACTGTGGAAGGGAAGATGGGCAGGCTCTGCCCAGGTCCTCACCCCACCGCCCTGGAACCACTATCAGGATGGGTCTCCAGACTGGGAGCCCCAGGGGGCAGACAGTTAGGTGGGGTGGCCGGAGAGGGGGTGCGGCCTGACCTCCAAGATCTTGGCGAGCTTCCGGCTGTTCCTGAGCTCAAGGGAGGCCTGGCGCAAGCACTCCAGGCTGCCCCGGATCTCCTCCGTCTTCTCTTGCAGGGTGGCTTGGAAGTGCAGGCTTCGCAAGCGGGTTTTGTATTCGGGAACCGAGAGCATCTGTCACGAGGCAAGGCCAGGACTCACCCGCCCCACCAGGACACTCACCGCCCCACCGCAGCCTGGGGTGGGGGTCAGCTGGCTGCCCGGCATTCCCTCAAGAAAAATAAGCACAACCCCAATATAAGCACAAAAAAAGAAGCACAATCCCATCTACCTTGGGCCCCAGGTGGGAAGGAACTGGCCGTTAAAGGTGTAACAAGGGGACTCAGAGGCGCCAGCGCGGTGGCGGTAGGGGAGCGGGACTCACGCAGCCCCGGTGACCAGAAAGCCCTGACTGGAGGCGGCCGAGGCCGCCGGGCAGCACCCCCTGCCCCCCCGGCGGCCGTCGCGGCCGCAGCACCTGCAGGACGAATTGGTCGGGCTCGCTGAGGCGGCCGGGCGCCTCGCGGAAGGCCTGGTAGCGCTGCTCCTCGTCGGCGTCGGGCGCGAAGAGCAGCAGCTGCGCCAGGTGCGCGGGCTCCAGGCGCCGGGGCTCCATGCTCATGAGCACCTGCCGCAGCTCCGCCGGGCTCAGCTTCAGGTGAGCCAGCAGGATGGCTGCGGGCGGGGCCGCGAAGGGTGAGGCGGGGCGGGGCCAGGAGGACCGGGGGCGGGGCCCAGAAGTTCTCCAGGGATGACTGGGAGGAGCCTGGGAGGGGCAAGGAACCTGGGCGGGGCAGGAGCCTGCCCAGAGATGGAGAGGGTCCTTCCTCCGGTCGAATGAAGGTGAGGACAAGGTTCTCGAAGGGACAGACCTAGATACGGGTGGGGCTTGTGGGGGTGGAGCCGGAAACGAGGGAGGAGACCGCGAGAGGGAGAGCTAGGGACGGCTGGAGGCGTGGCCAGGACTCGGGAGCCGCTCACACGTGGGGGCGGGGGCAACGAGGGGGCGGGGCCAGTGAGGGCGGAGCCCAGACCGACACCAGCACCCAGGTGGGATCTAGAACCCGAGAAAGGGCCTTCACCCAGTCGGCATCGTCGGGGGCCCGCGGGGCCCAATCCACACACGTGGATTCAAAGCTCTGCGGCCCAGAGAGAGGGCCACCTCCTGTCCCCCACAACCCCTGGGACTCCTCAACCCCTCACAGGTGTTGTAGGCCTTCTTGTGAGACAGGATCTCCACCACCTCTTTTTTCCTGAAGGGCTCAGGCCCAGGCATTGGCTCTAGAACGGAATATGGTTTAATGAGAGGAGAACAGGCTGGTGGGAGGGCCCAGGGGGGTGTGGCCACACCCAGTAACCCAGACACCCGCTGACGTGGCCTTTAACGAATCAGCTCCAGGTGTCCCCAGTCCCCTCCTTCCTCAGTCTCCCACTCGGGACTCTCTGGCCCACACACTCAGCATGGTGTGTGCCTCTCCCCCATCCTCTTTCCCCTTGGCCCTTGGGGTTGAGCTGCCCAAGGAAGCTGAACCAACCACCTCTCCACCTTGCAGGTGCTTCCTGGATGGACAAAGGCCTTTCTCTTCCATCCTGCAACCACCTTCCACAAACAATATCCCTGCTGCCAGGAGCCCCACCCAACAGCTATAGGAAGATACCCAGAGAAGGGCAGGGGGACTTAGAGACTGGAAGGCACATCTAGTTGGCTCGATATGGATGCCTCCTGACCCCTTATTCTGACTGTGTGACTTTGAGTAAATTACCTAGCCTCTCTGTACCTCTTCATCAGGAAGTTAGGGTGATCATAGTCCCTACCTCGTAGAATGGTCACAGCATTAATTTAGAAACGGGGATGTCTGGCATTCTGTGAGCATGCGATAAATGCCAGCGACTATGACTATCTCCAGTTTCAGATGGGAGAAATGCTCTGAGAGGTTAAATAACTCGGGGACGCAGGAAGGAAATGGCAGGTAGGGCAGACCTCTGGGACTCTAAGCCCTGGGACGTAACAGAAGGCCGCAGGTGGGCTTACGCAGATGGCCTGGTGTGAGGGTTCCCCTAGGGCCCTCAGGCCACTCACTAGTAGGTTTCTGGGTGCCAAAATGGAGCTCCAAATCAAGATATTTCACCATGTCGCTCAGCTTGTCATAGTCAGAATCTTCCCCGAGCTGCAAGGTGGTAGAGTAGGGGGGAGGTTCAGGGGGAGGAGGAACACGAGCAGCTGGACTGCCATTCCCCACTGCCCCATCCTCTAAGAGCTGACCCAGGAGCGACAGAGGGAGATTCCCTCATCAGGCCCTGGGAGAACCCTGAGGCCCAGGAGACACTGCAGGAAAGGCTAAGTCACCCAAGTGATGAAGCAGCACACCGCCTGCTCGTGAGGTCAGTAACACACACCCCCGGAACACTCTCCATGCGGGAGACAGCAAGCTGAACTGCGGGGGGGGGATTGTTAAGGGACAACAAAGGGGCTGCAGCCAACCAAGGGGGCTTAAGGAGGTGGCTGAGAGGTCTGGCTCTGTCTTGAGGGTCCTTTGCCAGGGGTGAGTTCACCAGAGCTGCCCTGGGCTTCCGATGCTGGGGGAATGGCAGTAGGGAAGTGCCAGGGGCTAGACACTGGACAGGGTTTTGTCTTCAGTGCTGCGACCCAGGCCAGCCTCCCCTGTGGAGGGCACTCCCAAGCCCCAGGTCACCTACCTGACCCCAGATGGTGCCTTCCGAGTTCTCCACCTGCTCCCACCGCAGGCGCTTGACGCTCATGTGACTGGTTTCACTTCGCCGGTGGCCCAGGCCCCGGGACAGCATGGGGGGTGCACAGGGCACCGGTGGGGGCAGGGGTGGTGGGGGCGGTGGAGGGACAGGGTGGCTGAGTTGGGTGAGGGGCTTGGCCAGTGTCTGAGAAGGGCCCCGGGGACCATCAGGGGTGCGGGAGCTGGGCTTTGGGTCATGGAAGGGCAGAGGTGGTGGAGGCGGGGGGCTGAGTGGGGGTGGGGGGATGTGGTCGGAGATGGAGGAGTAGGTCAGGGAGCTGCCCTCCTCACTGCTGCTGATGCACTCACTAGCGCTGCTCCGCTCATTGGTCACAAAGCTTCCCTGGTCATCGTGGAAGCTCATCTGCCCGGGGCAGAGCAAGGTGAGGGAGGGTGGGCTAGCCTGGGGATAAGACAGGCTAGTCTAGTGGGTTAGCCTGAGGCTGTGGGTAGGATGGCCTGGGAGAAGGAATGGGGTAACCTGAGGCAAGGAATATGGGGGAGACTTGAGTGAGGGGTTTATAGCTGAGTCAAAGGGTGGGATAGCTCAGCCAGTGAGTGGGGTAGCCTGGGACAGATTCTAGGCTGGACTGGGGCAAGGAGAGGAGTAGCCTGGGGGGCGATCCCAATGGCAAGAGGTCTCTTGCAGGAGCCCTGTCCCCTTTACAGGCCCCCCATGTCACACCTGGGTCCCCGTCTCTCCACATGGGCTGGCAAGTGCTTACCTCCTCATAATCATTCTCAGGGCTCAGGAAGTCATCCACGACAGTGACCCGGGGGCCCAGCTGCTCACTCAGCACATCCAGGAAGCGGTCAGTATCCCGGCTTTGCACAGGGCGGGAGAAGGTGAAGAGCTTCCTACGGCTGGGCGGGCGGGCAGGGTCCGGGCTTGGGGGGCTGTCGGAGCGGATGGGCCCAGGGTCTGGCTGTGGGGAGGGTGCCCTGCTGCTGTCCAGGCTGGCGTAGGGGTGGGACTCAGAGCTGCTGGGGGAGGCCAGGCCCCCTGAACACAGTGGGTAGTAGCAGGGGGAGGGCAGGAGTCGCTCGCTGGGCCATGAGATGCTGGACAGGGTCCTGGGCCCTGGGGTGGGGAATCAAGTGTGAGGACCCCTCTCCAGTCAGTACCTGCATTCCAGGTGCAGGCTGAAGGGGAGGGTCCTGGGGCAGGTTGGCTCTGTGTCCCGGGGCACCTTCACTTCCCCCTCTGGACACAGCACAAGAAGACCCTAGATGACCCTGCCCACCCCCAGGCCCTTCCCTGAGGGAAATCAAAGGTAAGAGTATGTGAGGGGGAACACTACTTAGCCCCAGGACAGGCCAGACCCCCACTCATCTTGGAAGGGACCTCAAGGATTCCCCCTGGGACCAACTAAACACAACTGAAAGGGCAGAAGGGCCTTCTCCAGGCCCCAGATCAAGGATCACGAGGCCCCTCCCACACCAAACAGGCCCGTGGCTGCCAGGAACATCACCCAGGGGTCCTGCCTTCTGAACGGCAGAGAAACCATCTTCCCAGTTGTGCCATTCACGGAGCAATGCATGCACTTAACAGTTTATCCAACAGCCACAAGCTCTTTTGTGGCTCCTTTGGGGAGGATCTCCACTTTTCTAAATCTACAGTAGGGGTAAGGATCAGAGAAGGTGTGGGAAAGCCTGTGATGACCTTGACCTCAAGAAAGCTTTGCCATGGAAGGCTGCTGAGGTGCCTCACACCTCAGTCATGTGTTCATGGACCAAAGGGGAGGCTCCAAGGATGTGCCCCAGATGGGGGCAACACCCATACAGACAGCCCAGAGGCCAGAGGTCAGTGCTGCTTCCAGGAGCCAGAATTGGCTGAGCCCCTACCTGCTGGGCCTGCCGGGCTGGGCACTGGTGGGGAGGCACGGGATCTGGACGTGGTCCCCACCTTCCCTTTGAAGCTGCTGTTCAGCCGGGACTCGAGCTCTGCATAGACGGCTGACATCTTCAGGGAGAGGAGGCCAGGGTGAGTCCAGCCCACCGTCACCTCCCCCATGAGGCCCTCCTGTGGCCTCGGAGGCCAGGCCTGGGTGATCTGGGAGGCAGGGATCTGCCCCAGCCTCAGGAGCCACATGAACCCCCAGGAGGACAGGCAGTGGGGTCTCACCATCTTAGGGTTGGGGGTCTCAGGGAGGGACGTGCCATCGCCCGCCTGGCGCTCGCCTGGAATTAGAGGAAGAGGCATCTCGGGGCAGTCGCCGGGACCTGCCAGGGAATCAGGGAGGGTGGAGTCCACCATGGAGAGGTCTAGTGATCCCTCTGAGCTCTTAAGGTTTGGGTTCCAGCCCAGACCCTGTGGGCAGCCATCAAGAAAGGACCAGCCAGCCCTGGAGCCCCGGGAGGGCCATCCCTCAGCCCTCCTCAACCTGTTCTCGGGGATCTCTCATCTCACCCACCCCATTCTGCAGATGGGAAAACCGAGCACTGTTGGCTCCCTCACACCCAGTCCCGCCTTTCGGTCCAGAGCCTCACCGCAACTGAGGCTGGCCTCCAGGCCCTGGGACCGGAGGCTGCGGCGGCACATGGACGAAGCCCTCAGTGAGCTGCGCCGCTGCAGCTCAGGCACCGGCTCGGGCTCCGGCTCTAGCTCCGGCTCCAGGTCCAGCTCGGGCTCTGGCTCTGCTGGGCGACACGAACAGGAGATGGGCCCTTTGTCCTCTCAGCCAGGAGATGGGCCCTTTGTCCTCTCAGCCAGCCAAAGTGCCTCCAAACACAGGAGGTGGAGGCAGTCACTGTCTGTACCAATCGGTGGCCCCAGGCCCTGCTTGGCACGTGGGCTGAGATGGAAGATTCCAGGTCTAGGCAAATGTATGGAATAGCTTTGCCCAGTCCATACTCTGAGCCTCTTGCTAAAATCCTCGAGCCTCCCCCAGCAAACCATGGGTGTCCAGGACCAGGGACAGCAGGCAGCCGAGGGCCAGAACGCAGGTCATCTGTAGGCTGTGACGTCACTGTGTGACATAGAGCGCCTAGAACAAGTGCTGGGTTCGGCACGCTTCCAATTCCTGTGGCCTCAGTGGTGAAATGCATGGTTTTATGGGCACATGGGGCCCGTGCTAAGAGGTGCGCGGCAGCGGGAAGCGGAGGCCTCACGTGGCCCTGCAGACCTTAGTGTGCATTTGTGTGCACCAAAGCCCATCAGCCAGGTGCGACCTGACTGTGTCTTTGCTCTCCAGTTCAACAAATGGCAACCATGTGAATTTCTCGATCTGCGACATGTTTTGTGGCGTGCAGTGCACACCCACTGAGGTCACTCCCATTTTGTGGGTGTGAAGCCTGGGATTTTGGGCAGAGAGGTGGGGTGTCTAAAGTCTGAGGTAATGTGGGAGATAGATGCTGCTTGAGCATCAGGCAGGGAAGGTATGGCTGTGGGGCCAAGCGTGTGACTGGCCTGGGTGCACCTGGCATGTGTCTGCAGGCCTCGGGGCGCATCTGTCCATGGGAGAGGCCCGGGTCGTCTGTCATCTGAGAATGGGTGCCTGACCCTTCAGAGGGTGGGCTGGGCAGGGCGGGAGGCTGCTTACCTGTCATGGCCGTGTAGCCCAGGAAGCACGCGATTTTCTCCTGGCAGAGTTCCTGCTCCTCGTAAGTCAGCAGCTGGTAGATGAACTGCCAGAGAACTTGCTTGGCCGGCGTGTCCAGCACCGGGTAGATGTCCACGATGAGGGTGTCAATGTTCCTGGGGGAGGGTGCAGGAGCAAGGGGTTCATGACTCAAGTGCTCGCCATGGGGGCAGGGGGAGATGGACAAGGGGGCACTTCAAGGTGCCAGAACCCACCCGTGCAGAGACAGAGAAGTGGGGAAGTTAGGAAGGCAGGCCCTGGAGACGGGCTCCCCTCGCACCAGATTCAAATCCTGGCTCTGCCACTTACAGACCAAGTGACCTTTCTCAAGTTACGTAATTCCCCCATGCCTCAGTTTCCTCTTCAGTAAAGTGTGGGTAAAAATTGAATCTACCTCACAGAGATGCTGTACGATGAAAACACACAGAGTGTATTGGGTAACCAACTCACTCTGGCAGGGACTGGCAAATGATGGCCTGCAGCCCAAAATCTGGCCCACCTTCTGTTTTTGTAAAAAAAAAAAGAAAGAAAGAAAGAAAAAAAAAGTTTTATTGGAACAGCTACAACTGTGTGTTTACATATGTCTATGGCTGTTTTCGATCTACAACAGCAGGGTTGAATCGTTTCTATGGAGACTATCTGAGCTACAAAGCCATTTACTATGTGGTCCTTCATAGAAATAGTTTGCTGATCCTTGCATTATATGGGAAAATAAAACTGAGTCCGCACATAACACCACACATAAGGATGAACTCTAGGTGGATATAAAAACAAAGTATGAGAAATACAATTGTAAAATTAAGAGAAGACAGTATAAGGAGAATGTCTTTTGGCCTAGGGGTAGGGAAGGGGCTCTTAAAATTTTAAGAGCCAAAGTCACAAGGCCTGAAATGTATTGAATTTGATTTTACAAAAGCGAGAATATCTGTTCAAAAACCCCCAACTTGGATACATGGATATTAGATGTAACAGAAGTAATAACAAGTAACAAATGGGAGATGTTTACAGTGTTTGAAATCAACAAGGACTCGGTCTCTAAAATATACAAGGAACTCCTGCAAATCAACAACGATAAAAAGGCCAGTAAAACAAAAATGGGCAAAGGGTCTAAACAGGTAATCTATAGATAAAGAAACAAAAAAGGCTGAAAGGGATATTCAAAGATGTTTAAAACTGTCCTTTCAAAACTGCAAATAAAATAAATGTCACTTTATGCCTAAAAGACTAGCATGAGTAGAAACCTGGATGGTGCCAAATGTTGGTGAGGACATGGGGATGAGGTGCCCAGGAGCACTGCAGGTGAGAGACAGCAGTGCTCTGGGAAACAGTCTGGGACGACCTGGTCACATTAGGTAAGCAAATACCTTACTAGCCAGCAATGCTGCTCTTAGATATAAATTCCAAATGAATCGTATATAGCATCATGTGGAAATGTGTGCAATGATGTTCACCACTGCTATCAAGATGGAAGAGAGGGGTGACAAACTGGTGTCTGTCCTGGCAGGTAAGTAGATCAGACCCGGACCCATGAGCCACAGGAATTTGGCTGCAGTTATAATCAATGTATTACATGTACACAGAGCAACACGGCCAGATCTGAACACAGAGGGCTTGGTGAAAAAAACAAAACAAAACACACAAAACACCACACCCAAGAATGCACACAGGATAGCCACAAAGGCAATGTACACCAAAAATACAGCCCATGGCGGGGCGCCTGGCTGGCTCTGTTGGAAGAGCATCCGACTCTCAATCTTGGGGTTGTGAGTTTGAGCCCCATGTTGGGGATAGAGATAAATAAGTAAAACTTAAAAGAATACAGCCTACAAAACAGCAGTGCCCACACTTCAAGAACACATCAGACAAAAGGATGCCTGTTAAACTCATCAGACTGGGTGGCCATGGGAAGGGACGGACGCAGAAGAGGGAGTGGAGCTAAAAGGGAATGAAAGGTGGAAACAAGGCAAGTGTCCATCACGGATAAATGGACAGGCAACATGTGGTCTAGCCACACAATGGAATGTTATTTGGCCATGAAAAAAGGAATAAGTAGATGCTAGAACTTGGACGAACATCGAAAACATGATGTTGGGGGAAAGAAGCCAGACATAAAAGCCCACATACTGTAGGGTCCTATTTATATGAAAGCCCAGAATAGGGAAAGCCACCTAGACACTAAAGTAGATTCGTGGTTGTTCAGGGGGTGGGGTGGCGTGCGGAGGAGGGGGAAGGGACGGAAGAGGAGGGGGTGACATTGAAGAGGTGCAGGGGGTTTCTTTTTGAGTGAAAATGTTTTAAAACCGAATGTGGTGATGGGTACACGGATTTGTCCATTAAAATCCGGTGCATTGTACAGTTGAATGAGTAAATTGTAGGGTGTGTGACTTATACCTTAATAAAGCTGTTTAAACAAAAAAAGAAAAGGGCACGGATGGGTGAGGTGTTTGCACGGACCATGACAATGACCCTATGGACGAAAGAGTGCGACAGACACAGGCTGATGGTACAAAAGGAAGACACCGAACCAATCCCAACAGGCCTGGCTGGCTGGTGGCAAACACCCACAGGTGAGTCCTGTGACCTTTCCACAAATGTTTCGAAGGTCACTGCTTCACTTGACTGAGGCTGGGTCATGTGGCTGGGAGGTTTCAGAGTCAGGGTTTATGGAAGGGCCCTTTGATTGCCCACCACCCAGGGGCCCCTGGGACCAACGGCTGCTTTCTTTGGGTCTCTCCCAGGAGAAGGGGGCTCGGGAGACACAGGCAGGGAGACCCGGATGGTGAGTCTGGGCAGGATTTGGGGTCCACCCAGGGCAGCTCCCCCACCACCACCCTGGCCCAGCCACCTGTGCTGGAAGAAGCTCTCCAGGGCCCGGCAGATCCCATAGCGCTCGGGAGGCGTGAGGAGGTGCTCCAGCTGCTGGCTGAAAGTCCTCCCCTGCACCCGGATGCTGGAGGGCAGGATCTCTGCTACCCACTGCAAGGAGGTGAGCGCCGAGGATGGGTTGGGGGAATCCAAGGAATCGGAGTCTGTCGGGGCCACAGGCAGGAGAGGTGCGGGTGACCCAGCGTCCCTGGACCAGAGGCGGTTTCTCTCCCAGTGGGAGCTGGGGATGGGGACAGAGGGACAGCCCCAGGCAGGGCCCTGAGGCTGCCCCATTGGAATCTACAGCACCACCTGGGGAGGAAAGCTGCAGGTTTGGGGGAAAAGCAGAGTCCTCTGCAGACTTGTAAGTCCCACACGTAGAGGCCCTGGCAGGGGCTCTGTGGGCCACGAAGCCAAGTGGCCATGGGTGTCTCACCGCTGGCAAATGGGACGAGCCCCTCCTCCACCACCAGTGTGGGCATCGCGCCACTGCCTTGAAGCATGGACACCACCTTGTCATGGGAGCAGTTCCTGCCAAGAAGAGATGAGCCTGGGAGGGCTTGACCAGGATGAGCAAGGGCCACGGCCACCCACCAGATCTCCCTGTCCTGCCTGTAGAGGCCACTCAGCAATGCACAGCTGGGCCAGGACTGGAAGCCATTCTCCTGCTCATTTATCTCCTCTGCAGGAGACCCTCCAGACCCAGGACAACCTGGACACTTCTGGATGCACAAGGGTGGTGATCATGTCACCCCAGGCAGGATTCCCCTTCAAGGGCAAGACACTCATGGTCCATTTAATTCTGTGTCCCCTGGGCACCGGGCTGGCTCAGCCAGCAGCGCCTGTGACTCTGGATCTTGGGGTTGTAAGTCCAAGCCCCACATTGGGTGTAGAGATTACTTAAAAATAAAATCTCTAAAAACAGAAACGAAACAGCAACAAGGAACAACCCCTCTGTGTCCCTTGCATGGAGCTGGGGTATTTTCCGGTTGGAAAGATAAACTGACATTCTATCTAGTCTGAAGGGACAGAGTCAAGAGTTCCCAAAGGAAGAGGGGCAGACCCTGGGGACAAACTGGTCACAGGCAATCAGGACCATGGCCTCAGTGTCCCAAGAGCCAGGGGTTCTCAGAGGATGATTTGTCACCAAGCTTTGATGTCCCCAACAGCCTCTGACCTCATGTCCAGTCCATTGAGGAAGAGGATCCGGTCTCCTGACTTGAGGGATGCATTGTCAGCCGGGCTCCCTGGGAGCAAGAAGAGAGAGTGTGCTGGTCAGCTGGACGGGGCTGTGCTCTGTGAACCCATTTTACAGGTGCCAAATGGAACGAGTGGCAAAGGAGAGCCAAATGCAGCCCAGCAGACCCCACATTAAAACCAGCACCCCTCTGCTCTCAGCTGCTCGGAGTGGGGAATGAGCCCCTGGGTGGGGGTAGGAGAGTTTGGGGCTCAGCGTGGACCACAGGTCAGCCTTGAGCTATTGGAAAAGGGGGAAAAATAAAGAAGGTCTTGGGAGTCATATTTCTGTAGCATCCATACACCTGCTGAGAAGCCCCCTCTGTACTGTTCTCTGCCCCGCACGGAATGGTTACCATCATAGATTCTCTGTGCCTTTGTCATGGGCAGAAAATGCACCTGCCTACAGGAAGGGAGCTTCCTCCCCCAGGCTGGGAAACATGGTATATTAATCGTGCTTGTTTGTTTCTGTGTTTCCTGAGGCTTTGGCATCTCGGGTTGTTGCTGACCCTGGAAACACTGCCCTTCCGTAGCTGGCCAGTCCCTACCTGATAAATTACTGGCTTAGAAGAGAGCCTCTTGTATGCAAACCGACCAGTACAGAGCCCACACCCAGTGCCCTTCCCCAATGGGCTCTCACACCTCAGGCCACCATAGTGCCCTGCCCTAATCTTCCAGAGCCAGGCACCTGCTGACTCCCTGGGGACAGTTATGCCTCAGAGCCTGCTCCGGCTAGGCCTGTACATGCTTTCGCCTGCCTGGCCTCATCCTTCCCTTCCCCCGTGTGGTCCTGCATGGTGTGGCCACGTCCCCTCCTCTTGGGAGCTGTGGGGACAAACTGTTTTTCCATTGGCCATCACTTCCTGATCTGTTGACCTCACCATACTTGAATAATAGTAAGACCTGTGTTTTTATACTTTTTTTTTCTTTTTGCCTCTTTTATCAGATGTTCCTCTAAATTTGATTGGAAATCAAGTGGGGGAAGTGACAAATGCCTAAAGAAAAGGTAGTCTCAGATTGTGAGGGGCTCTCTCATGAGGTTCTGGGGACTGTCAGGGTGGGGGGGGGTGGAGGGGGAGGGATGCTCAGGGAAGACCTGCTGGGGAAGTGGCGTCCTTCCTCCGGGACTGAAGAGGCAGGGAGGGGAGAGGTGATGATGGTGATGGATCCAACCTGACCTGTCTGGAAGCTTGGGCCAAGCTGGGGTGGGAGGACCAGAGGGGTTGTAGCTGGGGATTCAAGATTACTGGGTCAGGAGTCAGGAGACCCAAGGTTCTGGTCCTTGCTTTGCCAGAGCCTCTAAAGGCCTCAGTTTCCCCATCTGTAAAAGCTCTCACTGAAGCGTCCTATGGCTTCCTATGACAAGGAAGCCATGAGGTTACCAGCCTGGAGGTTGGGTTGGGGAGAATAGCACCCCTGGGTCTTAAACATGGCCCCAGGCAAAGTATGCCTGGCTGCAACCCACATGGGGGTGGGGGGAGGTGGGTGGTGCTGGTGGTGGCACAGTTGGAAGAGACAAAGGGGAGAGATGATGTATTTCTAGAGGACCAGCCATGTGCCTCTTCCTTGCAACACTGTGTCAACGATTTAGTAACACCAAATCTGAGGAGAACTGTGACATGTCAGTCATCAGGATTTGGTGTCAAAATGATCTGATGGCTGGACAATGATGCAAACTCACTAAGGCACTTTCCTGGGGATCAGAAGTTGTCCAACCCACAAATCCCTGCACTACAGGTGTGAGATGAGGAAAGGTAGAAAGGACTCAGTGTCAGACAGACACAGATGGGGATGTGTCACTAGGAGCATCATTCCCAGGTGCTGGGAGGGTATGGATACAGGACAGAGAGAGCAGGTGACCCAGCCCTGTGGGGTGATAACTGGGAGGGAGAGTTCAGTTTAGCACCAGGAGACATTTCTGCACCGCAGAGACCTTCCACAATGGGATGTGCTGTCTCGGGAAGAAAGGAGTTTCTCCCCAGTCTCCCCCCACCTGCCCTGGAGAGGCAGGAAGGAAGAATTCCTGCATCAAGAAGGCTCTGCTTTCTTTAAGATGTCACCATTCCAGGAGAAAAAAGAGGCAGGCTCGGTGGGAGCAGGAGCAAGGTCCAGACTGGGGGTAGGGGACCAGATAGTAGGCAGAGGCCCTGAGGGCCTAATGGGTCTCTGAGTCTGGCCTGCCCAGAAAGGGTCAAGTTCACAGTGGGCACTCCAAACCGGGCAGGCTGACTGGGTGCAGACTGGGCAGGCGTCAGATGTGTGCAGGTTACCCCAGTGTCTGCGGCAGTGGCCCCCAGCCCTCCCCGCTGGACACAGAAAACGTCTGGATGGAGAACTTGGCTTTCTTGGCTCAAAGGTGACCCTGAACTTGGAGGGAGTTTGCCCCAACTCGGATGGTCCCTCTGGGATACTTAAAGGACATGAGCTATATGAGGTTAGAACTTGGAGGCAGAAGCGAGGGGGGTACTTAGTATGGGCCTAAGAGGGTCCTTCATCCCATCCTGGACAACTCGCCCACCCCTCACCAGGCAGGACAGACTCGATCCAGACAGGCCCGTGACCGCGCAGCGTGAAGCCGAAGCTCTTGTTGCCCTTGTAGACTCGTACTGTCCTGGGGAGAAAGAAGGGGCGGGGTGGGGGGCTGGCAGGGTGCCCTGTCCTGGGGAGAGGGAGGCTGGGGGTGGGGCGTAGGGGATAGAGAAGTCCCGTGCCCTGCTCCCCTTAATTTCTCCTGACCCCCATCCCCACGCCCAAGTGTCCCACGCCCCAATCTCGCGCCCTCTGCCCAGATCTGCATCCCAGCCCACCGACTAGGAGGCATCCGCGGCCCGTGCCCGCGCGTCCCGGGTACCTGCGCGTGCCCCCTGGGCCCGCACGGCCGCCCAGCAGAGAGGCAGCCTTGCGCGGTGGCGGCTCGTCCGGGCGGCGCGGGGCCGCGCTGGCGCGAGTGGACACCAGGAGGCGCTCCGGCCGCTCCTCGCTGCGGCTCCGGCGCAGCCCCTGCGCGCCTTGCGCCCGCCGAGCGCGGCACAACTTGCCCAGCAGACCCTGTGACACCACTTCGTCGAAGCGCGCCCGGTGCTTCTTGGGGATGAAGATCCTGCGGGCGAGGACCGCAGAGTCGGGGCGCGCCCCCAGACCGCGCCCCGATCGTGCCAAACCGCTGCCTAAAGCCTCCTTCTCGTGGGCGCCGCCCTAGACTCTCCCGCCCCTACACGGGGGTTACAGGGGAATCAGCAGCCGGCACCCCAGTCTCCCTCTCGGTGCTGGGACTTGCGCCCCAACCAGCCTGGGCCACACCAGGACCTCGCGCCCAGCTCTCCACCTCGGGAAAGTCACAATGGGACCGTCTCCATTACTGTGGCCTTGGGGGACCTCGGTGTCCCTAAAGCCCTTTCGTGGACCTGTTCCTCCTCCTGCCTCCGTCTTCCCATTTCTGGCCTCTCCCCTACGCCCTCATTTCATGTCCTTGCACCTGCCACGCCAGACCCCAGCCAGGTATCCGCCACCACCTGCCTTCTTACCTGATTCCATGCAGCTCTGCTGGAGGAAACCGAAGCCACACTCTGGCCGGAGTCAGACTTCCCCCAGACCCTCATCACACTCCTGGCCTTCCTGCTTGCGTCTCTGGCCGGCCCTTTCTACAGCTGCCGCCTCAGAATTTGCCAGGACGGCCACAACCAGTCCTACCTCTTACATTCTTGCCGGGCACACTCTCTCTGCTTCCTAGCTACATGGGGATGGACCTTCAACACCCAACACTGGCCTTCCTTCTGTTCAATCCCACATGCTTCAGTAAGGCCCTGCTGTCCGTGCCGGCCAGGCACTTGGGTTCAAAGCTTAAGGCACTGCGGTTCCTACTCTCAGGAACCTGGAAGTGGTGAGAGGCAGTGGGGAGGCGTGGGTGGACGCTGTATGGGGTCTACACCCTGGCATGAGTCCCTGGAACCTGTGAGTGTCTCCTGCGAGGAGGGAAGCTCTCTGAGGGCTAGGGCTGTAGCTTGGCTGGGAGCCACAGTGACAGCTCAGGATTTGGCACAGGGAAGGGACTCAGTGACTCAGTAAACAGGGGGCCCACCAGCAGCACAGCCATAGCTCCCAGTAATGGCAGCCGTTAACAACCTGGTGGAACCCCCTGTCCATGGCAAAGGATCTGGGGGCTCAGAGAAGACCTGTAACTTTCCAGGCTGACACAGCTGGCCCTTGGCACAGCTTGAACAGAAGGCCAGTCTCTGACCCTCAGCATCGTGGCAGGACTCTGCCAAGGGCCTCGGAAGCTCTGGTGGCTAGTGAGGCCTCCCTGGCCACATCCCAACATTCCCTTCCCTGTCCTTTGTATGAGGAGGCACTGCCAAGGCCATGGTGGGGAAGAGGGAGGAAGACGGTAACAGTGGCTCTGCAACCAGCTGAAATACACCCCCTCTGCGGTCATCCAGTGGCCCCCAGTCAGTTTCTGACCTCTACGGTAAGATTAATAAGACCAGGCAGGCAGAATAAGCTGCCTGGTGGGAAGGAAGGGAAGTGGGTCCTCCAGGAGGAGGGGGCATCAGGGTTGACCCTGCTGAGCTCTGCTCCAGATTTGAATGTTCCAGGCAACCAGGAGACCAAAATAAGAGGCCTGCTCAACTTTTCCAGGACATTCTGGCCCGATGCTCATCCTTGCCCACCCACAGAGATTGCGGAAAATCTAGAGCCTCGGTCTCATTGCCCAGATGGTCACTCAAGGTCTCTGGAGCCTGACACCTCCTTCTGCCTGACCTGCACATTCCCCACACTGTCCCAGACCCACCACCCATGCCTCTCGCTCAGACAAAGGAGGGATGACAAGCCGGAAATTGGCCACCTCACAATCTGGGCTGCAGTCCCAGGCTCCAGTAGGCCCTATGTCCAGCCTGGGCAGGGGCCTGGTGACCATCCCAGCTCCATCCTCCAGCAGCAATTAGAAACGGTCTGCCCCTCCCCACTCCTTCTGCCCGGGATGGTAACCATGGTGAGTCACCAGCTGCCCAGGTGGGAGAAGATTGGTGGCCTTTTCTCTGCTTGGTGTCCTTGGGACTGCGCCAGATGCCCTTTCTGGCTTGCACTGGCCCTCCATGCAGCTCAGTCTGGCCGGGCACCCCAGGCCTGGGTCTGCCCTCAATCCACTGACCCTGTAGAGCCAGGCACAATGGGGCCTCACGGACCACTGTGGCAGATCACTAGTCCTCTGACCATGACAGCATGGCTGCCCAGGACTCCCAGGTCCCTGCTATGCCAACAGGCTTCTCTGAGACCACAGGACTCTTCCCTGGCCACCCAGCCACGGTTCAGTCAGTCATTTCGGTGCCCTCTGCCTGGGGGGGGTCAGGAGTAAATCCGTGTCCAGATTGTCCTAGGGGTGGCCCTAGGGTCCTCTCTCTCTACCACATTCCCTGCCTAGGCTCTCTGGCCAGGTCCCTGGACCTGCCCAGTTGTAGGAAGGGAAGAGGAGGGCTTTTCAGTCCCAGCCCTTGGTCCCCCCTCCGTCTCCCATCCTGACCCCCAGGGGCGCGTGCAGGTTCCAGGCATCCAACAGGGGGAACTAGCCCCCTTGTGCCGGGTGGGTGTCCATCTCAGTGCCCCAGCCCCACCCCTTCTCAGGCCGCCCGAGACGGGTCCGCCGCGCCTAGGGGTGCACAGTTCCCGGGGGCGCGGGGCGCGGTGGGGAAACTACCGAAAGTGCCGAGAGAAGCCCTGGTCCTTCCCCATCTGGAGCCGGCGACGGCGGCGTGGCAGGTGCCGACAGGTAGGGGTGGCGGAGCCCGCGAGGAGAGCGAGGGCGCCGCGACTCCACGAGCCTCTGCCGGGCAAGCGCACTCGGCCCCTCCCGAGCCGGCCAGGCCCGCTGCCCCGCGCCCGCCCCCTCGGGTGGCCCCGCCCCGCCCCGCCCCGCCCCCAAGGGGGATCCTGCTGCTTGCTGGGGTTGGGGGGACCGGGGTTTGGGAGGGGCGGTTCAGGGCTGTCAACGCTGCTTCCTCTTGGCTCCCTCCATCAGTCCCTCCCCAGGTGTCTCACTTGCAACCTCCCGAGGCCGGGGCTCCCAGGTCACCTGCACCGTGGCGGGTCCCCGGCCCCTGGCTGCTGCGAGGCTGAACCCCAAGGGTTCGGAAGAAGCACCGAATTTCTTTTGTAGAGCGTGGGAAGGCTTTCCGGAGGGCGTGGCCTTTGTGCTAGGTTTCAGGGAGTGGGTCAGGGAGGGGAAGCCCCCCTCCCCTACCCAGGGGGAAGCGCTAATCAGGAAGCCGGTGGAGGGAGGCCTTGAATGACATTGCCAGATGCTGAGACTAAACTTAGTGTGGGGGGGGGCGGTCCTAAGGATTTAAGGAGAGGAGGAGGGACCCCAGAGATTTTAGTGCACCAGGGGAGTGGGAGAGGCTGGGAGGTGAACAGGGAGGGTATGGGGTGGGATAGAAACACAGAGGAAGATGTATGAGATTTGGTGAGTGAGTGAGTGAGTGAGTGGAAATGAGGAGGGACAGCCAGGCTGGGGCAACTCCCAAATGTGTGTGTGGTGAGGGGACAGAGGGTCTCCTACTGGGAGAGAGCTAGGAGGAGAAGAGGGGGATGACAAGTAAAGGAGTCTGGACCCTTCCTCTGGCTCTGGGTCTGCTACTACTCGTAGAAGTCAGAGCGGGAGCAGACCGCAGGGAACCCACCGCCTTGTCATTTTCTCGCTGCTCCAGTCCCGCTTGTCTGCGGGAAAGGGCATATAGATACGGGGGAGCTAGCCCAGGACATCCTGAGCAGGGGGTCCTTTGGGAACATCAGCACCAGGCTCTCTCCTCTCCAGGTGTTGGCCGGGACCCAGACAGACAGGACCTGCAGAGGCAGAAAATCCTGGGACTCTCCCTCTGTCTCAGTCACTGGCAGAAAGGGACATATGACATGGTTCTGCCTCCAGGTTCCTGAAGTCAGTCAGACCACGCTGCCCAGCACACCTCAGCCCTGGTTCCTGGCCCCAGCGAGGCCACCAACCTCCCCTGATCATCCTGGGCTACTTTTGTCTCCAGCAGCAGCAGCAAGCCCAAGCCAGAACTCACCGCCGCATGCTCCCATGCTGAGTCCTCAGCCCCGCCAGGAAGAGAAATGCCTGAAAACCGCTACAGTGACTACAGCTCCCTGACATCCTCAGGGCCACAGACATCCCATCATGACCGAGCCATCTCCGGAAGTTGGGTTCTGGGTGCAATGGCCCGGCATCCAGAACCAGGCCAGCCCAAAGGTTATGAAGGCTGTCCACCTCGCTGGGGGCAGAGGAGGTGTGAGCAGGGAGGAAACGCTCATGGCTGAATCCGGACAGAGGCAGAAGTGCACACACTGCCTTGGGGCTCGGTGTCCTTGTCATCCCCTATCCCTGTCCCTGTCTGTCCACACCGTACCTGGACCCCTCGGTCCCAGCACCCCAACACGCAGGGAAGGCATCAGAAGGGGAGAGCAGCTTGTGCATCAGATAGCCCAAGACAACATGGGGGGGGGTAGGGTAGGGGTCAAGTGACAGCTGGAGTTTGCTCAAGTGCCCGCCCCTGCTAGAGGGGGCTACTAAAGGCCAGTCACTCTGGACCAGAAACTCTCAGTTAGGGATTTTGCCCCCTCCTCAGGGGACATTTGCATTATCTGGAGACAGTTTCGGTGGTCACAAAATGACAATTAAGATGGGGAATGTGCTACCAGGATCTAGTGCTGCTGAATATCCTAAAAGACACAGGGCAGCCCCCAACCACAGAGGGTTATTGGGCCCCAAATGTCAAAAGTGCCACAGCTGAGAGATGTGCTCTAGGAAGAAAGAGACCTTCCCTAGGGGAAGCCCCCATGAACTGAGAACATACCACATCCCGTCATTTCATAGATTTCTCCCGATCTCTTTGTATTACAGTGTCTCCGACACTGGTCCCCAAAGCAGAGGAGGATGGAGGGGGTACAGGTGTTCCCTCGCACGCTCCCCCCAGATTATCAGCTAATATCTTTTCTGCTTCCAGTTGGCAAGGTCCATTTCGGAGATTTCCTCCCAAGAACCCTGCTGGGAACACATAAGCATGACCAACCCCATCTTACAGATGGACTGTAGAGGTCAATGAACCTGCTCAAGGTTGCACAGTCCGTGAGTGGACCTGGGGGGTCCAAGGGAGGTCTGTGGGGATTCCACACCCCAGCTCCCTCCAGCACTGTCCCAGCGCTTCCTTCTCCCACCTGCCGGCCCCTCCCTCCCCTTCCAGGTTTCCTGAACCACCCCTTATTCCCCCTACAGACCACACAGCTACCTTTGCTTTCCTGCTCCCTCCTAACTACGTCACACTTCCCAAGCTGCCTGGACTGGCCTGTCCTAATTAGAAAGTCATTTTATCACTTCATCAAACTGGGATCCCTTCGGGGATAGACCCAAATTAAGCTCTGAGCTGCAGGGTAAAGTGCCGTCATGGGGAAAGATGAGACCCTTTGCTTCCATTATCACCACTGACCCAAATCTTATGCTCACGGCAGCACCATCCAGGAAAACCTTTTTGATGATGGGCATATTCTAAACGTGCACTGTCCTGCATGGTGGCCACGAGTCACACATGGCTAGCGAGACTGAGAAGCTGAATTTCCAATTTTATTTAGGATTCATCAAATTTAATTTTAAAAAAGCCACACGTGGCTACTATGCTTCATGGTCTCACTGCTCCTTCTCCTTTCTCCGCAAGCTTTCTGATTTGGCCACTGGGACCACCTCTCAGAGATCACACAGTGACTTGGGTGGATTCCAGCCTCTGCCAATCTCTCTCTCTCTCTCTCTCTCTCTCTCCCTCTCACACACACACACACACACACACACACACACACTGCTTCACCTACTGTTTGCGCTCACGGTGTAATGTAAACCCTGTCTCTCCTCAATGGGCCATTCTAAGACCACAACTGTCACTCTTTGTGGCCACCCATCCTAGGCAAGGTGGTTTACAGCCCAGTACTGTTGAGTACTCAGTGTTGGGTACTGAGTGGCCCCACTCTTATTGTGGCATCGTCCACTTCTGTGGCTAGATGTCTGGCCCTGATGAACTCTTCTTAGCGTCTGTCTTTCCACCCCCATAGGACACACTGCCAGACTCTAAGATTCATTGAGCCACAGCAGTGGCACCTGCTGCCTCCTCCAGGGAGCCCACCCTGATTGCCCCCCTGCTGAGTTGGCCCTGGGCAGCTGGCACTCAGGTCTCAGAATCACAGATGACTGTATCTGTGACTCCTCCCTGCCCCTTGAGAGCTCTCCAATAGAAGGTTCTGCATGGGGATCGCTATTGCAACCCTGGAACCCAGCATGTGGGCTGCCAGACCCTGGGGGTGGGGGTGGGGAGATGGAGTGGAAGGAAGTGGGGGTTGGGGTGGCTGAAGCCCCACTGCCAAGCTACCCCTCTCCCTGCAGAGCCCAGATGGGCACTGCCCCCTCCTCCAGCCTCCGCCCCACTTGTCCAGTCGTACTTGACATGCACTGACAATAGAGGTTGCTGTTTCATCCTCCCCAGCAGTGCCCCGGGGATGCTGCGGGGACCGAGCAGCCCGGGCAGCCCGAGGTGGCCAGGATTCCCGCTTCCTAGGCTCCAAATCCAGCACGCCAAAGGGGACGCCTCCCCCACCCTGGCTCTTCCTGACCCACTGCCGGTGGTCGCTTGGGGACAAACTGCAGAGAGGAAAGCAGGCGTGGCGAGGCAGACAGGCTATCCGGAGAAGCAGAGGCGACACAGACGGAAGCCAGGGCAGCTCCGAAGGGAGATGAGGAGGACGGAGAGGACCTCCAGCTGAGACTGGCTGCTAGCAGCCTTGCGACACGCACGTGCCAACTTCCCAGGGGACAGCCAGCTGCTGCCGGTATCCCTGGCCCAGCCCTGGTAGTGGGGGGCTGCCCATCCATCACCTCCCTAGGGAGCCCTCATCGCCAGTGCATCATCTCCACTGCAAATTAGGCTGGAGAAATAACTTTTTTTTTCTCTCTCTGGATTTTCCTAGCAAGGGGCAGGCCCCTAACTCACCCCAGGCAGCTCATGGTAGCCTCTTTCGGTGGCCTTCTGTGCTCGGCTGCAGAGCCGAGCTGCTGCGCCCGGGCTTTGGGGGGGTGGTGGCCAGCCCCATCCCTGACATTGGCCAGGCCCAGAGGGAGGGGCAGGCTGCAGGGTGAATGGCAGCAAGGGGAGGGGGCGGGCTGAGCCCAGGAAGTAGGGGGGTAGAAGTCGCAGGCCCTGGAGACAGGGTGAGAAGAGAAGGGCGCCCCCCCCTGCACCCCCCACAGGATCCCGACAGGGAAGGCATCACTCAGGCCCAGTGGGGGGCTCATCAAAGCTGCGCTGTGCCAGGCAGTGATGCCCCGGCAGGAAAGTGGGTGGGTGTGGAGGCTCCAGGTGTCAACCTACCAGGAATTTTTCTTCCTAAAGGATAAACTTACAGGGTCCAAGGCTGAGCAGAACAGAAAGTGCAGAGCTAATGGGTTCGCAGTCCTGTGCCAGCCACTCATTTGCTGTGTGACTTTTGGGCCAGCCTCTTAACCTCTCTGAGCCTGTTTGCCTCCGAGAAATGGGGATAATAATAGCACTGGGATGATTCAGCTGGAGAGGGTTCCCCTAGGCCCCTGGCGAGGTCCTGGGCACACAGCTGACATCATCAAAAGGCAGAGAGCACACACTGTGTCTAGCATGAGGATGTCCTTTCTGCAGGAGGTGGGTCCTGTCTGCAGCCCGTCCCAGCCCGGCATCCAGCAGCACTTCTGTTCTCACTCACAGCAATGCTCTAGGACTGGGTCGTCGTTGGACACCTCTGAGCGAGCCACACCCTGCCTGCCCCTTCCTCCCCACAACCGAGGTACCTGAGGTTGTCCAGGAGGGGTGTGCGGGCGTCGTGGGGCAGCTCCAGGGTCAGCGCCCACACCAGGTCATCCACCCGCTGCTCGGCTGCAAACTGCTTCAGGGCGGCAAACACTTGTTCCTTGGCAGTTGGCTGGTCCCCCAGGATCTCATCCACCTGCGAGGACAGGCCTGGTGAATGACCACCGGGACCAGAGCAGAACACTGCTCGCCTCCTTCCCTTGCTTCCTCGGTTTACCTCCATGGGACACCTGACATGGGAGCCCTGTCGGGGCTCTGTGGTGACCTGTCTACCCAAATCACACTTCCAGCCTCATAGCGGACAGACAAGGTGACATGGGTAGTATCTTCATGTACATCTAAGCACACAGAGGCTGGTGTAGGTGGAGTGACCTGCCCAAGGCCACGGGGTTGATGACTCAAACTTAGAGACTGCCCTTCTACCGAGTCTTATAAGGATCAAAGGAATCAATACAAGGGCTTTACCATGTGCCAGGCACTCAGTAATTGCTAGTCACTCTTATTATAACGCTATAGTTCTTTCCACCACACTGTTCGCTGAGAGATCCCACAGAGAACATTCTGGCTCCACATAGAAGCCCTGGAGTGTGTGCCTAGCCCTGAACTTGGACTCCCTCTGTGCTCCCTCGGGATTTCTGCTTTCTTCTGCTCTGTGCACACAACCAGCTGACACCAAAATGGGTACATCTAATCAGAGGAGCCCACGCAGCCGTTGGAAAGGGGCATGCAAATGGGCGCCATGTTTCTGGAGGCAAGCTTTGGTAAGCATGTCCAGGGTCTAAAAATGTACCCATCCTCTTACCCAATGATCTAGGAACATATCCTAGAGATGTCCTGAAAGACAGGGTGGTACACATCATTTGAGTAAAGAGGCTCACCTCTGCGTTGTTGTAATACGGAGACGTTGGAAGCAATACTGATATCTAATAATATGCAATAAATAATGTCAGCACATCTATCTGGGGGATATTTGCAGTCCTGGCTATTCAGCTAAGAGAGGAAGAAACCCCAGATTCTGAGGGAGGTGGGGCCCTGACAGCTAGTGTTGTAGCCTTGGGCATTTGGAGGCTCTGGTCCAGGGTTTTGGCTCTTGAAAAAATGATGCAGAGATGCGGGGACAGCAGAGCTTGCTGAGGGTGGTGGCCGAGCCCCGCAGTGCACCCGGAGCGGACTCTTCCTGACCGGGTAATGCAGGACAGATGGGACTCCTCGTTGCTGAACCTGTCCTAGTTCTAAGGCTGGATCTTCAGCGTGGATTCTGCAAACTGTTCCTCCCACAGATCCCTTTCCTGCCTAAGTGAGCAGAGTCAATGTTTGTTGTTTGAGAGCCAAGTTCATTTGACACACTGTAGTACCGGATATTGTTGATTCTGGGGTGAGCATTTTTTCATATTCTAACATCTCCAAAATCAGTATGTGTCCTCTGCTAGTTGTCGTTCCTGTGGGTGTATATGAATGTGATCGTAGTTGTTCATGTTGTTACTTACACTGACTTATGTGCGTTGCTGGTGCTGAAATGTTCATATAAGTCCAAAGTCCTCTTCTAATAACTGCTAAATTAAGTGACAAGTAGGTGATAAGGTAGCATGTGTTATGGGTTTATTGCCAGGGGCATTCCTCTTTTTGTGATTAAAAAAATGGGAAGTCTTGCAACTGACAGTTTTCAATTTTATGCAGTGCGGTACTTTACGGCCAGGAAGAACAATGTTATAGATATTTATTGAAAACCAGGAGGTGCTGAGGCGCCTGGGTGGTTCAGTCTGTGAAGTGTCTGCCTTCAGCTCAGGTCATGATCTCAAGGTCCTGGGATGGAGCCCTGCGCTGGGCTCCACGCTCAGTGAGGAGTCTGCTCAAGAATTCTCTCCCTTTGCTCTGCCCCCTGCCCTGCTCACACTCTCTATCTAAAATAAATAAATCTTAAATAAAAAGTGAAACCGTGAAACGGAGAGTGATGGCTAAGGGTGTGGGGATACTTTTTGGTGTGAGTAGCGTGTTCTGAAATTGATCATGGTGATGGTTCCACAAATCTGTGGATTCACCCAAAACCACTGGATTGTACACTTTAAGTGAGTAGATGGTATGATACGTGAATCTATCTCAATAAAGCTGTTATAAAGTATTTATTTGTCAGAGAGATAGAGAGAGTACAGGCAGGCAGAGTGGCAGGCAGAGGCAGAGGGAGAAGCAGGCTCCCTGCGGAGCAAGGAGCCCGATGTGGGACTTGATCCCAGGATGCTGGGATCATGACCTGAGCTGAGCCACCCAGGCATCCCTAAAGCTGTTATAAAGTATGGAAAAATTGTGATAAACAGGTGAGAAAAATGGTTTACAAATGAAATACACGGTGTTATATTTTTAGACACATATGATTACATATGTGTCTATGAATTGGAAATATGTACTAAGTTTTACAGTAATTTGGTTTTTTAAAAACAAGTCAGTGGCTTCCATCTTTTCGATAGTGAGCTTATAGGACTTATATAGGCAGGAAAAGGAAGGCATGTTATCACTGTTCCTTTTTTTCCCTTAATTTTTTTAATTTATTTATTTTTAAAGATTTTATTTATTTATTTGACAGAGAGATCACAAGCAGGCAGAGAGGCAGGCAGAGAGAGAGGAGGAAGCAGGCTCCCTGCTGAGCAGAGAGCCCGATGCAGGGCTCGATCCCAGGACTCTGAGATCATGACCTGAGCCGAAGGCAGCGGCTTAACCCACTGAGCCACCCAGGCGCCCCAGTTTCCCTTTATTTTTTACTGTTGTAAAAATGCACATAACAGATAACTACCGTTGTAACATTTTAACGTGTACAATGGCATTAAGTTACATTCCACGGCATGCTGTAATCATCACCACCATCCAGCTCCAGAATATTTTCATACTCTCCCAAATGAAAGCTCTATACCCATGAAGTAATCACTCCCTACCCACCTCCCCCATTCCTGCTTCCCCAGCCCCTGGCAACCACTAATCTGTTTTCTGTCTCCATGGATTTGCTAATACTGGATACTTCTGTGAATGGAATCATACGATATGCGGCTCTGGGGTCTGAAATGGTTACATTTTGTTTAAGCAGTAGTTAAGCATCGTCTGTCTGGTCTGTCCGTACTCCACGAGAGCCTTCCCTTGATAGTCAGTGGTCTGCGGTGTGTCTGGACACCGATGCCCTGAGCTGACCCGGAAGCAGAGGTGGGGGGCTGGGCGGTGGAGTGTGTGGGTTTGCTGTGCCTCTCTGGGGGGAGGGTGGGCGCAACCTCTGCCAGAGCTAGGGCTGTTCAGCATCAGCTTCATCCCCTTCCACCCACCCCCAACGTCCGCACACAGCACCCTTCCCCACCACCCTCCACTGGCAGAGGATGAAGACCTCCCCCCTTCCTGGCCAAGGTCAACCCTCCAGTCCACAGACACCCCACTGCCCCACCCGTCCCTGCTTTCTCTTCCTCCACCTACTTATCACTTGGCTCTCAGCTCAAAGTCACCTCCTCAGGAGGCTTCCTGACCACCCTGGCCAAGCGGCCCCCATCTCTCTCTCTCATCTCCCTGTTTATTTCTCCACATCCTTGATCATGAGCCCTAGATAGCTTGTTTATACATTTGTCCACTTCCTCGCTGGCTTCTTCCCCACAGGGACACCCGCTGCGGGGGAGCAGGTCCCCGGCTTGTCGTCATCACAGCCGTCTCCCAGGGCCCTGAGACATCGCAGGTCCGCCATCAGTAATGGCGAAATACATCTATTTCAACGTCTCTACTGCCTCCTTCCCTTCAGCTTACATAAATGTCCAAGTGTCTCCCTACCTATAAATACGTGAATACATAAAGTCCTTCTTATCCTGCAACCCGAGCGTCCTGTTCATTTTCCTGGCCCAGAGGGGTCTCCACTTGCTGTTTCTATAGGACTGCCCTGATCCATTGCAGGGCGCCCCCTACTGGCGGCACTCAGTGGCCATTCTCTGGGCAAGGACCCCAGATGGTGACTTCTGGACCTTGATCCTCTGCCCACAGCATGCTCCAGAGTTTCCGATCTACATGGCCAACTCCTCCCTACACACTTGCACAAGGGGACTGAGGCCGGATTTCCAGAGGTGGTGAAAGACGCAAGGGGTTTTGGGGGCCTCATGCCTGAGTCCTAGCATGCGCACCCCACAAAGCCTGTGTTGCTGTTTCCACCTGACATGACCTGACGGGACGACCTGAGACCCAGACCCGAGGTCTTGCTCCCGCCCCGCCCCAAGCACAGGGCTTGGCCCATAGTAGGTCCTCAGTGAATGTTTATGGAGCTCAACCCAAGAGCCACAGAGGGCCGGCTGTCCTCTCACTGCATTTCCTTCAGCTCCCTGCCGGCCTCGGTTTCCCTGGCGGTGAGGAGGGCAGGCCACAGCACCAGCACCCCCTCCTCGTGCACCCACTGTGCTGAGGAAGGTTAGTGGTTTTGCAGTCAAAGTCAGCGGCAGCCTCAATTCAAAGGAGAACATGGCTGGCTGGAAAGACGTTTTATGTAAGAAGGAGGAAAAAATAGTTCCTCCCCCATGGGGCCTGTGCCACAGCACGGATTTGGTGTCAGCTCTTACCCAAATGCTCTCAACCTACATCTAGGCGCGAGGCGCCATCACGGGACGCTAATGGATTTTCTATTAACTATCAGAATCCTCAAGGAGGAAAAACTGGGGCAGGGAGAGTGCCGGTGAGAACCCGGGAGCTCACTGTCAGAAAGCCCTTGCTTGTCCGGAGGCAGTGTCTGCTGGGGATTTGCTCCCAGTTTTTGGAGGTGAGCTTAGTGAGCTCGAACCAGAACCCACCACTCCCACTCCCCCTAGCCAGCACACACACCTTGGCTGGCCTGGACAGCCAGTCACCCCCCGGCCCTGCCTTGTGGCCAGTTCTGCGGTCCACCTTGCCCTTCTGGTGGCTCTGACCGTGCCCCCGTCCAACTCTCTGGGGGTCGGATGGAGTCTGGGACAGGGCTTGGGTTCTGCAGCAGGTCATCTGGAATTATAGACTTTACTAGTTGCTGCGGTCTGAATGGTGGTACCCCACCCCCTCCATTCCTACGTTGCAAACCTGCTGTCCAAGTTGATGGTGTTAGGAGGTGGGGCCTTTGGGAGGGGATGAGGCCATGAGGGAGGGGTCCTTGTGAACGGGGTCAGTGCCCTGATGGAAGAAAGCCCAGAGAGCTCCCAGCTCCTTCCGTCCCGTGAGGACACAGGAGGTCTGCTACCCAGAAGAGAGCCCTCTCTCCACCATGTTGGCACCCTGATCTTGGGTGTCCAGCTTCCAGAGCTGTGGGAAATACATTCCTAGGGTTTCTAAGCCACCCAGTTTGGTATCCTGTTACAGCAGCTGGGAAGGACTGAGCCACTCATGCTCTACAGTATTGCTAGCTCCCCTCTGCTCCCTGGGCGCACAGAAGACGGCATTTCCCGACATCCTTTGGGAGCAGAAGGGTGCCTAGTTCTGGCCAAGGAGCACCAGCTATAGGTGCAGCACTTCGCTCCCTCTCTGAAGTCCTTTAGAGCCGATGTGCATGTTTCTGCATGCTCTTCCTCCCCTACAGAAACTCCTGAAGCTGCACATTGAGATGGGGGTGCCTGGCACGTTGAGGCCTCGTGCAGAGGTCAGCCAGCCTGGAGAGTGCCTGCACTTTTAGAGGACTTCGTGCAGATGGGGAATAAACCTGTGGGGTATGCAAAGGCACCAAGATGTGTTTGATGTTTGTTATAACAGCAGAGCCTGCTCTGGGGATAGAAAGAAAGCCGCATCTTCGGGGAGCTGGACGGTTGTGACCTAGGGAGTCCAGAGCTGGGTCGTGTGTGCATGTGTGAGCGACTTCATACACTTGGCTACAGAGGCTGGCCTGTTCTGGGGCCATGGGCTAAAAGGTTCAAGCTGGGGTCCTACCCAAACAAGGGGTCATGCCAGGGTATGTGGGGGAGGTGCAGTTCCTGAGGGGGTTCAGTTTAGAAGAGGGGAGGAGTGGACCAAGCTTGGGCACTGGAGAAGGCCAGGTGAATGGAGATCTGATACCTGGGCAGTGGGCTGGGGGTCAGTTCTCTAAGAGCAGGGCTCCCCATCTGCCCCCCAAAACTTCATGGTCATGCTCTGTCAAGAGGATGAATGAGCAGTGCCCTTTCCAAGGAGGATGAGGGAGGGTGTCTGTGAACTCAAGTGTCCCAGTCATCGAACTGAGTTTTTCTAAGATGTTGGGCTGGACTCCCCACATCTAAAGGCCCTGGAGAACAGTACATGAGGGCGGAGGGCCTGAGGAAGCTGCTGCGGTGACACCTTTCAGGGGTCCCCAGTAGGTAGGACCATACTGGTCAACCTCCTCCCTGACTGTGTTACATCCAGGTTTCTTGGATTTCCCTGGATTTGTCCAGAAAAGGGCCAGGTTTCTGCAAATCAGGCAATGCTCAGGATTCTGGCCTGAGGACAACTTCATCCTCAGATGTTATTTTCCAGCTCTGGGTCTCTACCTCTCCTGATGGCCACCCCTTGCTTCCTGAAGGTGACCCAGATCTTGGACTCCTCTTGTGGCTAAGGATGTTGGCCATTCCAGGATCTGACTCTTAGTCCTCAGGGAAGCCCTTCTTTCCACCTTCCAGGAAATGCCTCTGGAAGGTTGGGAGACTTGAACCAGGGCCTCCCGTTGCCAACCAGCCAGCCAGCAAGACTACTGTGCAAGGCAGGGCCAGATCCCCGTTTTGTGGGGGCTTGAAACAAGTGTGGCTCTTTTGGAAAACAAACAAACAAACAAACAAACAAAAAACCACACACTATGGTGCTATTGTCTGAATGTTTGTGTTCCTCCCAAATTCATATCTTAAAATCCTAAGTCCCAACAATGATGGTATTAGGAGGTGGGGCCTCTGGGAGGTACTTAGGTCATAAGGGTAGAGCCCTTATGAATGGGATTACTGCCCTTATAAAAGAGACCCCAGGGGCACCTGGGTGGCTCAGTGGGTTAAGCCTCTGCCTTCTGCTCAGGTCATGATCCCAGGGTCCTGGGATCAAGCCCCACATTGGGCTCTCTGCTCAGCGGGGAGCCTGCTTCTTCCTCTCTGTCTGCCTGCCTCTCTGCCTATTTGTGATCTCTCTCTCTCTCTGTCAAGTAGATAAATTAAAAAGAGAGAGAGAGAGAGAGAGAGAGAGAGAGAGAGAGGATGACCCCAGGGAGCTTCCTTGCTCCTTCCACCATGTGAGGACACAGTGAGAAGCCACCAGCTATGGACCAGAAAGTGGCTCTCCCCAGACACTGAATCCGCCGGCACTGAGATCCTGGACTTCTGGCCTCCGGAAATGTGAGAAATACACTGAAATAAATTCCTGTTGCTTCTAAGCCTCCCGGTCTCTGGTATGTTGTTACAGCAGCTGCAACAGACTAAGACACTCTGTTCGTAATACAGGCAATAAGAGGAATGGCCCATGGCCACACACCGTGGATGAAAGTCACAGCAAAATGTTGAGTACAAGAAGCTCAACACCAGAGAGAACGCGCAGTGTATCCAGTAATAGAAAGTTCACGAATGGGCAAAAGTCAACTATAAGGACGCAAGTCAAAATAGCAACTACTTCTTGTTGGGGTGGACAGAGAAAGGAGCATGCGGGAACTTTCTGGGGTGAAGGAATCATTCTATTTTCTACGCTCTATCATTATCTATATTCTGTCGATCTGCATTTTGATCTGGGGGTGATCACGAGGGTGAGTTCATCTGTAAAACCCAGTGAGCTGTCCACTTAATGTACTTTCCTGTACACCTGTGTACCTCAGTAAAAGAGAAGAGCCACCCCCACAAAACCACCACACAGAACCACAAAATTAGGTACAGGGCCTTGAAGCTCGCACGTGGTTATATTTCTGGTAAATATGTCCCTAGAAGTATCCTCAGCTCCAAGCCTGCTTCAGGCCCCGGAAGGGCCTACCCGCCACTGCAGGGGGAACCCAGCCAACCGCGTTCCCCAGGGTCCCCCCTCGCCCGGAGTCCTACCTTGCGGCTGAACTCCTGGGCCTTGCGCCTGCGCTCCCGGTGCACCGCCTCCGGGCGCCTCCGGCGGGCTAGGCGCAGCAGCTCGCGGCCCAGGGAGAGGCCTCGGCCGGGGCGCGGGGGCCGCAGGGCTGGGGTCGGGGACGCATGGCCAGATCCGGCGCCTGGGTCCCCCTCGGGCCCGGGGAGCACGCCGAGGCTGGGCGGCACTCGCGGGCAGCGCCGGGCCAGGCGCACAAGGCGCTCACGGCTCAGGCCACCCACGGCCAGCCCCTCCACCTCCAGGATCTGGTCCCCGGGCCGCAGACCCCCGGCGTGTGCGCTGCTCCCTTCTGTCACCTCCAGGACGAAGCAGGGGCCCGAGCCGCCCAGCCGGAAGCCGAAGTCTTCGGGCCAGCCCTGGTTGGTGGCCGGCATGGCGGCGCTGGAGGTACGGCTGGAGAGGGAGAGAGACCCAAGGGCAGATTCACGACCTGCCGCAGGCTGCTTAGAGACCCAGGAGATGGGCCAGGCTGGGTCAATGCTTCTCTCTGCCTCTGAGTGGAGGATTAGTTCTTAAGATAATGTCTCAGCTCCCGCATCCAGCTGTGCCTGAAATTCACCAACTTCCACCTGACAAAACGACCTCCCAGTGACAGGAGCTCACAAATTCCCACTAACTTTGGCAAATATTTGCCTTTTGAATTGTATGACTCTCCTTTTTGACTTCCTTGGGGGAAGCATGGTAGGGCTGACTTGGAGGTCTCTGGGCTTCTGGGTCTAGGGGAGGGGGTGCCTCTGGCTTCCAAAAGAGGCCAGAGTGTGTGGGTTGGTGAGGTGGGCCCAAGACAAACGTGAACATTAATAACGGGAGACCTCACTAAAACAGAGTCAGGAGGCCAGAAGGGGGAGCCATACCACTCCTCAATTATAGGAAGGATTCTCTGTTACAAAGCCCAACAGAAGAATGATGAGACAGAAACGAATCTTCGATTTCAAGGCCAACAGGAAAAGACATGCATTGTCTCTCCTACAGAAAAGGAGCATCCCTGCAACTCAGCCAATGAGCAACAGTGATCACTGCCATCTCTTGCTTCTCTCCAGTGGACTTCTGTTCAAGATCACCCCTCCCAGCTTCCTTGTTCTTCTCTGTGAAGTTCCTCTCCTTTGTTTGTTCAACTCGCCTATGGTTTTTGCCATAGCTTGCTTGTCCTGGATTGCTACTCCCTGCCATTCCTGAGTTAATTCATTTTTGCAGGGAAAATAACTTTTATTTTTGAGGTTAACAAACACAGCCCAGGGAGTCTAGGGTAACTGTCCTAGATGGAACAATCTATGTGTGTTTCTGTAGGTCTGTTTAGAGCAGGGGATGCCCACAGCCCACCGACAGCCTCTGAAATTGTAGGCAGTATGGGTGTGAAGGCTCTGTTTTCTGAGCTCCCCCTCCCAAGACACCTGGACCTCTCTTAGCGGCTGGGAAGTTAGGGTGAGGAGGAGACCTGGGGTTCCAGCAGCATCGTCAACTAGGAACAAGTGGTCTTAAGGGACAACCAGGGAGAATCGGTATCACCTGACCACCAGAGGACAGTGTGGGCACTGTCACCTGGGTGTGGTGGAGGGAGGCTGGCTGGCTGACTCCCGAGCCCATCCCAGGGGACCTGGTCCTCCTCCGCCAGGTGGCCATGCTGCCAAGGGGCCTCAGGGACACTTACTCTTTCGCTTGGTGGCTTCGCTGGAGTCCTGGGTGCACTGGGCCCAGATGGGGTGGGGGCATGACCACATGTTAGAGGCCCTAAGGTCAATTCTTGTACCATGTAGTTAGCTCCCCCACAATCCAAGAGGGGCTGGTTGGCAATTCTGAATTTGGGGCTGGGGCCCATGTTTCCCCTCCATGGGCACAGCTGTGGCAAGGCTGCCTCTCAGAGGCCAGAGCAGCCAATGCCCAGCACCTCTACCAACCTGCGGTGCCCACACGGCCAAAGGGGCTGCCAGCACTTGGACCCCACTGGACTTCCACACCATGGCAGGCCCTCCTGTGTGTCCCCAGCCCTGCAAAGTGACCCAAACCCTCTCCCACCCACCCCGAACTCCTGGTGTGGGCCACTCTCTGCTCTCTCACCTTCACCTGGAAACAGGAATCCAGGCTCCTGGCGGGGCTGATGGACTCCTTCAGGGACCGCGAGGGAGGCATCCCAGGGCCGCCCATCCCAGAATACTGCGGCCGACCCCCGCGCTCCCAGGTTTGCTCACCTTCCTCCCTGGCGATTTTGGTGGTTGCAGGGACAGAGCACAGGGCTTGTGGAATGCCTGGGGACACTAGCTTGTTGCTAGCCCTCTGCTGCTCAGGGCCTTAGCGTCAGTTACTGACGCGCCCGAGGTGACAGCTGGAGTTTCTAAGGCAAAGTGATCCTGCGAGTAACCTGAGAAGGCCCCAGTTACCAGGCAGACCAGCAGGATGGCTGGACAGCTTGGCCAGGGCCCAGAGTGGCCGGCGCCTGCTGCGTGGTCCTGGGGGGCGAGCAACGATGCTCAGACAGGAGTGAAGGCTGGCTGGGGCTGGGTCACGGGCTGGGTCCACCCGTGAGGTCATGGAGCTTGGCAGGTGGGCCGAGAGGGTTCATCCAGGCTGTTTTGAGGTGAGGGGGTGTCCCTCAGTCCAGCAATGGCAGAGGGGACTGTGGAGACTCAGTGGGGCATAGGGACCCAGTCTCCACGGAGAATATTACTGCAGGAGCCCCGACGGTCAGATTTATCATCAGAAGAAGGGGAGATCCAGCCCAGGAACAAAGATTTGGATAGGCAAAAAGATGCTCACCTAAGTACCTTTGGAAGTGAGTGCTGTCTGGAACTAAAGGCGCGTGAAACCGCACACGACACTGTCCTCTAGCAGGAGAAGCTGCTTCCCACGGGGGTACAGGTTAACGATTCTGAAATCACACACATGCATACTGGGATTGAACAATTAAGTAAATGGTCTGTGGGGGTCAGCTTTCTCTCTGGCCGAGTAGGAAGTTACAGACAAGCAAAGGGGGAAGCTAGAATCATCCGTGTGGTACTGGATTAGACTTGGGAACGTCAGAATGAGCTCCTGGTTAGCTCACTATAGCTGCAGATGGACACACAGAATTATTTCTAGATCTGTGTATATACATAGGTTAGTCTACGAACATACGTCTGCTTAGCCTGTCAGCAAGAAGGCGTGGAAGCCAGGTACCCTGGTGGCAATGAACACATCTAGTGCCAGATCTTGGCTTCTAATATCATTCTCCAAAAATGGGATCCCGGGATCCTTAGAGAAAGGACTGATTCTAGGGCTGGAGCAAGAAGCACACAAGCTGAGCCTAGAGCATCTTCTAGGGCCAGAGAGTACACAAGTGCTAAACACACACACACACACACACACACTCTCTCTCTCTCTCTCTCTCTCTCGCATGCATGCACCCACGTACAACGGTGCTTGTCAAAGGGACACAGGAGCAAATTGAGAGAGATTTCATTGGCCAAAGGTGGGACAATTTGAGCAAAAAATAAGTAACGTTATACTGGATTATAACCCAAGGTATAAAATAAATATCCATGAGTCTATTCTGAGTAAACTAGTGGTTGAATAAATAGGGAAGAAGAGACATATGTCCCATGCAGAAGAATTCCACATAATTTATAACTTTCCCCCCTTTAAGTGTGGGCTGCACATAGTAACATCCTTCCAACGAGGACAGCACAAAGGGGCGGAGGTCACAGTACTTTACGCTGGAGAAACTGACAAACAGGACCTCACACAGGTGATCAAGGTTAACGGCAACGGGGAGAAATCAGGTTGATGGCACATGCCCTTTATCTGCTGTGATGAGAACTGCACTTGCTTTTGTGAATTTCCTCTCGTAAGCCCATAATCAGCCTGACTATGAGGAGGGAAAACCTCAGACAGATTTAAATGGAGTGACATTCTAAGAATACGGGGTTTGTCAAAGGGACACAGGACCCAGCTGAAAGGGCTCCCGGGGGCCAGTGCTGGAACAATTTGAGCAACAAAGTCAATAACAGAGTGTTGGATTATAACCCAAACAAAATGAATATCCACTGATCCATACTGATAGAGACAAAACAGCCTTGACTCTTCAAAATGGCCCAGGTCATCAAAAACAAGGAAACTCTGAGAGACTGTCACAAACTGGAGGGGCCTAAGGAGACCTGATGACTAGCTGTCATGTGGGATCTTGGGGCAGAGAAGGGACATTAGGTAAAAACTGAGAAATCAGAACTAATGACAATGGATCAACATTAGTTCATTAGTTGTGACAAATGCACCATAGTAACGTCAGACGCCAGCAACAGGGGACATCGGGTGTGGGGCAACAGAGAGCTACTCTCCCAGCTTTTCTGCACATGCAACACTATTCTAAAATTAAATTTTTATTATTAAATCCCAGGATGTGGAGCTAGGGATCAGATGGATGGGACAATACTTTTTTTTTTTTTTTTTTTGAGAGAGAAAGAGAGTGGGGGTGGGGAAGAGGGAGAGGGAGAGAGAGAATCTTAAGTAGGCTCCATGCCCAGCACAGAGCTCAACTGGGGCTTGAACTCGAGACCCTGAGATCAGGACCTGAGCCAAGATCAAGAGTCAAATGCTTAACTGGCGGAGCCACCCGGGCGCCCCTGGGCGATACTCTTAGTAGGTCATGACGATTGAGCTGGATGTTTTCCAGAGTTTGCTTACCCAAATGTGCTCCAGGTTACTATGTGTGTATGTGTGTGAGAGAGAGATGTCTGTTTATATACTCTAGTCTGATTTACATTATAAACTCCACTAGGGAGACTACAGTATATCCTCTTTGGGGAAAAAAAATAAACAAACCAAAACTGTGAGTGAACCAGTGTCCCTAGAGCATGGTCCAAAACTGATAGAACAGCTTAACTGACTGAGCCATCCGGGCACTCCTCTTTTGTTTTCTTCCTTTACAAACTGATGTTTCTCTAGATGGTAAAAAATGGCGTCACCTGACCCTGCTGATGGGAGTGTAAAATGGTAAGATCGTTATGGAGTACTGCTTGATGGTCTGGTTGGCTTAGTTGGTAGAGCACTTGGCTCTTAGTCTCAGGGTCGTGAGTTCAAGCCTCACGTTGGGCATGGAGCCTACTTAAAAAAAAAAAAAAGCTAAATGTACACTTATCATGTAACCCACCCATCCTAGGGATTTATGTCCCCCAGAGAAATGACAGTGTAAGTCCATGTACAGACTTGAACACGAATGTGTATAGCAGCACTATTCACAATATCCCCACACTGGAAACAGCTTATATACTGATCTATGGGCAAATGGACTGGGGTATATCTCTGCAATGGAATGCTACCCTATAATATCGAGAAATGAATTACTGATACACATAACATAAGTAAGCCTGAAAAATGTTATGTTAAGTGAAAGAAGCTGGTAACAAGAGGCTCTATGATTCCATTTATATTAAATTCTATAATATGCAAATTGATCTGTAACATCAGAAAGCAGATCAGTGACTTCTGGGGCCAAGGTAGAGGCAAGGGTGAGCTGCAAAGGACCTTGAGAAAAGTTGTAGACTTCATATGTATATAGTTTGTTGTATATACCTTAAAAAGGTTGATTTTTTTTTTAAGATTTTATTTATTTGAGAGAGAGAGAGAGAGAGAGAGCGCACGGGGGTAGGGGAGGGGCAGAGGGAGAAGAGAATCTCAAGCAGACTCCATTCAGCACAGACCCCAACACAGGGCTCGATCCCAGGACCCTGGATCATGACCTGAGCTGAAACCAAGCGTCAGGTACTTAACCAACTGTTCCACCCAGGTGCCGCTAAAGTTGATTTTTTTTAAAGATTTTATTTATTTATTTGATAGAGAGAGATCACAAGTAGGCAGAGAGGCAGGCGGGTGGGGGGGGGGAGCAGACCCCCCGCTGAGCAGAGAGCCCAATGCGGGGCTCGATCCCAGGACGCTAGGATCATGTCCTGAGCCGAAAGCAGAGGCTTTAACCCACTGAGCCACCCAGGTGCCCTAAAGTTGATTTTTAAAACTTGAATTACTTGAGGGGTATACTCCTAAATCCTGTAACTTAAAGGGGCTGGGGAAGATGACACACTGAGCCAGACCCTGGTAATTTCCATATATATATATATGTATGTATATGTATATATTTATCTATCTCATTTGCTTGTCATGCTCTCCTAACAAAGTCAGAATTGTTACCTCTAGTTTTGAGAGGAGAAGATAGAACTTCAAAGAAATGAAGGGACCTGACCCGAGTCACACCAGCTTCTGACTGGCTGAGGTAGGCTTTGACCCTCCCCAGACTCCACCCTCCGCCAGACCTTGGGAAGACACAGAGGTCCAAGACCCTGGCACTGACCACAGAAGGACGATGCAGTCCAGCCTGGATCCTTGCTTCGTGCTCCACATTCTGCTTTCTCTAAGGCTTTGCCCAGGATGACCCAAAGGGCTCAAAATGTGCCCTGGTATTTCCAGAAGGTTGAGCCAAGCTGTGGGTTTCCTGGGGGGCGAGAAGGGGCATCCACAGGTTTGGAGATGTTTGGGTGGGAGCTGCTGAGAAGAGCTGGTAACCCTGACTCCCCACTTTATTGTACAAGCCAAACTCAAACACCAGCCAATTCTAAGGACGCTACCTTCTACCTTCAAATTATAACCAGAACTCACCTGCTTCTCTCTGCTGCCACTGCCACCACCTTGGTCCAAGCTGCCATCATCCCTCTTCTGGACTGGTCTCCCAGTCTCCAAACTGGTCTTCCCTTGGCCCCTTGCAGTCAACATGGAATCCAGAATGATCTGGTCAATCCAAAGTCAGATCCTGTCACTCCTCCGCTCAAAATCCAACCCATCGCTTAAGTCCTCACCATGCCCCGTGGGACTCTACCCATTCAGGCCTTTTGCACCTCTCTTGCACAGACCTCAGGGCCTTTGCACTAGCTCTTCCCTCCCCCTAGAATCTGTCCCCACCTCCTGAATTTGTTCAGATGTCTCCTGTTCCATCCTATTTCTCTTTCCATCTCTGCTATCTGCTTCTTCCTAGCACTTCTTACCATCCACATGCCATGTTCCTTCCTGATTGATCTTGTTTCATGTCTGCCCCTGTGCATTAGAATACAAGCTTCAGGAGGGCAGAGATTTCTGTTTTGATCATTGCTGTACCTATTGTACATAGAATAGTAGTTGGCGCATAGTGGTTGTTCAATATTTGGAAAAGGAGTGAGTGCATGAATAAACCTTACCCTCAGGTCCCAGCCCTCTAACAGAAGAAAGTGCCTTCTCCTCCCAAGGCTTCCCTAAGTGGTCTTTTTTTTTTTTTTAAGATTTATTTATTTTTCTGGGGGGTAGAGGGAGAAGGAGAGGGGAAGCACACTCCCCACTCAGTGGGGAGCCCAATGCTGGGCATGAACTCACAACCCTGAGATCATGACCTGAGCCAAAACCAAACCCTTAATCGGTCGACCCACCCAGGTGCCCCTGCCCTAAGTGATCTTATGGGAATCTCAAGGAAGGCCCCCAGTGTGACACATGGTATGTATTATGTGATGATGATTATTATTAGAGTCACTATTATTTCCTTCTGACAATTCAATTGTGTTTCCCAAAGCTACAGACCATCTTTTAAAACATAAGCTTTTATTTTAGAGTAGTTTTAGATTCACAGAAAGAACCCCACATCCAGTGTCCCTTACTGCTGACATCTTAAGTTAAGATGGTTCTTCTGTCACGATTAATGAACTAACATTGATCCATTATCATGAACTGATTCAGAGTTTCTCAGTTTTTACCTAATGTCCTTTCTCCCAATTTTTTTCTTCTAGAAAATTCTAGAAAACATCCAGCCCAACCGTCATGCCCTGTTAAGACTGTGTTGTAGTTGATCTGACTCTTCCAGAACAGATTTTCCCCCCTCTTAAATAATCCACAGAAATATGACTGAACATCACAGAATGGATCCCGTTAGGGGCTAAATTTGTCCCTTCGAGTCCATTGGTTGAATTCCTAAACCCTGGAACCGCAAAATAGGACTGTGTCTCCTTTCAAGAGGTAATGGAGTCAAAATGAGACTGTTGGCGGGGGAGGGGGGCGCTAATCCAACATGGCTGCTTTCCCTATGAGAAGAGGAAATTTGGATACAAAGAGACACCAAGGGATATGCATTCGCTCAGGAAAGACTATATGAGGACACACTGAGAAGGTCGCCAACTACAAGCCTCAGGAGAACCCAACACAACCCTGCCAACATCTTGATCCCAGACTTCCCACCTCCAGAATGGAAAGAGTATACATTTCTGTTGTTTAAGCTACCCAGTCTGTGATATTTTATTTTGGTACTCCTAGCAAACGAACGCACTGCTATAGTGAAATTTTATCAGAGCATGGCTGAAAGATTCTTTCATTCAGGATGTGTTGAGAGCTGGGTAAGTGGCCTTGGCAAGGACAGCCAGAGAGGGCAGAAAGGGATTGATTGAGAAAGCCCAGACCTAAGGTTAAAGCTGATTGGTGTCCTTTCTCTGTGCCAAGTCCTCCTGACACATCCAGTCACTCTGGACTGAGTAGAGAGAGTCCAAACTGGGCATCAATATCTTGCAGTCATGTCATGTCATGTCAAACTACCCAAAGTCTCTGAGAATATCTGCACGGTGTCCTCATATGACGAAGGTGGGGGTCGGGTGACCGCCTGCTGGAGGGATGGAGATGATTGCCCATACCCATGACAGGAGAACTGATGTTGACCAATGACATAATGGTATTTTAGGGCATTTTGATGACTGCCATGGGGCCAGGCTCTGGCTTTCATCAACAACTTGGATAGCCTATTAATGAAGGTGATTAATGCTAGCTCCTGTAACAAACACCCTCCAATCTCAGTGGCTTAACACAATAAAATTTCATTTATCACCTACATGACAATCCAGCATGGGTTGGATGGCTCTCCTGGATTGGGCTGAGGGCTTCCTCTGGGAAAAGAGGTGGGGTTCTCGATCCTTCTGTCTGGCACTGATGTTTTAGACACATGGTTGCTTCTCCACAGGTCACTGCAGAAGGGAAGGAGATTGCCAGAGGGTTGTGCAAGGATATTTTAAAGGCCCGGTCTAGAAGTGACCTGCATTTCTTCTGCTCACTTTCTTAATACCTGGAATGACCTTCGAAGGAGCCTGAGATGTAGAGTTTTCCCCCGTAGCCCAGGAAAAGGAGGTGCTGTGGCAAATACCTGATGTTGTCTCTACCACAGACAAGGACAGGAACCCTCCTATCTGGGATGCAAATGTTGGGGTGCTGGGGAAGACGGTGGGCAGAGACTCAGCCCCCACAGTCAGGGATGTTGGTTGTGACAGTCATTTCAATCTAAAAGGACAGGAGGACATTTGGCTTAGCAATAAATGGGGCAAGAGTTGGGGGCTTTCTGGACCATGGGTCTGGTATGAATTAAGGAAGGGGCTTGCTGGGAGTAGTCTTTGAAGAGGAGGGTGGCAATGATGAGCAGCATTTGGGACAGTAAATCCCACGGCCATGCCATGGGAAGTGTTAGCAATACAACGGTGACAAGTGAAACAGCTACCATGTCCAGATCCAGACAGGCCTGACTCTCTGCTCAGCCATTGTCACAGGTCTTGGGCCTGAAGTTGCAAAGTCAGGCTGGTCTGTGAGCCCCATGCACCCCTCCCAGCACCCTGCTTCCACAACAGAAGGAGATCAGCCCTGGAGCATCTCATCTTTCTTACGCTCATTTCCCTTTTGTCCTGTTTTCCCTGTTTGGTCCTGTTTTCTACTCACATCAAAGTTACTTTATCTTGTCTTGTGTGTAAACCATCGCCAGTCCTGCCTGGAGAAGTCGGCTCTTCTCATTCCTTTTATCCACTGCTCTTCCCTCAGTCGTCAAGGTTCTTGGTGGGGGAAGAGAATGATGGAAGGGAAGGTTGGGGGAGGGGGGATTGAGCCCTGAAAGAGCCACCTTTCTATTTTTCAACCTCCTATGTAGACTTCAGTCTGTCTTTTGGAAAGACAAATGTCCAAAAGTCAAACTAGTTTTCTGGTGCCAAGTTGGGGATTTGGGAAAGAAAAAGATATTGCGAAAGCTTATGGTCTGTCCTATATACCAGAGAGTGGGAGCACTTGCGCTGGGACTAAGAGCCTCTTGCACACCTGAAGAAGAGTCTGAGTGGTGGGCAAGGAGGGGAGACTCATGAGGGAAGCTTGGAGGAGCAGACTCATTGCTCTCCTGGAACCTGGTTCGCCGGGGCCAAGCTAAATGCAGTTATGGGAAAACAGAAAAGGTTGCATTCAGCACAGTGTGAACTCCTCTCAGCTGCGCAAGCTCCCCCTGGGGGCTCCACCCCACTCTCGGGAGCACCATCAGAGTCAGGGGGGTTAATGCTAGCTGCTGTAACAAACCACCTCCCTGTTCGATGTGCGACAAACTGGGTATCTCAGATGCCTCTCCCTTGGGTCCCACTGCTTCGGACTAATGTTCAGAACCGCTTCTGGGGTCGCCCTGCCCCAGCCCGCAGACTTTGTAAGCTGCTAATCCTGGTAATTCTGGAGCTCCTGGACGGTGATGCACCATCTGTATCAAGAGGAGTTGCCCTGCTGGCTGGTTGACCAGAGGAACCCCCAGAACCTGGTGGACGGGTTCACTGTTATTACTGACAGTAGGATGAGGGGTTCTCTGGCGACATTTCACAGAGCTTGTGCCATGCTCATTCCAGGCCCCTCCTTGAGCCTCCTCTCTTCTAGCCTCCCCAAAGAGATTAATAAATACTTCTTCTATTTGGCTTCCATGGCAGCCCTCTTCCTTCATTCCTCAAGTTGGGTTGACCACCCGGACTTGGCCGTCTTTGCCAGCTCCTCCTTTCCTTCTGGCCCATGATATTGGAGAGCCTCTGCCTCTTCTCTCTTTACACCTTTTTGCTCACCCTAAGGAACTGCATCTGTTCTAGGTGACCTTGCAGCACTAGTGACTGCAGCTTCGTGGCTAAAATTTCCTCCCCCTTCCTTTGAATATACATTTCCTTGAATCTACACCAGGAGAAGGCTGCCAGGAAGGAATTTTATTAATAGATTTGCCTTTGCGTCTGGAAACAAAGGACACCCACCACATACTCCGGCTGTGTACTAAGCACCTCACGTTTTCTTGGTGGCACTTCTCGTTCATTCTGGGCTTTATCTAGTTTGGGGGATGCTTTTGACAGATTCCTATCATTCCAGATACAATGACTTATTAGATGCCCACTTACTGAGTGCCTACCCAATATCCATGCCCCTTTCTAGTACTACCAGGTCTGCATCTGGAATTTTCCTCTCCCCTGAGCAGTAGCTCCTGATTTGGGAGAAATTGATCTCCCTAGAAGCTTTGGCAGGAGGGCCTCATTTAACTCCTTAAATGGTGCATTCCATTCTCCTGGCCACATCACTGGTTCGGGAGGAAGCCCATGACTCAAGTCAGAGGGAGTGAATTTCAGCACTCCACTGGGAATGCCAGGGTAAACTTCCCCCTTCTCCTCTCACTGGAAGTGAATGTGGAAGCATGAAGTCCCAGGGGTGGCTGGCAGCCATCCCACCACCAGGAGGAAAGCTGTTCTGGGGAATGAGGCTGATACTTGGGTGACAGAGCGAGGAACACAAAGAACCTCTGTCTTTGATGATGCCATTGAGCTGCTGATTCAAACCATTTCTGAAGCCTGCCCCATCTCTGAACATGACAGTGGCAGAGGCCAGGAAGTCTCCTTTGTCGTTTGATCCAGTCTGAGGTGGGCTCACTATCACTCGCAACATAAAGAACTTCGATACCTCAAACCTCTGGTGTCAGAAATACTTCCCCTTTTGTTCTTCTGTATGGATCCTACTTGCTAACCATGCTACTAGTGGCCAGAATTAATAGAATGTGTTTTACATGCCTACATTATCTCATTTAATCTTCGCGACAACCCTTTGAGGTAGAATCTGTTTGTGATGAGGAAATTGAGACTCGGAGAGGTTAAGTAACTGGCCTAAAACCACAGAGCCAGAAGAGATGGATCCTGGACTGGAATTCCGGAAGCCTGATTCCTGAGCTCATACTTTTAACCCTTACATGACTTCCCATCCAATGTTCTCATTCTGGAATTTCCTCCTGGATTGACATTCATGTCTGTGCTGCCCAGAGTCCTGTCGGTCCCAATTCTCTTGGTGTCCAGAGTGAGCCTGGGAACTAACTGATGCGGGCAGGCTGGATCCGAGGACCCAGAGCAGGGCCTGCAGGACGAACCAAGAGGGTCCTTGATTTCGTGTAGGATAGAAATCAAATGCAAGTCAGGAGGAAGTGAGAGCAGAGTTTATTGAAGATATAGAGAGCAGATAGAAACAGAGCGTCTGGGACACTTGGAATGGAAAAGGAGCGAGTCTCATCTTTACTTGTGGCCTAGGACAACCTCGCCTGGTCACTCCATAGGGGTTATCTATGGGGCTGGGAGACTCCAGAGAAATAATGGACTCCTTGACCTTCATAAGAAGGACATACATTATCGGTATGATAAGCTGTGTGTGGGGCAGGAGTGCAGGTCCTAGCAAGAGTAGAAGCAGGAGGGGCGCCTGGGTGGTTCAATGGGTTAAAGCTTCTGCCTTCCACTCAGGTCATGATCTCAGGGTCCTGGGATTGAGGCCCACATCGGGCTCCCTGCTCAGGGGGGAGCCTGCTTCCCTTCCTCTCTCTGCCTGCCTCTCTGCCTACTTGTGATCTCTGTCTGTCAAATAAATAAATTTTAAAAATCACACACACACACACACACACAAAATAGAAGCAGGAAAAGGACCAAAAAAGAGGTTTTCTTGTTTTCCTGTCTTATTACCACGAAGTGCCATTCATGTCTTCCTGCCACTCTGAGATGGCATTCACAACATTGTCCCTTGTCCTTCTCCATCCTCTTTCTGTGTGACTTACAAATAAACCAAGTGGAGTACAAATTGAATACTTTATACGGAAGGCCCACCCTCCATCAGCCCACCTGTAATTTCCGGCTTGTCTGCCTTTTCTCCAGGTTGACAGGTGGCTTTGCTTTTCCGAAAATGTCTCAGTGATTGTCCTGAGACCGTTCAGCCCCGACTCAATGTCCAGGGCTGCATGCTCCTTTTGCCCAGCACTGCTAGCCGAGGGATGGCCAGATTCCAATTGTGAGACTCATTCTTCGTCTCAACTAAGACAGAAAACTAGAACCTCTATTGAAATGCATTCACAGGGTGGCTGGAGATGGGGTCTCCAGATTTAGCAAATGAAAATACAAGACACTCTGTTAAATTAGAATTTTAGAGAAACAAGAGATACTTTTTGAGGATAAGTGTGCTTACACCCTTGTTTGAGAGAGACCACAGGTGATGGCGGACTGAACTACTGACGACCAGAGCAACAGAGCATTTGGTGAAGGAGAGCTGAGTAGTGTACCAGGTCAAGACGAGCTCAGGAGTGATCAGGAAATGGAGGTTCTGACCTGACAATCGCGTTTGACCTGGTAGCTTTAAGGGGCAGCAATCAAGGCAGCAGAGGCCAACTAGAAATTCCAAAGTATTAGCTACACTGTGCTCCCACCTGGCCAATGGTGCAACACACGGCCCCAGGGGCTGACCAGAGGACTTTGTGTCTTGGTGATGTCCAGGATATCGACGTCTCCTGGGTAGCTTTCATCTTTTCTCTTGCATTCATGCAACACACTTTTATTGAGCATCTATTATGAGCCAGCCACTCAGGAAAGAGTTGCTACTAATAGAGCAGTACGCAAATACAGACCCAATCCTTGGCTTCCAACAAAAATCCCTGTGTTATGGCCCTTTAAAATTTGTTCTTCCTTTTTCCTCCATTGTAAAACTCCTCCTGACCAATACTATGAAGTCCTGTATCCCATTTCCAAAGTATAGCCTCGGTCATTCCCTTGGGGAAGGGAGATCATGGTATAAAAGGTGGTTGATCCTGTCAACCGATCTTGCAGCGGGTAAAAAACTGATAGCACAGGTCCAGTTTCAGGGGCTGACAGGAGGGTTTAGGGACGCTCCAAGGAGAAATTCTTCGCCATGAGTTTCACAGGCGATACCATCCTTTCTATCACGTTTGAATTCAATGTTTGATCTTAGGCTTAAGCAGTGTTTTCTTCTATGCTATTTATAAAATGTAAGTGTCAAGGTTCGGGCTTGGAGGTTTTGAAGAACAGAGGGAAAGAGTAAAATGCCAGAAACACATGAGTTTCACGAACTGACAAACCACCGAGCGATTTATCCTGAGAAAGTAATTCAACTGAAAAAAAAAAAAGGCTCTGAATATGTTAGTTGCAAAACTATTTATAGTATTAAAAAGTAGGAAATCATACAAATTCCAAACAATAATATTGAGTTCATTATATTGTATCCCTGGATAATGATTAAAACTGTCTGAATGGGGCGCCTGGGTGGCTCAGTGGGTTAAGCCTCTGCCTTCAGCTCAGGTCATGGACCCGGGGTCCCGGGATTGAGCCCCGCATTGGGCTCTCTGCTCGGCGGGGAGCCTGCTTCTCTCTCTCCCTCTGCCTGCCTCTCTGCCTACTTGTGATCTCTCTGTCAAATAAAAAAATTAAAAAAAACTATCTGGGTAGAGGAAAAGCACTTATGATAAACTGAAAGGAGCAAAACACAAAAACTATTTAGAGGCTCTGATTGTATCTATGTAAATCATTTAGATGAAGATATAAAATTCATGTTTTTATGTTTATAGAAATGCACAAAAATTAAGTAGCACTTAAGAGAATAAAATTTAGCCTTTTACTTGGATGTTATTTATATATTTCTATAAAGTGTAAAAGGAGTTTAAAAAGAAAAATATACGGTGGGGAAAGAAGAGCTGAGTGACTGCATATTTCGGTCAGGATTAAGCCTAACTTTTTAAGTTGCAAGTTACAGAAGATGTAACTCCATCTATCCATTTTATTTTAAAAAATAAAGGGGACTGGGACGCCTGGTGACTCAGTCAGTTAAGCATCTGACTCTTGATTTCTGCTCAGGTCATGATCTCAGGGTCCTGAGAATGAGTCCTCAGGCTCTGTGTTAGGGGCAGTCATCTTGGGATTCTCTCCTGCCCCCTTCCTCTGCCCCACCCCTGCATGTGCATGTGCACTCTATCTCTCTCTCTCTCAAATAAATAAATATAATCTTGAAAAAAATAAAGGGGACTTTTGGCTCACCTAACTGTGAAGTCCAGAGGTGGTATAAACTTCAGGTATAGTTTGCTCAGGGCTCTGACTTCATTTTTCTGTGCTTCTCTCTGGTGGGCCCTCTCCAGTGCATAGGCTTCATCCTTGGACTGGCTTTTCTCCTAGTCCCAAAATAAGAGAAGTGAAGCTACAGGGATCCTCTTTAATATCTTTATTCAATCTAGAGGAGAGGGGGCACCATTGAACAGGAATCCTAGCTTCATTCTAACTGGGTCCCTCGCATTCCAGAAGCTGGCTTTGTTTTGAAAATTATTGTGGTGGGGCACCTGGGTGGCTCAAAGGTCAAGCGTCTGCCTTCAGCTCAGGTCATAATCCTAGGGTCCTGGGATCAAGCCCCACGTTGGGTTTCCTGCTCGGTGGGAAGCCTGCTTCTCCCTCTCCCACTCTCCCTGCTTGTGTTCCCTCTCTCAGCGTATCTCTCTCTCTGTCAAATAAATAAATAAAATCTTAAAAAAAGAAAAATTATTGTGATAAAGGAGAGGATTATCCTGATTGGCTGATACCAATTAAGTCCCACCCCTAGCGCTGGGGGTAGTTTAATCCTACCCTAAGAGCAGGTAGGAGGTATGTGGCTTACATGTTGAGTCTTAGTGTCCATTGAAGCATGTATGTGCATAAGAGTGCCATGAGAAGCTGGGATGAGAGCTAGAAGGCAGTTGAGAATTTGATAAATACACTGTGCCTTGGCTACATACTTTAAGTGTTCCCCTTCCCTTCTGAAATGATCTCAGCCATCACAGGGAGAAATTCCAGGTGAATGAAAGATAGAAGTATAAAGCAACTAGAAGAAAATACTGGAGAATATACTTGTGAATTGTGTGTGTGTGTGTGTAATTTTGGAGTAAAAAAAATACCTTTTTAAATAAGATTTTTTTTTTAAAGCCACAAAAGAAAAGGCCGATAAATATATTTCAGAATTTAAAATCTCTGTATGACCAAGTCACCCTGAGCCAAGCTAACAGATAGGGGACACATAGAAGAAAATATCCGGAATTCTGGTCAGAGACAAAGGATTAATATTCAGAATATTAATCTTATTAATATTTCTTCCTTGTTGTAACAACAACCTACCAAGTGTTAGCTCAACACAGCCAGAGGCTATATTTCCCGGCTCCCCTTTGGCCACGTGACCAAGTTCCTGCAGGTGGAACTTGAGCAGGAAAAGCTAAGGACAGCCTACAAGTTCCATTTTCAAGGGTCAACAGCTGTTCTTTCCTTCCCGTCTTTCCCCTTTCTCAGGGACGCGAAGATGGTGACCTTAGGGCAAGGACACCACCCTAGTGCTGTGGCTCCAAACTGTGCACGGAGGCCCCTGGGGAGCCACAGTGAACTGAGCGGTGACGTGGGCTATCTTAGCAGTTTGAGAAATGAAGCTGCATCTGTGTTGTATGTGGCATGACAGCTTGAAATAGTTCACGTTTTCAACGTGAGAACACTAAATTCATGATAGCACATCTTTTTTTTTTTTAAGATTTATTTGTTTGACAGAGATCACAAGTAGGCAGAGAGGCAGGCAGAGAGAGGAGGAAACAGGCTCCCCGCTGAGCAGAGAGCCCGATGCGGGGCTCCATCCCAGGACCCTGAGATCAGGACCTGAGCCAAAAGCAGAGGCCCAACCCACTGAGCCACCCAGGCGCCCCCTGATAGCACACCTTTGTGAAGAGGGATTTTGGAAGCAATTGCCCCAGGAATATCTAGGTTGGGCAAGAAATGAGAATGGTGGTTTCCCATCTGATTTTAAAGTTTGGTAAATTGTGCCAGGGGTGCTACGTTGTTAGGGCATAAATATTTATGAAGTTGTTTAGAGCTCATTATGTAATAGATGGGATTGTTATTCTTTTGGCCGAGGAGCTCTGCGAAAAAATTTCTAAGACACGTAAGGGTGCTAGTACAGAGAAGGTTTGGGAATTTGTGTCTCATGATGGAGAACAAGACTGGAAGAATCTGGGTCCTCATGTGATCTCATGTGATCTTGTGGATGTCCTCGAAGAGAAATGCCTACTGTTGCTGAACTGCCACCTACCTCTAGACTCTAGACTTCTTTCCTATCAAAGCCACTGTGTTTGGGAGTCTCTCTGTTTTGACAGCAAACAGACAATGTTGCTGGCCTGCCTATAGCCCCACAGCCCACCGTAGAGGTCACCTTCAGACAGTTCCTGTACATGCTGATGATTTCCTGAGTTTCTGCCTGAGAGGGTTCTCTGCTTGGGGCTGGGCTAGCCTCTGTGTGGGCAGACCAGAAAGATTAGGGAGTTACCGCCCCAGGAGTGGTTGGGTGAAGACCCCTGGTGCTTTGTCCCTCAGTGGAACCATTCTGAGGCATAGTCTATGGAGCCTCTTAGAAGAACCGAGGAGGGACTGTGCCCTAGATGCCCATCTCTACTCATCAACCTCTGCTTTCTTGGCTTTCTGCTCTTCTCTCACTTTCCCAATCCCTCGCCATGTTTCCTGGGACTATCTCCAAAAACAAGCTACTTATGCCAAATCCTTGTCTTGGAGTTTGCTTGTTTTGGGGTAGGGGTTGGTTACCTGAGAGAAGCGCTAGCCCATACCCTAGAAAATACATAAAATACGTAAATAAGTACTGCAAAGCAACAAGAGAATGGTAAACAACTCAAATAAAAACGGCAAAGGATTGGGGCGCCTGGTGGCTCAGTGGGTTAAAGCCTCTGTCTTCGGCTCAGGTCATGATCCTAGGGTCCCGGGATCGAGCCCCGCGTCGGGCTCTCTGCTTAGCAGGGAGCCTGCTTCCCTCTCTCGCTCTCTCTCTGCCTGCCTCTCTGCCTACTTGTTATCTCTGTCTGTCAAATAAATAAATAAATAAATAAATAAATAAATAAATAAATAAATAAATAAACTTTAAAAAAAAAAACCTTTTAAAAATGGCAAAGGATAACTGTAAGCAACTCACAATAGAGAAACGATAATTGGCCAGTAAACACATAAGATGTCCACCAGGAACTGGCCAGTGGTAATTGAGATAGTCCAGCCCAGTAATTGAGAACACCAAATGATTCTTGGTCCAATGGTCTGAGTTTGAATCGTGGCTCTAATACTTCCTGGCTCTATGTCCCTAGGAAAAATATTTAACTCTTTTGTGCCTCTATTTCCTCATCTATAAAAGTGGTATAATAGGTCGTCTGGGTGGCTCAGTTGGTTAAGCGTCTGCCTTCAGCTCAGGTCATGATCTCGGGGTCCTGGGATTGACTCCCACAGCGGTCTCCCTGATCAACCGGGAGCCTGCTTTTCCCTCTCCTGCCTGCTTGTGCTCTCTGTCACTATCTCTATCTCTCTCAAACAAATAAATACTTTTAAAAAGTGGTAATAATAATAATTCTCTGAGTTCCTATAAAGATTAAATGATAAATAATTAAAAATATTTTAAGTGCTTAGAACAGTACCTGCAACACAGGTATCACTATGTAAACGTCTGTTAAGCAAATAAATAAAATGCCATTTCACCCATCAGAATGGTAAATATTAAAGGAACCAATCTATTAAATGTTGGAAAGGATTTGGAGCAACAGACTCTCTCAGACATTTGTGGCTGAAGAACAATTTAATGGCATTTATTAAAATTAAAATGCCTATATGTTCTTGGGGCACTTGGGTGGCTCAGTGGGTTAAGCTTCTGCCTTCAGCTCAGGTCATGATATCGGGGTCCTGGGATCAAGCCCCGCATCGGGCTCTCTGCTCAGCAGAGAGCCTGCTTCCTTCTCTCTCTCTGCCTACCTCTCTGCCTACTTGTCATCTCTGTCTGTCAAATAAATAAATCTTTCAAAAAAAATGCCCATACGTTCTTTGGCCCGGGAATTTTACTTCACTTGACTGCCCTAGAAAATACACCTACTTGTGTGTAATAAACCTCATTCAGGTATTTCCACCACAGCATTGTTTGCAATACAAACCAAAATGAACCTAAATGTTGAGTAATAGGACAGTTAAATTGCAAACCGGTGGTCCTCGGGTTAAATTTGCCCTGCAGGGATGTTCTGCTTAGCCTGAACAGTGTTTTTAAAGTCCTGGATTGGTTGCCAACATTACAAAAATTAGATTTACATTACAAAAAAAAAAAAAAAAACCCAGATTTTCACATACTCTTAAAACACTGGAATTCAAAGGGTGCCTGGGTCGCTCAGTTGGTTGAGTGCTCCCACTCTTGGTTTCAGCTCAGGTCATGATCTCGGGGTCCTGGGATTGGCCCCGTGTCAGGCTTTGTCCCCAGCTCGAAGTGTGCTTGAGATTTTCTCTCTCTGCCTCTCCTCTCACTCACTCGCTCGCTCATTCTGTCTCTAAAATAAATAAATAAAATCTTAAAAAAAATACTGGAATTCAAGTTCACAATCTTGAGGTCTGTGTAAATAACTATTTCTGCTCACAGGATACACCTGCTTCATGTTGTCACTTTACTACCTCCCGTAGGCGGTGGAAAGTGGGACCCTGGCAGATGAGTTAAGACTCAGCTATGTGGGGCACCTGGGTGGCTCAGTGGGTTAAGCCTCTGCCTTCGGCTCAGGTCGTGATCCCAGGATCCTGGGATCGAGCCCCGCATCAGGCTCTCTGCTCAGCAGGGAGCCTGCTTCCCCCTCTCTCTCTGCCTGCCTCTCTGCCTACTTGTGATCTCTGTCTGTCAAATAAATCAATAAAATCTTAAAAAAAAAAGACTCAGCTATGTAATGAGATGTCTATAATGAGGTAAATACAATACAGTAGGATAAATACGTGGAAAGATCACCAAGACTGAAAAAAAAAGGAAGATGGAGGGCCATTATGATGCCATTTTTGCAAACAACAACGAATTATGTATTTGTATATATACACTAGAATGTAAACTATAAAGTTCAGGTATTTTTGTTTTTTTGCTGTACTCTCTGTGCCGAGAATAGTACTTGGCATATACTGGGTACTCAACATATATTTGTTGAATAAATATTTCTGAATAAATGTATAAAAGAATTTGGGGAGGACACATACTAAATAAGTGATTAATTTTGTCAAGGGACTGGGATTTGGGGGTGGCGTTTGAGGAACTGCTTTGAATAGTCTGGTTTTTTTGGTTTTTTTTTTAAGATTTTATTTATTTATTTGACAGACAGAGATCACAAGTAGGCAGAGAGGCAGGCAGAGAGAGAGAAGGAAGCAGGCTCCCTGCTGAGCAGAGAGCCCAATGTGGGGCTCGATCCCAGGACCCTGAGATCATGACCTGAGCTGAAGGCAGAGGCTTTAACCCACTGAGCCACCCAGGTGCCCCCTGATTTTTTTTTTTTTTTAACAAGCACATAGGGGTTGTATTACTTGTGTACGTTTTAAAAAATTAAAGACGACCCGGCACAAAAAGCCATAAGTGATCAAACCCAGATTCAAAGTTAAGTCCCCACTGAAACCATCCCGAGAAAAATGAATGGGGATAAAAATAAAGTTCTGCATTTATGAGCCAAAAAAAAGTAACCCAAAATACTTAACCACTGGCTCAGAATTAATCAGCAGGGTGATGAGTCAGCTGGAGACACTGATGCAATCTAGCCCACTCTGGATGTGGGATGAGGTTCCATCCATAACCACAGTTTTCCCTGGTGGCCTCACAGCTTCTGATTTGCTTTTGTTTTTTTCAATTCTGTGTCCACGAGTTTATGAAGGCTTTGCACACCAGGTACCAAGGCACCCAGCTTGTAAGTTTCTTAAAAAGGAAAAAGAAAAGGAATCAAGAAGCTGGGGTAGGTCGCAAAGACAGAAAAAGAGAAGAGCTTGAAAGCCAGTGTTTGGAGATCAGACGGTTCCCCTCAAAGGGAGGACAGGCCTGACAGATTTTCAGAGGCATCAAGAATAGACTGGTCTTCGCGGATGCAGAGGCGTTCGGAGCAAAGGGACACCCCACAGGGGGCTTCTCAGTGCTATGTTTGGAAGCAGCTCTTCTCACCCCAGGTTCAACTATCATTAAACAGCCTTCCTTCTTATCCTTCAGGTTTGGAGTCAAGCAATTGTTCACTGTTCCTGGGGACAGGATGTTCAGAGCTGTTCTGAGACATCAGGAGCAAAGACACTGGGACGGGTCGGACGGATCCCTACGGTGCGGTTAGCAGAAAGCAAAGCAAGTCCTGCTCATCGCCAAGACTCGGTACAGGAGCCCCTAAGTGTGCACGCCATGGGCCAGCCGGGGTCCCTGCTTGACTGGGCTCAACCCAAGCCGCCAGGCGGCTCGGCCCGCTTCATAACACCTGCACTGGCTTAGGACCGCTTTTTTAAGATTTCCTGGCGATAATGCTCCAAAGTTCGATTTTCCAGCCCTCGGACCCGACCACCCCTCCTGAAAGGTCCAGGGTGCGAAGCTACCAACACCATTCCTACCGCGAACACCAGCCACGAACCCCACCCCCAGCTGCTGCCCGTCCGCCCGCCCACATTTCCGCCGGAAGTCGGCCTAGAGGCCAGCGTCGCGTGCTAACGTCACAGGCCCGCCGGAAGTTTAAAGAAGCGCCTTGAAGGCGCCGCTTCGGTGCGCCTGGCGGTTGGCTGATCCCGGCGGTAAGGCCGCCTCCGAGGGCTTTTTTTTGACACCCAGCTGGTCCAGGGGCGTTTGTCTCCTTGTCTGATCCGCCCTTCCACCTGTGTGTGGGTGTGTGTGTGTGTGTATGTATGTGCGTGTGGGTGTGGGTGTGTGGTCGCAGCCCCACACCTCCACCCCGCCGGGTGTTCAGGGCACCCACCGTATCCCTTCTGCACCTTCTGCACCCCGTCCCCCAACCAGGCTCCCGGCCCCCTGGAAAACTCCGGCCAGGCCCACCCGCCGGGACCCTCGGATAGTGTAGCCTCGGATAAGCCTTTCTGTCCGGTGGCCAGCGTAGGCACCTCAGAGATTAGGAATAGGAACCAGGACCCAAGGCTCCTGGCTTAATCTTCCCAGTTAGCTTTTCCTCCCGAAGTCCTATAACCCCGTTCACCCCCGCGGGATCTCAGCATCCCCTGACTTTAAAATTATTTTCCACACTTTATACCGCCCCTGACTCCCACCCTGTTTTATTGTGTGGGTGTTTTATCGATGTCTCTGCAGCCAGATCCAGCCTTCTAGAAGAATCATGCCTCCTGCAGCTTTGGGTGCCACCTGATGCGCCAGGCACACGCCACTGCACACGAGGAGATGCCGTTTGAATTCTCCGTGAATGTTGGGAGGAGGAATGCCCGAGCTGCCGGTAGAAAATTATCCAAATGGGAAATATGTAGGCTGGGGACCCTGAATCACATGGTGAGAATTGCTGCTCATTGTTTCCTCCGTCTTATCTCGTGAATAAGTTTTGCTTTGGTTATCTCAGTTGGAAGTCCTGCCTGGAATCATATCTGCTAAGGCCAAAAGTAACCGTTTCCAGTTAATACAGGCCTGTGTGTTGACTCTGGTCCCCATGGGTGATCCACGATTGTTGTGGGAGTGAGTCCCCGACTGCCTCTGGGGGGATGCTTGTTCCAGTAGCATTGTCAGCAGATTCTTTTGGGTACATTCCATATCAATATCTACGTGGGTTTATATTTACTGATGATTTGTTGCTGGTGGGAGGGAAAGTGTATGCATTTTGCACATTTTCCCCCATTTAATTTTGGAATTTGTAGGCAGAAGATGCCGTAAATAAATCACAGTGGTTTGATTAGGAAACTCTGGGAGGCCTCAGTGCAAGGCAGTGTGTGCATGAGGGCTGCTGAATTCTGTTTGGGGAGCCGTTTACAGAGTTGATATCTAAGAATATGCACCTTGGAATATATCCCCCGGTAGTAGTCACACTCTTTCTGTTTCTTTGTAGCCCCAGGATGGACTTCTTGGTTCTCTTTTTGTTCTACGTGGCTTTGGTGCTGATTGGTGTTGTTATGATTTGCATCTGCTCAAAAACCCGTTACCTGAAAGGCCTGGTCAGAGGGGGAGCACAGGTAATGATGATGCTTGGAGACCGCTGGATTTTGACTACCACCAATCTAAAAGGCTCATCAGTTCCCTGATGGAACAAAAAGAGAGTTGCCATTTTTATTATTTGTTCAATTCTTTCATTTATGGTATTTGTGGTCTATTCAAAAGTCTTTCTCTTTTTTTGTTATTGTTGAAAGTAATCTTGTGATTTCACTTTGAAAGAAGATAACATTCTCAAGGTTGGCTATTTTTCTTTGAATTTGATGCCTGTAATTGGGCCTGGACGTGAGCAGTGTCTGCCTAGAGGGTCCTGATGGGTGGACCTGGGGGCTGTATGACCAGGGAGTGAGCATCAGGCTGCCAACCGCCCTTCAGGGGTCAAAGTGAGCACAGTTGGGGTCAGCAGCCTTTGGGAATGGGTTGACTTGGGACTGACCCGTGTTAATGCTTAGTGATTGCAAATGGACTCTGGAATGTAGGATTGAACCCAAGGTAGGGAAGGGAGTGGAGTTCACATTAACATTACTTACCAGCCCCTCTGCTCTCCTCCCTTTGCCTGAAGACCCTGACATGGTGCTTTCTTTGGAGTTAGAGTGAAAAGGGAGGAGAGGAACTGGCATCAAAGGAAGACCAGCTGAGGGAAACCCTTTATTTTATTCTCTCTCAAATCTCTTCTCTGCCCTTATGCAGAAACACAAATCCCCAGTATCACTAGCTCAAAATGGAGCATCTGGTATGTTTGGGAGCAGGGAGAATGCGAAATGACATTGAATCCTTCTTTTTTGTTTAGATAATTTCCTATATAATTCCAGAATGCCTTCAGAGAGCTATGCTGAAATTGCTTCATTACCTCTTCCATACACGGTATGAGTTTAAATACTCTCTTCTTGTCCGGGTGGGTCAGTTGGTTAAGCATCTGACTCTTGGTTTCAGCTCAGGTCCTGATCTCAGAGTCCTGAGAGTGAGCCCCGAGTCGGGCTTTTTGCTGGGCATGGGGTCCGCTTAAGATTCTCTCTCTTCCCTCTCCTTCTGCTCCTCCCCCTGCTCGCTCTCTCTCTCTCTCAATAAAATCTTGAAAAAACTTAAAAAAAATAAATACTATTTTCTTTTCTGTTTTGATTATTAATTGTTGCTGTCCCCTAGAGCTTCAGGACACTCCTTGTTGGTTTTCAGCGGTAGTTCGGGGAAGGAGGCTGAGAAGGATCAAGAGTCCTGGGTTTAGGACCTCTGCTCATAAATAATCTGCCTTTTATTTCTGCAGTTTTCACAGAAATATTTAAGGAGTGGCAATATTACATGCATTTCTATAAAAAGATATATCCTGATACCTCAATCCCCAATAATAATAGTAATAATAGTAATAATATCCTCAGTCAGTTCCTCAGTAATAACAATAATAATCCTCAGTAATAACAATCCTCAGTATCCAGCTCCTGATTTCAGTTCAGTTCATGACCTTGGGGTCGTGGGATCAAGCCCCACTTTGAGCTCCCGGCTCAGAATGGAGTCTGCTTGAGATTCTCTCTCTCCCTTTGCCCCTCCCCCTGCTGTCACACACTCACGCTCTCTCTGTCTCTCTCTCTGAATAATTAAAATCCTAAAAAAAAAGTTAATAGATGACATCTATTGAGTACTGAGTACTGTGAGGCAATGTGGGAACTGTCTCACATCGTCTCTTGCATAATTTGTGCTATTATCTCAAGCCCAAAGGAAGTGGTTGGGCCCAGGTTAACTTTAGTATGACATGATTTCTTCATGGAGAAGGCCACATGCTGCCTTTTTCCTTTCAGAAACCACATCTTCATTCTCCTGCACCTTGTCTTGCAAGGGATGGTTTACAGTGAATACACCTGGGAAGTATTTGGCTACTGTCGGGAGCTGGAGTTTCCCTTGCATTACCTTCTTCTGCCCTACCTGCTGCTGATTGTAAACCTGGTGTTTTTCACGCTCAGCTGTGTGAGCAACCCTGGTAAGTTGAGGCCCTCATTGTGGAGACTGGCGGCAACTCAGCTGTCTACCTCCACGGTTACAGACTAGTGATCCCTCTGGGGACTTGGTAAAAGATGCGATACGCAGTGCCTTCATCATCTTCTCGTTGTGATTGTCTTCTGATTTTATTTGTTTCTTCTTTGACCCTTGGGTTATTTAGGATGGCCTAAAATTTTCTACATGCTTTTTTAGTTTATTTTTTGATACTTTGTGTTATATAGAGAGTTTGTGATCTTTGTGGCCCTGTTTCAAAAATTTCATTGGTATTTGCATCATGCCCGGTTGTGTGTCATTTTTGTAAGTGATCTGTGTGGTTTTGAAATAATGTATATTTTCTAGTTCTTGGGTGTAGACAGCATGTGAGTTCATTAAGTCAAGTTGGTTAATTATGTTCAAATCTTTTATGTTCATCCTAATTTTTTTGTTTGCAATAACTAAGAGAGGTATGTTATCTCATTCTGATGACAGATTTGAGGTTTCTCCTTGTCAATTTTGGCTTTACTTATTTTGAAGCTATTATATATGTCTGTATGTGTAGGTGTTTATAATAGTTATATATATATTTGTATTATATGCATTCAAGTTTAGAATTGGTATTCCCTTTTCCTTGAATGTTTTTTCAAAATATAATGAAGCTCTTTGTCATTAGTAATGCTCTTTGCTCTCAGTTCTCTTTTGTATGATATTATTACACTTTTTTAAGAGGGAGAAAGGGGTGGGGGAGAAGTTGCAGAGGGAAAGGGAGAGAGAGAATTTTTTTTTTTTTTTAAGATTTTATTTTATTTATTTGACAGAGATCACAAGTAGGCACAGAGGCAGGCAGAGAGAGGGGGGCGAAACAGGCTCCCTGCTTGAGCAGGGAGCCTGATGCGGGGCTCGATCCCAGGACCCTGGGATCATGACCTGAGCTGAAGGCAGAGGCTTTAACCCACTGAGCCACCCAGGTGTCCCGAGAGACTCTTAAGCAGGCTCCTTACCCAGTGCAGAACCCAACACAAGGCTTGAATTCACAACCCTGAGATCATGACCTAAGTCGATATCAGGGGTCAGATGCTTAACCGACTAAGCCACCCAGGTACCCATTACCCTTTTTTTTAAAATTGATATTTGCTTGGTATCTTTTTTCCATGCCTTTACTTTAAGCTTTTCTATCCTTGAAGCCCCACCTGTCCATCAACTGATGAATAGGTAAATGTGATGTGCCTATTCAATGGAACAGTGTTTGGCAATAGGAGTGGTATGTGCTAGAACGTAGAGGAACCATGAAAAACTATAATGAGTGAAAGAAGGCAGATATAAAAGACTACAAGTTGTATGATTCCATTTATAAGAAGTATCCAAACAAGACAAATGCATGGAAACAGCAAATAGATTATGTGATTGCCAAGGTCTGAGATTCGAGAGGAGTGGGGTTGACTGCTAAGGGGTTTCTTTCTGAAGTGATAAAAATGTTCTAAAATTGATTGCAGTGATGGTTGCGTAAGTCTGTGAATGTACTAAAAACTATTAAATTGTACACTTTAAATGGGTGAATTGGGCTTATGAACTGTATCTCAGTAAAGGTATTTATTTTAAAATGAGTTATTTAGAATATTAAATATACAAGTTTTTTTTTTTAAGATTATTTATTTATTTATTTGACAGACAGAGCTAACAAGTAGGCAGAGAGGCAGGCAGAGAAAGAGGAGGAAGCAGGCTCCCTGCTGAGCAGAGAGGCTGATTCGGGGCTTGATCCTGGGACCCTGGGATCATGACCTGAGCCAAAGGCAGAGGCTTAACCCACTGAGCCACCCAGGTGCCCCTAAATATACAAGTTTTAGTCACTCTTTGTCAGGACAGATTTTGTGAACGTTCAGTCCATCGGATCGCTCGAAACCGACACTTGTCCTTACGTTTTTCAGGTACCATAACAAAAGCAAATGAGTTATCATTTCTTCAAGTTTATGAATTCGACGAAGTGATGTTCTCAAAGAATATAAAGTGCTCTACTTGCAATTTAAGGAAACCAGCGCGATCCAAGCACTGCAGTAAGTTTGGCTTTGGTTCATTCCAGCTCTGTCCTTGCACAGCAGACACATGGGCCTTGTAGCAAGAAAATGTTACAGAAATCTAGAAGCAGGACCATTTGTCTCCCAGACATGGAGCAGCCACTGCTGGTAGAGGCCAGATAGTGGTTTCTTACAGATGACTGGAGGTTGAGCTCTTATTTTATTTTTAAATTTTATTTATTTATTTGAGAGAGAGAAAACACGAGTGGTGAGGGGCCAGAGGGAGAGAACCAAGCAAACTCTGCGCTGAGCAGGGAGTCTGACACCGGGCAATCCCAGGACCCCACGATCATGACCTGAGCCAAAGGCAGACATTTAGCCCAGCTGAGCCACCCAGGCTCCCCTGAAGATGAAGCTTGTGATGTTCTTTTGTAGTGGGCAGCTCTGCCCTGGGCATAACAGCCTTTCCTTTGCCATGTGGGAGGCCTTGTTACCCAACAGGAATTTCTGTGGGATGTCATGTTTGCAGATGTCATTCATGGCAGAGCCTACTCTTCTGGGGAATAACCAAGATTCTAGACTAGTGCTGTCCAACAAAAATACAATGTGAGCCACATGTGATTTAAATTTTCTAGTAGCCACATTACAAAAGTGAAATAAGGGACCATTAAATTTAATGATACCTCTTATTTAACCTAACATATCTAAAATATCATTTTAATGTGTAGTCAATATAAAAAAATCATTCATGGATAGTTTATATTCTCTTTTTCATACTTAGTCTTTGAAATCTGGTATATATTTTCCATTTACAGAACATGTCCACTGAGACACTAAACTTTCCTTGGAACTACTTGATCTATATTTAGATTTTAAAAATTTGCAGTAGGAAGAGCAGATTCACATACCCAAGTTATTCCAGAAATTCTTAAACATTTTAAAATAACTGAATCAGTACCGAAAAATCATTTTCCTTTAATGCCTACATAATGGTTCATCTTTATCAGAAGAACTGATTTGACTTTAATTGATTTGACTATAGTTTTAAAACTGTATCTGTTCAGGGGCGCCTGGGTGGCTCAGTGGGTTAAAACCTCTGCCTTCAGCTCAGGTCATGGTCCCAGGGTCCCGGGATCGAGTCGAGCATCAGGCTCTCTGCTCAGCAGGGAGCCTGCTTCCTCTCTCTCTCTCTGCCTGCCTCTGCCTACTTGTGATCTCTGTCTGTCAAATAAAGAAATAAAATCTAAAAAATAAATTAAAAAAAAATTACATCTGTTCAAGTAATGCTCATATTGAACTTAAAGGAGCATTGTATAAATTGAAAAACTATCTAGAATTTATCAATATCAACAGAGTATGCTTTCAGATTTTTCTTGTAGCCACATTTCAAGTGCTTACTAACCCACCCGTGGCTCGTGGCCACTGTACTGACGCTGTGGTTCTGATAGCTCGGTGATAGCAGCCGTCATTTCTTCCAGCTCATACTGCCAAGAGTTCGTAAAAATCTCCATAGATGCGCTTGGTCTCATTGTTGCATCAAGGACTAACTTGGGCTGTGGCTTTCCCCGTTCTCTGCAGGTGTGTGTAATAGGTGTGTGCACCGTTTTGACCATCACTGTGTTTGGGTAAACAACTGTATCGGGGCCTGGAATGCCAGGTACTTCCTCCTCTACCTCTTGACATTGACGGCCTCAGCTGGCACCATGGCCGTGGTGAGCACTGTGTTTCTGGTCCAGTTGGTGGTGCTATCGGACTTGTATCTGGAGACTTACGTTGATGATCTGGGACACTTCCAGGTTGTTGACATTGTCTTTCTCATTCAGGTAATTAATGTGCAGGTAATTATGTTGTAGGGTGTATGTTTCTGACTTTAGGTTTCAAAATTGGAAAAAGGGCATTTTCCTGATCAAAAGATGAAGCCGTTCCTTTTTAAAAAATTAATATGTAACTTTTAAATATTTAATTACTTATTTAAGATTTTATTTATTTGAGAGAAAGAGTGTGTGCACGGTCACATGTGTGACCAAGGGGAGGGGCAGAGAGAGAGAGAGAGAATCTCAAGCAGACTCCCCACTGCGCATGGAGCCTGACACGGGGCTCAGTCTCACAACCTTGAGATCATGACCTGAGCTGAAATCAAGAGTCAGATGCTTAACTGACTGAACCAACCAGGTGCCCCAGTATACAATTTGTTTAGTTGATATATAATACATTTACCATAGAATTCATCCTTTTAAAGTTTACTTATTTTTTTAGTAATCTCTGCACTCCATGTGGGGCTTAAACTTATGACCCCAAGATCAAGAGTCACCTGCTCATCCTACTAAGCCAACCAGGGCCCCCTAAAATTCATCCTTTTAAAGTGTACAGTCTAGTGGTTCAGAGTTGTGTAACCTCTACCACCATCTAATTTCAGAACATTTCTTCACCCCAAAAATAAACTCTTACCTATCAGCAGTCATTCCCCATGCCCCTCTTTCCTGGCAACTACTAATCTACCTTCTTTTTTTAATGGATTTGCCTTTTCTGAGTATTTCAGATAAATGGAATTGTACGGTGTGTGGCCTTTTGAACTGGCTTCTTTTTTTTAGCTTAATATGTTCAAGGTTCATCCATGTTGTACCATGAATCAGTATTTCACTCCTTTTTGTGGCTGAATAATATTCCATTGTGTGGAAGGACCACATTTTATTTGTTCATCACTTATGGACACTTGAGTGTTTTTACTTTTTATTTGTTTTTGAATAAGGCTACCATGAACATCTGTGTATGAGTTTTTTTGTGGATACAGGTTTCCACTGCTCTTGAGTCAGACCCAGGAGAATTGCTAGGTCATATGGTCACTGTATTTGTAATCATTTGAGGAGCTGCCAGATTGTTTTCCAAAGCATCTTCACCATTTTACATTCCCACCATCCATGTATGAAGGTTCCAACTTCATACATCCTTGCCGGATACTTGTTACTATCTGTCTTTTTGATTAAAGTCATCCTAATAGATGTGAAGTGGTGCCTTATTGTGGTCTGATTTGCGTTTCCCTGAAGATTTAACGATGCTGACCATCATTTTGTGTGTTGCTTCATCATTTACATGTCTTCTTTGGAGAAGAAGATTTAGAGGAGAAGCTCATTTTTTTGGATTGTCATTTCTTCTTGTGTTGTAAGAATTTTTCAGATTACCTGGACACTTGACCCTTCACAGGTATAGAATTTGCAAGTATTTTCTCCCATTCTGTGGGTTGTCTTTTCATTTTTGGGATGACTTTCTTTGAAACATAAAAGTTTCATATTTTGATTTTATTTTTTCTTTTGTTGCTTATGCTTTGGTGTCATATGTAAGAATCCGTTGCCTAATCCAAGGTCGTGAAGATTTATACTTACATGTTCTTCTACGTATATATTTAGGTCTTTGATCCTTTTTGAGTCAATTTGAGTATGTGCTATTGGGTTAGGCTCTAACTTGATACTTTTAGTATGTGAATGCCCAGATGTCCTGCATCTTTTGTTGAAAAGACCCTTCTTTGCTCATTGAATTGTTTTGGCACCCTTGTCAGAAATTAATTTACAATAATGTAGAGTTTTTTAAAAAACTCGTTTGATGACTAAAAGATTTCTACTGAATTTATGGGAAGTAGCTTATGAGCAGTCACTAGGGAACTGCTTACTTCTTCTTGAGTGTTTTTTCCTTTGGTTTCAAAGAAAATAAAAATGCCATGAACAAGTGGGATATACTCCATGAATGCAAGGTTGGTTCAATGTTAGGAAACTGACTAATATTTTATACAGCAAGGTTGGTTCAATATTAGAAAATTGATTTAATATTTTATACAGCATTATTACATATAAAGAACAATGACATGATTATTTCTCTAGATGCTGAAAAGTGTTTCACAGAATTCAACACCCATTCTAATTTAAAAGCACTCAGAAAATAGGACTGGAAGGATACTGTGTTAATATGGTAAAAAACACAGTCTTTTTTTTTTTTTTTTTTTTTTTTTTTAGGATTTTATTTATTGATTTGATAGAGAGACAGTGAGAGTGGGAACACAAGTAGGGGGAGTGGGACAGGGAGAAGCAGGCTTTCCCCTGAGCAGGGAGTCTGATTCAGGGCTTGATCCCAGGACTCTGGGATTATGACCTGAGCTGAAGGCAGACGCTTAATGACTGAGCCACTCAGGCGCCCCAACAAAATACACAGTCTTAAAGCCAGTATTTTTTTAAAGTTTATTTTGAAATAATTACAGTTTTATAGGAGATTACAAAGAAACACACAGGAAGCCTACGTGCTTGTAAGCCCTTCCCCCCCATGCCAGCATCCCTCTACAACTATGGCTCAACACCAAGACCAAGCAATTGACGTTGGCACAATCCCCATTGCCAATTCAGATTTTACCAGTTACATATGTGTTTATTTGTGGTTTTGTGTATGTGTGTGTGTGTGTGTGTGTAGCTTTGTGCAGTTTGTCCCATGTGCAGCCGTATACAACCACAACTACAGTCAACACGCTGTATTATCCATCACTACACACTCCCTCATGTTACCGCTCACAGCCACAGCTTCCTCCTCACATCCCTAATGCCTGGTACCACCACTCCCTTCTCCACCTCTGTTATTATGTTATTTTATGATTGTTACATAAATCGATCATACAATATCTTTTTAAGGTTAGTTTCTTCACTTAATGCAATTTCTTTGAGATCCACACGAGTGGTTGCATGGATCTAGGGTTCCTTCCTTTTTACTGCTGTATAGTATTCCACACTTTGGTTAACCATTCACCCTCTGAAGGACCCTGCGAAATGCTGCACTGAACATTCCCATTCACAAGTCCTACGTGATGATCTGTCTTCAGTGTGATCGTTGGGTTGATAAGTCCATTTTCGGTCTTGGAAAGGACCGCCATCCTCTTTTCTAGAGTGGTTGTACCATTGTACATCCTCACCAGTGATGGGGGAGGGACTGGTTTGTCTGGCTCCTTGCTAGCACTTAATGTTATCACTATTTTTCATTTTAGCTATTCTGATAGGTTGTGTAGTGATAACCTTGTCATTTCAACCTTGAATAGTTTTTACTCTTAAATTTTTTTTTTTCAATTATGGGGTGCCTGGGTGGCTCAGTTGGTTAAGTACCCAATTTTTTATTTCTTCTCAGGTTGTGATCTTGGTGTTGTGGGACTGAGCCCCATGTTGGGCTCATAAATTGAAGACATCATGTCGCTTTGCCCCTAAATACTTGAACATGCATTTTTAAAGAATGTCAACCTTCTCCTATATAACTATAATTATGTTACTTCACATAAGAAAAGTAATAGTAAATCTATGTAATAAACATAGGATATATAATAAATAGGTACTAAATCATCTAGTCCATATTGAAATATCCCCACTGTTTCTTTTTTTTTTTTTTTTCATTTTTTTCAAATGAATCTTTTATAGCTTTTTTACCTCCTTGAACCAGATTTCACCTCATCGTTAGGCATCTGAATGTTGTCTTGTTAGTCTGTTTAAAATAATGCCCCTGTTTTTTTTTCATGAAATTGACATTTAGTAGTTTAGTTGGTTGTCTTTTAGAATGTCCCTTGTTCTAAATTTGCCTTTTTCCTACTTCTGTCAACAGATTTTCCTCTATTCCTTCATATTAATGTGAACTGGAAGTTAGTTCTAGAGCCCTGATTAGATTCAGGTTAAATATTTTTGGCAAGAATGCTTCCTAGGTAGGGATGTGTATTTCATGTTACTTCCCATCAGGTGGGACATGGGACCCGTGATACACAGCTCTCTCCATGGGTGAAGTGTGTTTCCCCTTTGCAGTGTATATAGTTTTGTCTTTGTACTTAGGACTTTCTGTAGGATAAATTCCAAAAAAATATGTACTGGATCAGAGATTATTGACATTTATAAATCTTTTGACTTGAATATATATTTTTATCAGTGTTCATTTCGTTGAGTCAGAGCTGGCATTGAGGATGCCCGGGGGCAGCAGGTGCTTGTAATTTGGTAGGAAACTACCGTGTATCCTTTTTAAAAATTCTATTTCTTTCATTACTTTCGATTACTTTTCTCATTTGTCAGTTATTTGTAGATCTTTTATGAATTATGTCCTTTTAACTGTTTATCTATTTGATACTAGAATTACTTTTGATTTGAGATCGTGCAGTAATGACAGTTCATTCTTCTATTTTCAATTTATGTATCCTTTTCTGTATTAAAAAACTTAGACCTCCTTTCTCATCAAATATATCTCTTTTCTTTATAACTTCAGTTAGAAAGTCTCCCCTGTCAAGAGATGCATCTACTTCTCTCTTACTCCTGACTTTCAAATATACTGAACTCTTGGGGTGCCTGGGTGGCTCAGTTAAGCGTCTGCCTACGGCTCAGGCCATGATCTCAGGGTCCTGGGATCGAGTCCCTCATCTGGCTCCCTGCTCAGCAGGAATTTGGCTTCTCCCTCACCCTCTGCCCACCTCCCAACTTGTTCTCTCTCTCTTTCTCTCTCAAGTAAATAAAATATTTTTAAAAATACCTCTTTCAAAATTCATTTTCTTTATTTTAAAAAATAACATAAAAATTCAAGCAGTCCAGAAGCGTTTAAAAAAAAAAAAGATGGAGAAGGTGGGGAATTGGGCATAGGTAGTTGAAGGTACAGAGTCATATTTGAAAGATGAGGAAGTCCTGGGGATACAATGTACAGTCTGGGAACTGTAGTTAACAATACTGTGTTGTATATTTGATGGTTGCTAAGAGAGTGGGTTTTAAAAGTTCTCATCACAAAAAAACATTGTAACCATGTGTGGTGACGGATGTATTAACTAAGCCTGTTGTGATCATTTGCTGTATGTCATGTTATGCACCTTAAACTTTCAATGTCCTGTCAATTATATATCAGTAAAGCTGAGGAGAGAAGCGTGAAATTTTAAACATCTTTAGGAAGCAATGAAAAGAAAACTGGGAGATCCGCCCCTCCCCTCCTAACAACTTCACGCCCCCGGGGCAACTACTTCTGTAGTTTTTTTTTTTTTTTAAGATTTTATTTATTCATTTATTTGTCAGAAAGAGGGAGAGAGAAAGCACAAGCAGCAGAGTGGCAGGCAGAGGCAGAGAGAGAAGCAGGTTCCCCACTGAGCAAGGAGCCCGACATGGGACTCAATCCCAGGCCCCTAGGATCATGACCTGAGCCGAAGGCAGCAGCTTAACCAACTGAGTCACCCAGGCATCCCTACTTCTGTAGTTTTGTGTGAACATTTCAGTCTTTTTTCCTTTGTGTGTTTCTATAGTCATAGGGAGTTTCATGGAATCTTTTTGTTTTTACACAAACATGATCCCATTGTGAGCCTCGCCTCTTGTCTTTCACATCCAGCAATCTTTTATCAATGTCTTTTCCAAATTGGAACGTAGAAATTGATCTCATTTTTATCGGCTCCTTTTTATTCCAGAGCGTAACTATCCCGAGGTTTGACTTCCTTGTGGATGGACTTTTTTTTTTTTTTTTTTAAGATTTTATCCATTTATTTGACAGACAGAGATCACAAGTAGGCAGAGAGGCAAGGCAGAGAGAGGAGGAAGCAGGCTCCCCACGGAGCAGAGAGCCCGATGTGGGGCTCGATCCCAGGACTCTGAGACCATGACCCGAGCCAAAGGCAGAGGCTTTAACCCACAGAGCCACCCAGGCACCCCTGTGGATGGACTTTTAATGTGTTTCTTTTAGGAAGAGGGGCCATTAAAATCAGTGTAGTGAATACTCTTGTATGCGCATTTCCATGGTCATGCTGTGTTGAGAGAGAAAGTGATCTCCTCTGTCCATCTGGACTTGATTTTGATGCATGAACTCAGGTCTGTAGTTAGGGCTTTGTTTTACAAACCGCTAACAGGGAAGGCACTCCCTCCTGGGAGTATCCTTTCCCTTTTCCTTCAATGTACACGTTTCATTTAGCTCACTTGGAACTCTTGTACGTACTCGGGTTTCCTCCCGGGCTGTTTTTCAGTGCTGCTTATGGTTCAGTTTTGTGTTTAGACTGTCAGATGTGTATGCAGGTGGGTGAGCTGGGTGGGCAGCTCTCGAGTGTTTGCGGACTGGGCCGCAGCTGGAGGGTACAACCCTTTCTTCTGTCCCAGCCTGGCTGCCTAATGTGCTGTTTCTTCTTTGCCCCCAGTACCTGTTCGTGACCTTCCCGAGGATTGTCTTCATGCTGGGCTTTGTCGTCATGCTGAGCCTCCTCCTGGGGGGCTACCTGTGCTTTGCTTTGTACCTGGCTGCCACCAACCAGACCACTAACGAGTGGTACCGAGGTGACCGGGCCTGGTGTCAGCATTGCCCCCACGTGGGCCGGCCCCCTTCAGCAGAGCCCCAGGTCTACCGGAACATTCACTCCCATGGGATTTGGAGCAACCTCAGAGAGATCTTCCTACCTGCCACTGCACGTTATGAGAGAAAAAAAAACTAAGAATGGGAAGTGTTACTGCCACTTAAATATAGTATAAATTTATTTATACATATAGATACTTTCTAAGAGTTGGTGTGGTGTTTCTTGGTTTTGGCGGGGGGTCTTTTTTTCTGGTTTCTGCATGTTTATCGATGGGCTCTCAGGGGTTCAGGAAGGGAAGAGAAAACTAGTGTTTCCTGGATGCTTAATCCTTACAACTGCCGTGCTGAGTCCCGTGGTAGAAATCTTCCCTGTTCATCCTCTGTTCCCTCAGCCTGTTGGAATGGAGTTTATCTCAAGCCCTGGTGCCAAGGGCATCAAAGATGACTTCTCAAGGTTCCAGCTAACCTTGGTCTCCCACAGTAGATTGGAGGCTTCTAAAGGAGGGGCCTTGACTGTGTCCCCTGATGTGCAGGAGAGTCTCAGTGAGGTAGGGTTGTACCAGCTGCACCCTCTTTGATGCCCTTTCCAGCTCTCCCAGGGAAAGGACTTGGCTTTTCATCTCCTTAGTCATGCCCAACACCCTCACCCAAGCCCTCCTTGTGGCCAGCATGGGCCTTTTACACAGGACCCAATCTTGCACTTGTGGTCCCCCGGCTGCCCTGCCCTGGCTTCTTGTGGCCATGTTCAAGTTTTTTCTGCTCTATTTTTAAAATTCCAAACTAACACCCCAGCCCCCACGCTGCCACTGCCCCGTTAATTCAGTGTAGGGATGGATGCAGAAGAGAGAAAGTGTTGAGGATTTTGGGGAGGGGAGAGTTTTCAGGAGCAGGACACCTACGATTCCCATGGCCAGCCAGCCGCACTGGAGGGGATTGGGGAGTAGGGGGACTCGGAGGCCGGGGATTGGATGGCGTCATTTGTCACTGCAGCCCCAAGAGTTCCAGACTAGACACACCCTTTGACACGGCCCTGCACCACCACGCCTCTGTTACAGGTGGAAAAGCGCGGTGAAATCAAGCAATGGACTTAGAGCGCCACGCAAAGGAAGCCCGCGGAGCTTCACGTACGGCGCGCGGGCGGGTGGAGCGCCAAGCCCAGTGAGCCTTCAGTGGTGGATCCACGCCGCGGAGCGCGGGGCCCCAGGTCCGGGGGCGGTCGCGGGGCCCGGGGGCGGGGCCTGTGGGGCGGGGCGTGCCTCCCTCCGCGCGGGCGGGCCGTGCCGCCAGGTGGCGCCCTCTTGAGAGCCAGCCCTCGCCGCCGCCTGCGCTTGGCCCCTGCGGGCCGCCGTCGCCGCGCTCAGCATTCCGCCGCCGTTCGGCTCCGCGGCGACGGGCTCCCGCTGCCCTCGGTGGCACCGCACTCGCACAGCCGGGAGTCCGCTGGCCGGCGGCGGCGGCATCGATGGCCCCCTGAGCGGGCCGGAGCGGGAGCGGCGGGCGGACGGGCGCCGGGGTCGGCGGGCGGAGGCCGGGTCGCGGCCTCTTTGTCTCGGCGGCGGCGGCGGGCGCGCCCGCGGGGCCCGGGGCGGAAGTCCCGACGCGCTCCGGGCGCCCCGGGCCGCAGCGGCCGCACCATGAGCGACATCCGCCACTCGCTTCTGCGCCGCGACGCGCTGAGCGCCGCCAAGGAGGTGCTGTACCACCTGGACATCTACTTCAGCAGCCAGCTGCAGAGCGCGCCGCTGCCCATCGTGGACAAGGGCCCCGTGGAGCTGCTCGAGGAGTTCGTGTTCCAGGTGCCCAAGGAGCGCGGCGCGCAGCCCAAGGTGCGGCGGGCGGCCGCGAGAAGGAAACTCCCGCTTCTTTCCTGCCCCTCGCGGTGACAAGCCTTGGCCAACCACAGACCCTCTTCCCACCGGCGGCGCCGTTCTCGCCCCGGGCCGCGCTCCTTCGCAGCAGCCCCAGTCCACCTGCTCTGGCTTCCGGAGCATTGCTCGGCTGTGGGCCTGCTTGCCGGGCGTGCGACAGCCCGGTCTCGGCGGTGCTGCAGGAAGAGACGTTAAAGGCCTGTAATCGAGTCTCAGACCGCTGTAGGTCATCATCCCGAGGGCCCCAGGATGATGTCGAATTCTATACTGACATTTCCCGGGATTAACAGAGTTCTTCCCCCTGGGACCCAGGCTTTAGAGGGGTGAACAGTTCCCAGGGGGAAATAGGATATTTCCTGTTTTCTTACCGTATGGATTAGTGCACACGTTAAAGCTAAGTTTCTTACCGCTTCTCTTGGATTTGTTTTTGCAGAGGTTGAATTCACTTCAGGAGCTCCAACTTCTTGAAATCATGTGCAATTATTTCCAGGAGCAAACCAAGGACTCTGTCCGGCAGATTATTTTCTCGTCCCTTTTCAGCCCCCAAGGGAACAAGGCTGATGACAGCCGGATGAGCTTGTTGGGAAAACTGGTCTCCATGGCTGTGGCTGTGTGTCGGATCCCAGTGTTGGAGTGTGCGGCTTCCTGGCTCCAGGTACTACCCGAGAAATAGCCTTCTCCGGAGAGGCTCTGAAGAGGAGTTTAGTGCCCCTTAATTGGATTTTGGGAGAGGCAGTTTCTGTGTGTTATCTCCTTGATGTCACTGCCCTGTCTGCTAATACTCCACACCTACGGTTAGATACAGGTAGTACCCATTCCTAACAAAACTTGTTTGTAATGGTAAATGAATTTAAGAGAAAAAAAGAAAATTCTTCATCTCCAGAATAAGCAAAATATCATTTTCCTTGGTTGAAAATGATATGGTAGGATTTTGAAAACAGCTATGCATAATGTGGCTTCAAAGGTAGATTTTTTTTTTTTTTTAAGTAAGTAAATTACACAGGTCAGTAAGCACGTGAATTGTTTCGCCTTGTTGCAGGGTGACATTACAAAGATCCCAGCTCTTCTAATGGGTATGGCGCATGAGCCTTTTAGAATGTTTTTAAATATCAAAGAATATCAAATAGATTTTGTGTTAGATGGTATTTTGAAAGATTCATTTTGTTTTGCTTTTTTGTTGCTCAGTCTTTCAAAAATTGATAATCCACGTAATTATTAACTCAGAATTGAGATTAACATGATTCTCAGCTAAGCTAACAGAATTTACCATGTTCAGTTTCACAAACCTGCTTCATTCTCAAGTACTTGAAGCCTTTGGTGTTGGGTTTGTTTCTCCAGTTTATGTAGATGTTTTCCTTGAAATCTGTTTATCCTCAAAATTTGGCCAGGAGAAAATATACTGTTCTCTGTGGTACCCAGGTAAGTCTCAGTGGAATCTGTACCTTAATTGTCACCAGGCTGATTTCTGGGCCATCTGAATCGATCACGTGTGTTGTATTTAATGTCACAGTTACCTCTGTCCCTTCATCAATCACCTAGTGAAGTCAGGCTTCACATCTTCTCATTCATCACGTAATTTCTCATTTTTCTCTCCTGATGCTGTCGCGCTGGCTTTTTGGCAAAGCAAAAGCAGATGTCAGTGACAGGAAAGGGTCCTAGTGGTTTGAGTCCAGATTTGCCACACTGGGGCGAGGGACTGCAGCTTCCCGTTGGGGAGGGCGGGATGGCCGGTTTGAGGTGGTGGGGGCAGAGTTCAGCCCGAGGGAACAATCTGGCTTGCTGTCCCCTTGTGGTTCTCCCCACCCTCCACCTCCCTGTAGGCCACATCGGTGCCCTGGACCCGGAGCGTCCTGAGCAGCTGTGGAATGTGGCAGGAGCTACAGATTGGCCTCTGATGAGCGGGGGAGGAAAAAGGCAGGGGAGGGTGCTGATAGAGGATTGAAAGTATCACAGAAACCTGTAAGCGTAGGACCCGCTGCTCCAGAATCACAGGGGCAATCACAGACTCTCCATGAGCTCTTTAAAGTGGTAACAGCTGCTCATTTTTGTCTTTGGAACCTCACCTGGAGGGTCGCAAAAGTTGTCATTTCCTCACCTGAGTCACAAGTTACCTTTCCTAAGTGAACTTCAGAGCAAGTCAGCAGGCCTTTCTCATAAAGGGCAGGATGGTAAATGCTTTAAGTTCTGCGGATCATATAGTCCGTCACAAGCTGTCCTCTCTGCCAGTGCCGTGTAGGGAGCAGCCTCACACAGTCAGCAAACAGCTGAGCGGATGCATGTATCAGTAGAAGTTGCTTTGCAAAAAAACAGGTGGCAGGATGGATTGGGCCTGTGGCCTTGGGTTTGCCCGGGCCCGGCTTCCGAGTGAGCTCTGGACATCTTTGTCCCCTGTTGGGAGCGGTGCCGCCAGCCCTGGTGGTCTCCTCCACACGTACGTCTTTGTCGTCCGTGAGCTCATGATGCCTGTAGTTACGTGCACTGTGGCTTCTTTCCAGAGGACGCCTGTGGTCTACTGTGTGAGGTTAGCCAGGGCCCTTGTGGATGACTACTGCTGTCTGGTACCGGGATCCGTGCAGACGCTGAAGCAGATACTCAGTGCCAGCCCTCGCTTCTGCTGCCAGCTCATTACCTCCGTCACCGCGCTCTATGACCTGTCATCAGGTAAACTCCAAACAGGCCGCTGAGGTTGCTTGGGTGGCTGCCACTCTTCTTCCCACCAAACACCCAGGCGGAAAGCCCAGTGGACGCTCTGGCTTTTTGTTTTTTTCTCTGAAATGTGTGTTTTCTTTTAGGCTGAAAGGGAAAGGAAGGGACCGCCTGGACTTCTGGAATTTGCCAGCAGGGAGCTTTCCTTAGTGCCTCCCACTCGGCTGACTCAGGGATGGTCCGAGTGGTAGGCAGCCTGCAAATGCTGGTATCTGATGTCTGGGGAAGACGTGGCTTTCTCCCCAGACGTGATTTGCTTTTTTCCTTTCTTTCTTTCTTTGTTTTTTTTATCCCTCACTTTTTATTTTGGAAAATAGCAACACTTCAGGAAAGTGGTGAGACTATTATAAGTTGCGAGACTCTCACCTAGTTTTCAGCCCCTGTTAACACTTGCCGTGGGCTTTCTTGCCCTTCCTCTCTTCGTCTCCCCCCTCACACACACACTCCAGAATATTTGGTTTTCCTGAACTTTCGAGAGTTTGTTAGCAACGTCACATACCAAGTACTTCAGCGTGTATCTCTCCCCCGAGAACAAGAGCATTCCCTTACGTAACCCTGGTACCATTATCATGGTACCTGAGAAATTTAATAGTCTGAGAAATTAAATATCGAGGTAATTCTATTATTTCTTACATAGCCTGTCTTCAGCTTCCTTAATTGTCTCAATAATTTCTTTTAGAGCTCTTTCCCTCCCTTGCTTCGAAAGGTCAGGAGAGCTCAGAATCCTTTCAGGGATCATATATTATATAGTTGTCATGTCCCTCTGATCTCTTTAAGTCTTGAACAGATGAAGCATTTAAAAAAAAAATCTCTTAGGACATCGATGGTTTTTGAAGAGCCCGGGCCTGTTTAGATTGATCAGACTGTTTCCTTATGTAGGATTCAAGTTCAACATTTTTGGCAACAGCCCTGCCCAGGCGGTGATGTGTCCCGGGCATATAGCACCAGGAGGCACGCATGTCACTTCCATCGTGGTGATGTTTTTGAGGCTTTCTTGGGAAGATGCCAGGTGAAGTCCTCAGGGCAGCCAACAGATGGCATTTGACTTCAGCTGGGAGGGGCCCGTGTCCTCTGCCCCCTGTCCCTGTCCTGAGCATCAGAGCCCTCTGGTCCGATCACTTTATACAGGCTTTGAATAAAGAAAACCAGTACAGGTTGACCGGCTCTGTCTGAATTAGAGCAGGAGTCGCAGGCCCACGTTCACTAGGCTCTGCTGCCTACTTGCCTCCCGCAGGGGTGGGTTCCAGGGAACATGGATTGACGAGGCTTTGCGGAACAGCGCACCCTTTCACATCCGTGTGCCCGTGTGAGCCCCACGGCCCATGCGGCCCCTGGGGAAGTTTCGGGCCTCACCGCGGTGAGCACTTTTTCTGCAGAGTCGGACTCAAAGCCCGCTCTTCTGTTTCAGGTTCCTCCTCCTCTGCCCATGGCTCCTGCCGCTCTGGGGGTTGACAGCGTCTTATCCCGGTCTGATAGCGAAACCAGCCGCTGGGGGGCCCTCAGCAGCGCTTCCGTTTGTGTTCAGTCCAGCGGCTCCGGGATCATATTTGATTCTCCTTTTATTTGTACCTTTCCCCGCCGTGCTGTTCAGTTTTTTTAGTTCTTTTAGGAAAGTTTGTGTGGACAGAGTGTGAACATGGAAGTGTATGTCACAGTCACAAGTACTTTCAAACCGTTTCTGTCCCGGCAACATGCCCCTGGGCTGGGAGGCAGGTGTTGTGAGCGGTGGGTGCCCTGCTGTTAGAGTGAGCCGTTCCCTGGCGCTCTCCTGCAAAGGCTTTCTCAGAGCTGTTCCTAGCTGGGAACAGTAGCAGCCCCTCTGGTTTCCTGTAGGAAGGGGTTTCCTTAAACCCACTGTACTGCACCACGGTTTCTTTTCCAAGCCGTCAGTCATCCCAGACCAAAAAGGACCGGAATTGCCCTTAACACTGGGGACACATGAGACAGCACACAAAAGGCGGTCATGTTCAGAGCATACCGCCAGCGTTCTGGAATGGAGATGAGACGCGGTATTTTTCTCTTAAGCCCCTTTGCCCGTCTGACGTGTCGGGGACTTTCACGACCACGTCATGGAGGTGTGACCCACGTACCAAAAGCTGTGCATCTTGAACATGTCCAGCTTGGTGAGATAGGAGATGGGGAGGTCACCAGGCACCTGGTGGGGGCTCTAGAGGCGGAGCTGGATTCTGCAGTCAGGATGGTGACTGACGCTGCTCTTTGGGAGCCTCTGGTGACGGGAGAGCACTCCTGGGGACTCTGTGCCTTCAAAACCACAAGACGGAAGCAGCTCACCTCAGGAGACAGGACCTCCTCTTGCCTGAGTGGTGCAGAGACTCGGGTCACACGCTCCCTAGGCACCACACACACGCAGCTTCGGGCTCTTGGAGATGCCTCCGCTTAGATGGGGGTGGCTGGACGGGGTGGTCTGCTGGACACGCGTATGAGACTGGCATTCCTCACGCACAAACCTCTCCGGGGGGCTCGAGGGGCCAGACTTGGGCTCCCCCAACGTTTATTTTGCCAAGTGAGAACCACAGGTGACAGCGGCTACCTACCGTTGTCCTCATTTATAGCAGAAGGGCAGGGCACAGTCGAACTCCCAGTCAGGAGGTCGGCATGGTCTCAGGTGGGGAAGGGCCGTGTCTCTGGAGAAAGAGGAGCCTCTGCCCACACGTGTCTCACTCTCCCTGCACTCCTCTTTCGTGCTTGTCTCTGGCCTCAGCATCCCGGAAGGAGCCCCGTCTTCCTCAGCTCTCCGTGAGCTGGGGGCCGCACAGCCCCAGAGACAGAAGGGCAGGGACCCAGTCCCACGCTCACAGACACCTTCCGGGCATTGTGTGCCAGGCCCGGGGTGGGCAGTGCAGCTGAGCAGTCGAGAGCGAGACCCTCTGGGGCCATGTCTGGGCCCACCACACACTTTTCGTTAGTCCTGGGAGAGTGACTTAATATCACTGTGCCTCCTGCCTCTGATAACAGGCGGTTGTTGGTGGATTGAGTTGATTCATGGAAAGGATTTAGACCAGTGCTGGGCTCATAGTGAGCCCCAAATGAACGGCAACTCTTGCTTGGTAAAAAGTGCCACGTAGAGGAGGTCAGGCTCTGCTTAGACAAAGATTCCAGATCTGCGGCTGGAATGGCTCTTGGCCACCATCTGAACATCAACCACACCCTGAGCTGCTCTAGGAAGGCCACCGCAGCCGTCATTGGGCCACAGAGGCGACACCAGCAGAGGGACAGACACTACTCTGGGAAGGGCTGAGCTGTGGTGGCAGTTTGGGACATAAAGAGTGTGGGAATTTATTTAAATTGACCCAAGGGATGAACTTCAAAGCTTGGTGGAGTCCTAGAGAATTGTTTATTTAACAAATATGTTTTTGAGCCCTACTGTGGCCAGTCATGGCCCTGGGGAGAATCACCAACTAAGACGGGAGTCCCAGCCCTCGTGGAGGCGATGTTCTCGGAAAGGGGACACAAAATAGTTAAGCAGAGCACATAGTCCGAGTGTCGGGGGCTGGGTACCATGCCGTTAGGGGCCCATCTCCCCAGCCGTCACTTGGCGTCACCAGGGCTGCAAACCCATCTGACTTAAAGCGTCTTTGTTGGCAGATGACCTCATCCCACCGTTGGACTTGCTTGAAATGATTGTCGGCTGGATTTTCGAGGACCCGAGGTTGATTCTCATCACTTTTTTAAATACTCCGATTGCGGCCAATCTCCCGATAGGATTTTTAGAGCTCACCCCGCTCACGGGGTTGATCCGCTGGTGCGTGAAGGCCCCCCTGGCTTACAAAAGGAAGAAGAAGCCCTCCCTGTCGAACGGCCACGTCCCGACCAAGGTTCCGAAGGACTCAGGAGGGATGGACAGAGACTCCCACCTGTTGTACTCGAAACTCCACCTCAGTGTCCTGCAGGTCCTCATGATGCTCCCAGTGCACTTAACCGAGAAGAATCTCTACGGCCGCTTGGGGCTCATCCTGTTTGACCACATGGTCCCGCTGGTAGAGGAGATCAACAGGTTGGCAGATGAACTGAACCCCCTCAACGCCTCCCAGGAGATCGAGCTCTCGCTGGACCGACTGGCACAGGCCCTGCAGGTGGCCATGGCCTCTGGGGCGCTGCTGTGCACGAGAGGTGGGTAATTCCCTGGCCCCGGAAAGCAGGGGGTCTGGGACGAATAACTCGTCTGTTTTTGTTTTTTTTTTTTTACCACTTCTTTCCTCTTAGCACAGGGGACTGGGGTGAAGTCGCAGAGTGGACCCAGGTCGAGCGCTGGCCGTGACGTCTGTGCGTCTCCCGGCTGCTTTGCCCAGGACTGGGGACTCCTCCAGAGTGAGGATGACCCGTCACCTTCTTTCCTCGTAGAGAACTTTACCTTTTTTTTAAGATCTTATTTATTCATTTGACAGACAGAGATCACAAGTAGGCAGAGAGGCAGGCAGAGAGAGGAAGGGAAGCAGGCTCCCTGCTGAGCAGAGAGCCCGACTTGGGGCTCAATCCCAGGACCCTGAGATCATGACCTGAGCCAAAGGCAGAGGCTTTAACCCACTGAGCCACCCAGGCACCCCTAGAGAACCTTATCTTTAACTGTAGCCCGTTTTTATTGAGGCATAAGTTTCATACAGCACAGTGCCCAGGTTCAAGGACAGGAAGCATCCCCAGCACCTGTTTCTGGGTCCGTGATTCTCCTGTACTTCAGTGCTGGAAGGCTCCCGGTGTCTCATAAACACCTGTGCTGGTTTAGTGACCGTGCACTGGCAGACGTTGCCTCTGGCCCCAGGCAGCGGTCCCTGTGGTGCGGTTCCCACTGCACCTGGGGCATCTGATCCGCTCTGTGAGAGCCCTGCCTCCAGGCCCTTTCCCAGCCACCTAACAAATGACCAATAGACCTGCCCCTTTTCTTGAGTCACATATCTGTGGGGCCTAGTTGTTAAAGCAAGAATCAAAAGAAGAAAGAGGGCAGTTTCTAAGTGATGCTAGGAAGTTGTAGTTAAGACACAACTGCTCTCCAGCCAGCATCCTTGAAAAGAATTCAGTGACCATTTCCCCTTGCTCTCCAGTCTGTTCCTTATTTTGTGTCTCCTTGATTTCAGATGACCTGAGAACTTTGTGCTCCAGGCTGCCCCATAATAAGTAAGTGCTCTCGAAGGTGTTGGCCCGGGGTGGGGTGGGGCCCTTGTCCTGGCCTCCTTGGGGAGAGTTGGGCTGCAGGGTCTGAAGCTTCTGTATGTCAGGAGCCCCCTCGGGACCTGATGGGGGGTAGGATAGGATGATCCACAGGAGAGAAAGCCCAAGTGGAGAGTACATCGAAGAGGTGTGGCCATCCTGTCCGGGGGTCCAGGGAGGAAACCAGACCCAGCTCAGAGTCATTGACCGCTCGCTAAATTAGTATACATGGTTCGTGGTGACTTTGGACAGTTGTGACGCACACGGCTGGTGACAGTGTGGGTGGCGCAGCCCTGTGGAAAACACTCAGAACCACGGCCCTGGGGCACTGCATGTCATTTTAGGCTTTGTCGCTGGGTGGCAGCACTGAGTGGCTTCTGAGTGTGATTCTCACTGGTTTTCCGTGGCACTTATTGTCATCGTTTGGGGGAAGCCGTGCGAATAGTGGTAAGAGCAGGGCTGTGGGGTCACTCGGCTCCTGGGGAAAGGTCCAGGCTGGCGCCTTGCTCTCTGTGTGACCCTGGGCGGTTTCCTGGTCTTCCACTGCCTTGCTTGGTCTGTAAAATTGAGAAAATAATCGTTCCTGTCTTCTGTCCCCCTGCCATTCCTGCCTGCCGCCCCGTAGGATTTTTGTGAGGATTAGAGTGAAAACACAGAAAGCCCTCTGAACAGCGTTCTTGTGTTCTTGCTGTGTGCTTGGTGTGTGGCACGTATCCACGAAGCAGCAGCTGCTGGTCCACTTACTGTTGTCATGACGTAGGAATGTCCCTTGCTCTAATTAATTTCGCGGACTCTAAGAAGCAAAAGCTGTGTGTGTGAAAAAGTTTCAGGCAAATGCAGTATCATCAGTAGCAAAATACCAGAGGCAACCTCCCCGGTGGGAAGCATGGGGATACTTAGTAACTTAGGAGTGATACATCTGAGGGACAGAAATTATGTATGCGCTCCAGAGAGTAACTGTGGCAACTAAGTGAGGGAGAGCTTGTAGCTGAGCACACAGCTCCCTCCTGGTGTGCACAGGGACAGAAGACGGTGGAGTGAAGTTCGTAGGATGACCAACATTCTCCTCTGCAGAGGCTTGTGTTGGCCTTTATCGGCTGGGGCTCCGGGACCTGTGGTCTCGAACAGAGGGCAAGCCAGCCCGCCAGGCCCCTCTGCGGGGTGGGTGATCATAGCTGCCCAGGGCCAGGAGTCTGGGCACGGATGGCAGGCTGACCACAGGCATCACCCAGGGCCGGAGGAGTGGCTAGGAGCCGGCTCACAGGCTAACGGTGACAGTAGCCGCTGCCCGAGGACTGTGCGCTCCTATGTGGTTGGAGATCTTGGTGCCAAGGCCTTGCGGCTTTGGCAGGTGTCTGGGCCGAGGCGGAAACCAAGTGGGTAGAGTGTGTGGGTCCTGGAGGAACAGAACGGGCTGCTTGGCATATTCTGTCAGCAGAATGGACAGTTTGCCCAGAGAGCCACCTGTCCCTCAGGAGACCTCAATGTTCCTTTCATTTCCCCCTGGCATCTGAGGACATCGTTACTGAGTTGGCAATTTTCTGCTCCTCCTGCAGTAATCTCTCCTTACTGTTTCCCTTCTCTGTGCACAGCTGTTGTCTAATGTGTAGCATTTCAGGCCATTAGAGCAGTGAGAGGGTCTAAATCCTTTCTCGTCTTAGCATTGTGACCAGGGGTCCCCCATTGGAATCCCAAGGGAAACGTCTTCACAGCCTGTGCTGGGCCCCATCCTGAGTCATATGGCCCAAAACCCACCCTCCCAGGAGCAGCCTGGCAGCGACGCGGGGAAAGACAGCTCACAGAGCCACTTGGAAAACTTCTTTGACTTCTGATAGTAGTCTCTTTTCCGTGAATTGTCTTTCTGAATAGACTGGAAACTTCTTTTTTGTTGTTGTTGTTTTTTTTGTTTTTTTGTTTTAGATTTTGTTTATTTGACAGAAAGAGAGAGTGAGAGAGGGAACACAGCAGGGGGAGAGGAAGAGGGAGAAGCAGGCTCCCTGCTGAGCAGGGAGCCCAACACGGGACTCTACCCCAGGACCGGAGATCATGATCTGAGCCAAAGACAGATGCTTAATGACTGAGCCATGCAGGCACCCCTACACTGGAAACTTCTTGAAACCCCTTTTATCTCTGGCAGGGTGTGCAGATTCAACCGAGCATATGACTTAAATTTTGCTTTTGTAATGTGCCTCTTAGATTTGTTTCTGTGTTTGCTTATTTGGAGTGACTTTCTCACTGAGTTATAAAAAAAAATGTGGTAACATAAATGAAAAGGTGCTCTGGGGGCGCTTGGGTGGTTCGTTGGTTAAGCCTCTGCCTTCGGCTCAGGTCATGATCCCAGGGTCCTGGGATGGAGGCCCGCATCAGGCTCCCTGCTCAGTCGGAAGCCTGCTTCTCCCTTTCTCTCCGCTGCTGCCCCTGCTTCTGCTCTCTCTCTCTCTCTGTCAAATAAATAAATAAAATCTTTTTAAAAAAATGTGAAAGAAAAGGGGCTCCAAAGAGCCTTAGGCCACTAGAAGGCACCAACTTTCTTCGTGCCTTGGGTTTACTTCCTGAGCTCCTCCTGTGGGCTCTGAGTACCAGACTTTATCTTCAGGGGTGGGAGGGGTGAGGGTCAGTCTGCAGAAGACTTAGCCCCCACTGCCAGAGCTCCAGGTAGGTGGCGGCAAGTAGCCAGGGCAAAGTGGCCTGCGGTTGTTCCTGGACCAAGCAGGGTCGTGTGCAGGGAAGGTGTGGCCTGGTGGGATGAGGAAGTCCTTAGGATGAATGATGGGTGTGAACAGGACCAGGCAGGCAGATTTGGTGATGTGGCGAGAGTGACTTAGACGCTGCAGAGACACAGAAGCCAGCCGGAGCCACGGCCCTGGGTTGTGGCTGGAGAGCAAGCGTAGAGTCTGTCCATCTGCAGGGGAGAAAGAGGAGAGGCGGGGCTGGGAAAGGAGGCCTCTGTCCTGAAGAGGAGAGGGCCCGAGAAGTTTCTCCGATTAGGGCGTGATTGGGTGTTCGGGGTTGGCCAAGTGGGCCAGCTAAGGCATGCGAAGCTCATGGCGCTGGGAGACTTAGGAATCTTTGCTGATCTCTCTGGGAGGAAATGTGGGATTGGCGAGGAGGGGGCCAGGCAGAGGGAACTCTTCAGGGAGTTTTAGAAGGGACCAATATTGGAAACCGAAAGGGATTCCAGGAGGAGGGCAGAGGCCATGGGTGTCCTGAGCCATGGAGAGCAGAGAACAGGCCCGTGGAGGCACGTGGCACCTAGGGCTTGGGGTGGTCATGGGTGGGAGTTGGCAAAGGAGTGACTGGGTCCTCCCGCGGAGACCCTGGGTGTGATGCGTAGGGTTGGAGAGTGACTGCAGAAGACTCTCCCAGAAGTGAAGGAGCCAGTAAGCAGGAGCTCTACAGAGAGGGAGAGGAAGGGTGGCCCCTAAAGGTGGGAAAGGGCTGGGTTCAGGCCTGGGCCTGGGCCATCCCGAGGGCAGGGCCTACACCATGCTCACATCTGAGCCTCGGAAAGGCCTGCGTTCCTGTGTTGTGCCTGGAATTCATTTGGGACTCAGTCATTACGATGACATTGGGAGCCCTGTGGCCCGCCGTCCTGCTTGCTGTCCTGCCTTGGTCATAACCCTCTTAAGTGTAGGTGATTGGGCTGAACCGGATGTGGGGGTCTCCAGGCCACAGACACCGAGCCTGTGCCCAGAGCTTCCATGGACTGCAGCCCTGTCCCTACCCCACCTTGGGCACCTGCCCTGTGGTTTCCTCAGTTCCCTCCTCCCAAATTGTCGCCTGCAGGATCCTGCTTTTCCTACTGCCAGCCCTTCCCCTCTCCTCTGTCTCGGGCCAGTCTCAATCCTGCCACCTCCAGGTCACCTCCTTCTGCTCCAACCCCCCACTCCCTACCCCAGCCATAAGCCACCCCCATCTGTGCCGAGTTGACAGGTTCCCCCTCTGGAAACTTCCATGTTCTGTGCCTGCGTCTGGTGCATCTCCCAGTGCGTGTGTGAGGCCACCACCGTGCCCAAGCCCTCTCTCCCTTCCGGGGGCCGCCGCATCCGTAAGGGGACAGGCCAGCTCAACCGCCGTGCGCCTAACCCTTATTCTTGTGTTCACAGCCTGCTCCAGCTGGTGATCTCGGGCCCGGTGCAGCAGGCACCCCACGCAGCGCTGCCCCCCGGCTTCTACCCTCACATCCACACGCCCCCGCTGGGCTACGGGGCCGTGCCGGCCCACCCCGCCGCCCACCCTGCTCTGCCCGCACACCCAGGGCACACATTCATGTCGGGCATGACCTTCCCATTCAGGCCCATCCGCTAGGCCGGCCCCAGTGCCACCGAGGGGCGGTGTGCCTTCCGCCTGGGCTGGAGGAAGCCTTCCAGAGAAAGGGGGAGCCACCCCCTCGAAGAGGACCTTTTCGGGTAGCCGGTGGCCCCTCATCCCCAGCAGGACTGTCTTGGTGCGGGCGTTACGCGGCATTGCAGTCCAGGGGGCCTTCTGCTGGGTCACGTTCAAGTCTGGATGGTATGTGTGGAAGGAAGGACAGACCGCGTGTGCCCAGCCGTGTGGGCGTCCTGCTGAGACGCCGATTCTTGGAGCCGGTGTCCATGGGTCGTTTCAGACACGCGGGGAGCCCGTGCTGCCCCGAGCACGGCTGTGATGAGCAGCATTTGCAGGTCCCGCTGGTGTCTCTGCGTGTGAGTGGGACGGGTCCCTGGGAGCTCTGTGAGCTCGAAGCTGGGCCCCGGCATGGGCCGGGCCAGGAACCGGGCAGGGGGCCCCAGCCCAGGAGCTCCTCTGTTTTATTGAGGTCTAAATTTTCCTTTCATATGTTCAAATAAATTTTTTCTAAACAGTTTTATAGACTTTATGGACTATTTTTACACCATAGTTGGTGTGAGCAGCAGTGGTTTCCTTGTGGGTCTGCAGTGATGGGGTAAGAAGTTTGAATATAATTTGAGGCACCTGTTACCAGAAGCACTGCCAACCTTGTCCCTGCCGACCTCGTCCCCACCGCCCTGCCGGTCCCCCAGGGGCCTGTCTGCTTCCCTCTGTGCGATGGAAGTTCTCCGCTTTGAGTTCTCATTTACTAGTTCTGGGAAGGCACAATGCCTATAGCGGTGACATGGGACCCCCTTGGGCTGGAAGTGAGGCAGGAGAGACACTTAACAGCCAACAGTGAGCAATGAAGGGCTGAGATGAACTTAGGGGGGATGAAATTGAGCCTTGTGGTTTGTCTACCCTTCTGTTCCTGGCCAAACACCATGACCCAGGAGATCAGACCAAACCAGCCTGCCCAATAAATTCCTATGTGTGTTTCCCTTTTTTTTTTTTTTTTTTTTTAGGTCTGGGGTTCAGGGCATCCCTCGAGACAGGGAGCACGAGCTGATACAGCTACCATGTAGGGGCCATCCTTGCTTGGAAAGGGTCCCAACCACACCTGCTTTGTCAGCCACGTAAGACTGGCTTCTTTGCACACCTACAGTGCTCAGCCGGGTTCCCAGAGCTGCAGCGGGTGGGAAGGGACCCGCCGGCAAGCCAGCCTCTCAGGAATCTGGTTTTAAGCTGCTTCTGAGAGCCACAAACTAGAAAGGAAATTGCCCTTACTTTGACTTTGATTTCATTATTCTTAGTTGACTGTGTTCCATGTTGGTGTGTTTATCTGCTGAGGTCGGTTCAGGAACTGAAGTAAAAAAATAAAAGTAAATATCGGCTTCCATGTCTTGGTGGGACACACCCATGAGACCGAGGAGATGAGCGCTTGGCTGGTGCGTGCTGTTCAGCTCCGGTGCCGGTGTTTCTGGAAACCATGGAAAAGAAGCCCTCCTGTTGCTGTGCCATTAGGGGAGGTCTGTGAGCATGGCTCTGTCCCAGAAGGAGGCATCCACCAAATTTCCAGGGCCTAGTTAGGGCTTAGTTCATCTTAGAACCAAGATGGTTTTTGCCTTGAATGACTGGGGGAACAGACAAGGGGAGGGGCGGGCTAGGGAGGGGAGAGGAGGAGAAGGAGGAAGGAAAAATGGAGGAAATAGAGCTCCTGGAGCCCTCCACTTTCTCTGGTGGTGTTTCTAGTAGTGCGTAATTAAGTCAACTTTTTAAAAAGATGGGTGTATGTGGACTGTTACACCTTTACCAATTCTTGCCTTTCCACCTATTAACAATAAGAAGTATTTCCTATTTACTAATTAAGTGTCAGGCTCTTCCTAATGAGTATTTTACGCACATAAAAAATTTGTGTAGGGGCGCCTGGGTGGCTCAGCGGGCTAAAGCCTCTGCCTTCAGCTCAGGTCATGATCCCAGGGTCCTGGGATCGAGCTCCGAATCGGGCTCTCTGCTTAGCAGGGAGCCTGCTTCCTCTTCTCTCTCTCTCTCTGCCTGCCTCTCTGCCTACTTGTGATCTCTGTCAAATAAATAAATAAGACCTTTAAAAAAAAAAAAACTTAAAAAAATTTGTATATGAGGAAAATATGTGCAGAGTATAAAATGAAGTATACCCATATAGAATGTATCAAAAATGCAAATTAATCAAAAGACATCCCAATAGGAGCGCCTGGGTGGCTCAGTCATTAAGCGTCTGCCTTTGGCTTGGGTCATGATCCCAGGGTCCTGGATTCAACCCCCCCGCATTGGGTTCCCAGCTCAGCAGGAGGCCTGCTTCTCCCTCTCCCACTCCCCCTGCTTGTGTTCCCGCTCTCGCTGTGTCTCTAATAAATAAAATCTTAAAAAAAAAAAAAAAGACATCCCAATAAAAAAATGAGTGAAGGACGTGAACAGATACTTCATAGAAAACCCAAATTACCAATTAAAAAAAAAAAAAGATTCTAAAACTGGTAACCAGGGAAATACAAATTAAAAAGAGATACAAATTTTAAAAAGATGCCATGTTTTCCATTTATCCATTAGACTGGCAAAACAGAAAGTAACTAATGGCCTGAAGAAACAATGATCACACTGTTTATGTAGATAACTGGTTTAGCCACTCTGGAGAAATGAAGAAATAAAATGGCCCTATGGCCCAGCAAGGCCAGATCCCAAAAAGAGTGTTCACGGATGTTGATGGCAGTATTGTTTTTTAAGTAACAGTTCTATGAAGAGAGAACTCACTTACCCAATTCACTCATTTCAAGAGCACGCTTTGGTGGTTGCAGAATATTTACAAAGTGGTGCAAACCAACATCACCACTCTCTGTTCTAGAACATTTCATCATCCCCCAAAAGAAATCCTGTGCCCGCTAGCACCCTCCCCCTCGACGCAGCCCCCGCCAACCCGTCTACTTTCCGTCTCTCTGGACTTGCCTGTTCTGAATGTCTCGTGTAAATGGAATCCTACAGACGTGGTCTTCTGTGACTCGCTTCTTTAGCTTAGCATCATGTGTCTGGGGGTCATCCTTGTAGCGCGAATCACCACTTCATTACCTTTTATGGCCACTAATACCCCATTGTGTGGATGTATCCCATTTTGTTTGTCCGTTCGATGGTTGATGGACACTTGGATGCTTTGGCTCATATGACTGTTTCTGCTATGAACGTTTGTGTACAAGGTTTTGTGTGGGCGTAGGTTGTCAGTGTGCTCAGACAGACACACACACACACACCTCTATGGAAATGCTGGGTGCGGGATGTGTGTGTGTGTGTGTGTGTGTGTGTGTGTGTATTTTTTTTTTTTTAATAAGGAAAATCCAGAAACTGCTTGAATAGCCTCAGGAGAGAACCAACCAGCTGGGAGTTGTAAATTCAGACTTCTGTAGCGACCAGGCAGGTGTTAACCATGGGCGAAGCTTCCAGAATTAGACACCAGGGGGTACCAAGTACTGTGCCAAATTGGGGAAATCCTAGGGGTGCCATATCTGGACACCCAGGCCAAGGTGAATGTTGTCCGAACTTCTGAGTATTCAGGAGAAGATGGAAATCAATTTTTTACGGTATATTTTCCTAATTTGAAAACCTCTCTTGGAAAGTAATCTATGACGTTAGAAGTCAGGATACCCGTTGTATGTCCTGGAAATGGGGTAGTGCTCAAAGGAGACCTTATCCTGTCTGTATTGTTTTAAAGTTTCAATTTTGTTTTAAGTTTTTTAATTAAAAGAACCATTCTGACTCATAATGAAAGATGACAAGACTTGAATTAGTCCCTGATGGCTAGAAGAGAAATTCATCTTTGGCAGATCTACTGGCCGGTATTGCACACATTTTACTTTTTTTACAAGGACAATGTATTCTTGTTACTTGTCTAATTAAAAGCTAATTTTTAAAAACACGCATGGTAGAACATCTATCTCTGGTCATGATGGGCCAGATCTGTCAGACCCGCCTTTCTGCTTTAACTAAAAATGCTGGAAAAAATACAGAAATATCTTTTTTAAAAATATTTCATTTATTTAATTGACAGACAGAGATCACAAGTAGGCAGAGAGGCAAGCGTGGGGGCGGGGAGCAGGCTCCCCGCTGAGCAGAGAGCTCTATGCGGGGCTCAATCCCAGGACCCTGAGATCATGACCTGAGCCGAAGGCAGAGGCTTTAACCCACTGAGCCACCCAGGCGCCCCCCATTTTGGATCTATTGAGTTAAAATATACTACCAGAATTAATTTTACCTGTAACTGTATACTGTTTACTGTTCTAAATGTAGCTACCGAGATTTTGTTAAATTCTGCTTAAGGCTTGGATCGTATTTCCGTTAGCCCTGGTAGAGACTGCACCCGAAAACCAACCTATAAATATTTGTTGAATGAGTAGGATGTTTAAATGTTTGCAACAGGCAGTATTAACTTTGTAATCAGATGAACCAAAGCTTGGAAATGTTTGACACAGTTGCGAATAGTTGCCTAGTGATCTCAATCATGCCTCAGTGCCTGGGATTTTGCATTAATGGCAGAGGGCTGGGAATTATTTCCATGGACGGGTCAAGAGCATGGGCTTTGAAATTCCACAGACCCGGATCTGACCCCAGCTCTGTTCCTTTGTGACCTTGGGCAAGTTCATTCAACCCTCCGAGCCCTGCTTTCTTCAGGCACAAAATGGGGTTAGACACGTTTTTGTCCATACGTGTAGCTTGACTAAGGTGTCTGAAAGGAGAACGTTCTGTCTCTCTGCTCCTCAGTCTTGTACTACCATGAAGGTTCAAACACTTCCCGTCTACCTGCGTGGAGTGGAGGTTCCTAACCATCTACCAGGTCCTTTCTCTCGTTCTACCATAATGAGAGGGTAGCTGAACCTATCGCTAGATGCCTTTCCCTAACTGCCCTTGTACCTCATCTCCCAACCTTGGGCAGTATGAATTGGACAGCGGCACCACTCAGAATTTCCTTAGGAATTTAGTTACGTTGGCCAAGAAAAGGCACCTCTCCTAACTTCCCCCTGGGGAGCACAGCTGACTCACAGCCCCAGCGGCTTCCTCTGCCAAGGATACCAGCGTGGGTCCATGCTTGCAGGACAGAGAATGCCTCTAATTTGAATCTTGGGCTCCCTGTGGCACCCCATGGTCTGGGAATCTGTTCTTTTAACAAGTGCCCCAGGTAATGCCCATAACCAAGTCATTTTAAGAAAGACTTGGTTCAGGGACGCCTGGGTGGCTCAGTTGGTTGGACAACTGCCTTTGGCTCAGGTCATGATCCCGGAGTCCCGGGATCGAGTCCCGCATCGGGCTCCCAGCTCCATGGGGAGTCTGCTTCTCCCTCTGACCTTCTCGCTCATGCTCTCTCTCACTGTCTCTCTCTCAAATAAATAAATAAAATCTTTAAAAAAAAAAAAAAAAGAGAAAGACTTGGTTCAGGGGCGCCTGGGTGTCTCAGTGGGTTAAAGCCTCTGCCTTTGGCTCAGGTCATGATCCCAGGGTCCTGAGATCGAGCCCCGCGTCGGGCTCTCTGCTCAGTGGGGAGCCTGCTTCCCTTCCTCTCTCTCTGCCTGCCTCTCTGCTTACTTGTGATCTCTGTCAAATAAATAAATAAAATCTTAAAACAAAACAAAACAAAAAAACACTGAATCTTCACTTGGGAATACTTTTAAAAAAAGAAAAAAGAAAGACTTGGTTCAGTAATCATCATAACTGCCCAATACACCATAAATAATGGAGGAGAAGAAAAATGGTCTGTGACTTACAAACAAAGAAACTAGCCTCAAGCCTTCCTTTTAGACAGAGGCCCTAGGAGAAAGCCCCAGGCCACCACACAACAGGCACTTGGTGTTACCAGAGACTTGGTTTTGCAGGTAGGGATAGTCTGGTAGTGACAGAACCAGCAGACCTAATCGGACATCATTTTATTGATGCACGTGCTTGGCGGTGGTCAGGGTCCCCTTGGTTGGCTGGTTCTGCTCACTGGGGGCACCTGTCCAGTACCTTCAAGACTCACCGAGGCACCTTCGTCTCCTAATTGTTGCATTACTTTTTTTTATTGAGGTCAGATCCATAGAACATGAAATTCATTGTTTTAAAGTGTATGCAGTTCAGTGGTTTTTAGAATACTCACCACGTTATGCAACCACCACAGTTATCCAATTCGAGAACATTCTGTTGCCCCAGAAAGAAACCCTGTACCTCACCTCCCTTTCCCGTCCCTTGACAACCACCAGTCTACTGCCTGTAGACGTGCCTGCCATACGTATTTCATATACATGAAATCGCTTAATATGCAGTCTTTTGTGACTGCTTTCTTTCACTTAGTATTGTATTTTTCAAGGGTCATCCATATCCATCAGAACTTCATTTGTTTATGGCTGAGTAATATTCCATTGTGTGGATAGACCGTATTTTGTCATCATTTATCTGTTCATCATTTAGGTGGTTTCTACTTTTTTGGCTTTTATGACTAGTGCCGCTATGAACACTTGTGTATGTGTGTTTGTTGGAACACCTCTTTTCAATTTTTTTTTAAAGATTTTATTTATTTATTTGACAGAGAGAGAGTGAGCAAGCACAAGCAGGGAGAGTGGCAGGAAGAGGGAGAGGGAGAAGCAGGCTCTGCAGGGAGCCTGATGCAGGGCTCAGTCCCAGGACCCCAGCATCGTGACCTGAGCCAAAGGCAGATACCCAGCTGACTGAGCCACCCAGGCTCCCCTTGTTTTCGATTCTTATAGGTAGACACCCAGGAGTGAAATTGCTAGGTCATATGGTGACTCTATGTTTTTCTAAGGAACTGCCATCTAGGAATAAATTAGCTAAGAAAGTGAAAAACTGGTACGCCAAACACTACAAAAGTTGTTGAAAGAAATGAGAGAAGACCTAAATAAGAAGGAAAATGAGCCATGACTTAATATTGTTAAGACAGCAATCCTCTCCAAATTGATTTACAGATTCAATGCAGTACCATCAAAATTCTGCCTTTTTAAAATAGAAGTGAACCAGCTGATCCTAAAATTTACATGGAATTAAAAGGGAGCCGAGATACTCAAAACAGTCTTGAAAATCAACAACAACAACACTAGAATATTCACAGTTCCTAACTTTAAAACTTGCTACAAAGCTACAGAAATTTAAAAAAAGCACAGTAGTGGTAAAGAAACAGACATATAGGGGCACCTGGGTGGCTCAGTGGGTTAAAGCCTCTGCCTTTGGCTCAGGTCATGATCCCAGGGTCCTGGGATCGAGCCCCGCATCGGGCTCTCTGCTCAGCAGGGAGCGTGCTTCCCTCTCTCTCTGCCTGTCTCTCTGCCTGCTTGTGATCTCTGTCTGTCAAATAAATAAATAAAATCTTAAAAAAAAAAAAAAGAAACAGACATATAGACCAATAGAACAGAATAGGAATTCAGAAATAAAACCACAGATCTGTGGTCAATTATTTTTCAGCAAGGGTGTCAAGACCATTCCACTGGAAAAGAGTAGACTTTTCAACCAATGGTGCTAGGACAACTGGATCTCAACATGCAGAAGAATGAATTGGACCCCTATCTCACACCATATATAAATATTAAATTATCTCAAAATGTAGTGAAGACCTAAATGTGGGTATTGGAGCACACCTTCAACACTCAGGCAGGCAGCTAACTACTCTGCCTTAGCTTTGACTTCCTGTTCGCCTACAGACAGGGGGCGTGAAAGCTTAGAGCCTTTTCAGGTCTTTACTGAGCATAGGCATGGCACCAGGCATGCCCATGGTCTTCTAGATTTCTAGAAATACGTCAGAGCTTCTCAGAGGCTTTATTCTTCCAAAGAATCTCATTCTCCAGCTTCTCTTATTTCCCAATCTCTTTCCTCCTCAGCTTTTTAGTTAATCTGTTGTTCGTCCCAACTACTATCCACTGCCTCCAGCAACCACTAAACACTTTCCTATAAATATTTTTGATAACTGTCCCTCAGTAACAGTTTCAGTAGTAGGAAAGTTCCAAGGGAAGGGAAAACAAGCCTTCTGAGCGGGTCTTCCAAGAAGCCATCAGAGCAGTAAGAACATTTCTTTGCAAATTAAGTCTGTTCTGCTCTCCCTTTGATACTAGTACCAGGAATTCAGCTCTTCTTTTCTTTCTTTTTTAAGTTTTTTTATTTATTTATTTATTTATTTATTTATTTGACAGAGAGACACAGCGAGAGAGGGAACACAAGCAGGGGGAGTGAGAGAGGGAGAAGCAGGCTTCCCACCAAGCCGGGAGTCCGATGCGGGGCTCGATCCCAGAATCCTGGGATCATGACCTGAGCCGAAGGCAGACACTTAACGACTGAGCCACCCAGGTGCCCCTTAAGTTTTATTTTTATTGAAGTAAGTGAGTAATTCTCTTAATTTTCTTTCATCTTAGAATGGCTTTCTATCACTTTCTCCCTGAAAGATATTTTTGCTGGACATAGAATCCTGGTTTGATATTTCTTCTATTTGAGCACTTTAAAAAATGTTGTTCTATTGTTGGGGTGCCTGCCTGGCTCAGTCAGCGGAGCATGCAATTCTTGACCTAAGGGTTGTAAATTCAAGCCCCATGTTGGGTGTAGGGATTAGTTAGAAATAAAATCTTTAAACAAAATCTTGTACCACTGTCTTCTGGCCTCCATAATTTCTGGTGAGAAATTCAGTATTTGAATTGTTATCCTTATGTTTATAACATGAAGTTTTTCTCTGGATGCTCTCAGGACTTCTTTCCCTTATCTTTGGTTTTCCTGAGTTTGACTGTGATGTGTTTGGGTGTTTAGTTGTTTTGTATTGTTTTAATCTTATCCTTTTGGGGGTTTTCTGACATTCTTGAATCTGTAAGCTTAAGTCTTTATCCAAATTTAGGATGTCTTTATTTCTTCCAGTCATTCTTTCTTTCTTTCTTTAATGATTTTTATTTATTTATTTGACAGAGAGAGAGAGATCACAAGTAGGCAGAGAGGCAGGCAGAGAGAGAGAGGGGGAAGCAGGCTCCCCGCTGAGCAGAGAGGCTGATGTGGGGCTCGATCCCAGGACCCCGGGATCATGACCTGAGGTAGAGGCTTTAACCCACTGAGTCACCCAGGCGTCCCGCAGTCATTATTTCTTTCAGTATTTTCTCTGCACCAGTCTCTTTCTCCTTTCCATTAGGGTCTCATGACACTAATATTAGACCTTTTGATGCTCAGTAGGTCACTGGTGCTCTCTATTTTTTCAATCCTTTTCACCCTGTGATTTCTGTTTATCTGTCCTCAACTTTACCAACTCTTTCATTTGTTATCTCTCTTCTATTATTGAGCCCATTCAACCATTTGGTTTTGTTTTCTTTGTTTTGGTTTGCTTTGTGGGTTTTTTTTTTTTTTTGGTGGGTTTTTATTTTATTTTTTCTTTGAAGTTCTAAAGACTTTATTTTTATTGATTTTTTTAAGTTTTTATTTATTTATCAGAGAGAGACACAGCAAGAGAGGGAACACAAGCAGGGGGAGTGGGAGAGGGAGAAGCAGGCTTCCTGCCGAGCAGGGAGCCCACATGGGGCTCCATCACAGGACCCTGGAATTATGACCTGAGCTGAAGGCAGACTGAGCCACCCAGGTGCCCCTAAAGTCTTTTTTATTCAGTTTATATTTATCTGCTGAAAACAAGTTCCATTCATTTCAAGCATGTTTACCTTTACCTCGTGGAGGATAGTTATGATCATTGCCTTAGAGTCTTTGATAATTTCAACATCTAGGTCGTCTCTGGCTTGGTATATGTTGATTGTCTCTTCCGTCCTGAATTCGCCATGTTTTCCTGGTTCTCAGTATGTTGAGTAATTTTGGATCATATGCTATACATTTGAAATACTGCTTTGGTTTTTTTTTGTTTTTGAGACTCTGAGTCCTGTTACATTCTCTGGAGAACGTTGGAATGTTAGTTTTTTTGTTTGTCCAAAGCAGGTGATCAGCCTGGTTAAGACCACAGATTCTTTCCTTCTGTGTTCAGCGGTTCCCATGTCAGGCCAGTTTTCAAAGACTTTGCTACATAGCTGATGAGTGTCACCCATGGATGCCCTGTGGCAACGTGTATTAGTCAATACGCAGAAGTAGGGGAACCCACTCTCAAGCTTCCTCCTCTTTAGAATTTCCTCCATACCCCTGACTCCCAGGTCCCCTTTTCCAGATTCCTCTGACCAGGAAGATGAGATTCTCCAGGAATGTCCGCCTGCCCCCCATCCCCCAACCCCCACCGTAGGCACGGTTCTGTGTAACTGGGCTTCCTCTGGGGTGAAGTGATGAGCAAAAAGACGGAAACAAATGACAAGGATCCTGTCATTCTTCACACAATAGGGACCCTTTATCCTCGTTCCTCTGTCCAGAAATACGGGTCATCTCTTAAGACCTTAGGTGCCCATGCCCCCTTCCACCCCGACCATGACAATGAGGTTTCACAAATGGCCCTGGGCTCAGGGTAGGACTGGGGAGAAGAAGAAGAAAAATGTGGAAATTCTCCACCCACTCTCCTGCCCTTGGGGGTGGGGGGTGGGGGGGCCCCCCTGGGCCACTGTCCTGGTCTTCTAGCCCTAAACAGTAGTTTCTCTTGAAGGTTTTACAATCTCCCAATGCTATTCAAGTCCCTTGATTAGCCCTCAGCCCAAGGCCAGTAGATAAAGGAGATAAACAAACAGGAAACCACCTCTGCCATACTGGTTTCTCTTTGTCTTTTGACTTTCCCAGTCTGCCCGCTAGTATTTACTTTTCATAGCCTTTAGATCACTGCTTTTTGGTTTTTTCCAGTTTTCAGTTGTAATGAGCAGAGGAAGGAGATGCATCCCCTTTTATCTTCTCAGAAACCTTTCCCACAGAGGCCATTTGCTCCTTCCTCAGGCCTGGGGATTACCTGAATCTAATTCCAGATCCTTACGCACCAGGCTTAGGGGTTTTCTGGCATGTAATCTTACAGAGCTGAGGTTGATTGTTGATCATTTTCATTCAGGGGACATAACTGTGCATTGGCGTAGCCAGTGGGTTCCGCAGGCCAAACTGTTCTTGAGCTCCCAGTAGCCTTGATGACCCAGCTTGGTGACCATTGATTAACCGCTGAGTCCTGAGTCCTGTCTCTAGTGGCCTTGACCTAGGGCCTGGGTGGGGAACCACAGGCTGGGGATGGGCTGGCAAGAGCCCGTAGTGGATGCCAGGATGCACTCTTGAGATCCTCCTTCCTGCTTCAGGGTTGAAGGATGGGTCTCCCTGAGCAGCCAAGTGTGTTGTTGCCCGACAGGCCATATCTGTGCCATCTTCAGACTTGAATTTGCTAAAGAGCAACACCTTGCCCCAGGTCACATCCCCGCCCCAGAGGATCCTGTATCTAATGACTGATGCAGGTTTATAAAGTCCTGGCTCTCATGCCCCGAGCTTGTGACAACTCTGAAAACCGTCTTGGCTTCAGAGGTCCCCAGTGGGTTGCCTGGGGCCTTCGCGGAGACCACACCACAGTCCAGAGTCTCCTTGGCTTGGTCCTGCCACCTACTCTCCTCCCATCCAGTTCCCAGCCCTCTGTAATGAGGCTCTGGCAGGCTAATCTCCATCCCAGAGGCAGCCTCCTAGCCAACCAAACCGGCAACACAGCCTTTCTCTGCCACCAGGCCTACTTAGGCTGTGTGCTCTGTCCTTGGTGCCAAATGCAAGGCTCAGGTCCAGGCACGGGGCGACAGGCCACACACAGCAGCCCGCACAGAGGCTTGGCTCAAGCTGCTGTTTTCCAGACCCAGAAAGGTCGGCTTCCGCACATTAGGTATTTTCTTTTTGGGCTGCCCACTGATTTGAGCATCAGACCAGTGCTTGAGACCTGATTTCCACGCCACCCACACAACACCTAACATATGAAGCATGCCAACTTTCCTTCTGGAAATTGAGTGCTGCCTTTCCGTCTTGGCCTGTAGAAGGTCCTCCCATCCCTGCTCAGACTAGGAAGTTCATTTCCAGGGCCTGGAGGCATGCCCAGCTGATAAAGAGCTTTGCTAATGATCCTGGTGTTTCCATCCCTGGCCCATTTCTCAAATCGGGTGAAGTCCTCTGAGCCCCTTTGGAAGAGGTAGTAGAGGGGACAACTGGGGTAGGGGCAGAATGTGTTCTGGCCCCAAAGTCTCTATTCCATCCTCAATCCAGGCCAAGGGCAGTGCCCCTAGGCACAGAGCTTGCTTTGGTTCAGGTTGGCATTGGCTCCCCTGGAAACTGCTGCACATTGGCCTTCGGGCAAGCGGGCCCAAAAATACAGACTCCCATCCGCATTCAGTCCTCCCACTCAGCCTGACTCAAGAAGCCACATGGTGCTCCCTGTGGCTGAGTTTCCTCATGGTTCCTTCCACTCCTACAATCTCTGCCTCCCCCCACCAAGTTACTAAAGTTGTAGCCCCTCAGGACATTGTTTGGAAATAGGGTCATTGCAGATGTCACTGGTTAAAATGAGGTCATTAGAGTGGGCCAGAAGCCAAAGGGACAGGTGTCCTTATAAAGAGGGGGAATTGGGACACACACACACACACACACACACACACACACACACACACAGGGAGAACACCTGCAATGATGAAGGCAGAGAATGGGGTGAAGCTTCTAGAAGCCCAGGAATGCCACAGATGGATGGCAACCCCGGAAGCTGGGAGAGAGACCAGAAACAGACCCTCCCTCACAGCCTCAGAAGGACTCAACCCGTCCAACACCCTGATCGCAGACTGCTGGGCTCCAGAACTTTCTGACATTCATTTCCACACTGTCGGCCCAGTGTGTGGTGGGTTGTCATGGCAACCCCAGGAAACTCAAATAGAGTCCAAGTGGGGCTCCCTTCTGGGGACCGAGGAATCCACCTGAAAGCGAGGTCTCGGCCTGTGGCTCCCGGTGCTTTGAGATGCTCTCAGAGCAGCCCCACCACGGTCCCCGGTTCAGTCTGGTCCTCAGCAAAGGGATGCCAAGATCTTACTGAAGGGAGTGTCTGCCATCAGATAGACCCATCCAGTGCTGTGGTCCTGGCATCCTTGTTCCTTCAGAGCCTCGCTGTCAGAGGACCCGTGGTCTCAGGGGGCCCTCACTTGCACCCGGATTCGTTGTTTTAACAGAACACACTGGCCCACCCTGAACACAGGTGGGAATCGCCTTGCCTTGTCCTCATCTTGGCCCAGGAACTGGTTTCAACTACCACATTTTTCTGGGGGCCTCTGGGCCTAAATGCCACTTCTAGTACCAGTTTCTGCATTTGTGAGGGTTCTGTGCTTGCAGAGACCAACCGGGAGTGAATTAGGCAGGAGAAAGAGTTTTTGTGGAAGGATGCTCGGGCGCATCCCAGGAAGGGTGGGGACCGGAGCTTTGGGATTCTCAGCAATGGGAACTCAAAAGAGTTTCTCTCTCTACGGCACCTCCATGGTACAATCCCTCCAGGCACCCTTGGTTCCGGGGAGCCTTTGCTCCAGATCCCCCAGGAGAGGGAGAGAATCCCCGTAGGTGAGACGTGAAGATTGGATTATTATTCTGAGTTGTCTTTGTAGTGTTAGTGGGTATAGAAAGCACCCCAGTCTGATTATTTTAGTAATTCATTCAACAAATACTTAAAGGAGTGTCTGCTGTAGTGCTCGGGAAACAAGGGTGACCAACCTAGACCAACTCCTCATCCTTGCAGCTGGCAGTCAGGCAAGTGCCATGGGGTCCTGGGGCTCTGAGAGGGAACACTGGGGGTGTGACCAGAGGAAGCAAGGCCCGAGATGCATTCCAGGCCATCGGTGCTGCTCCCCCGTCTGTCATTCTTCCCTGGATCATACCCCACACCTTGTCCACCATCCCCAGTGGAAGATGAAACCTGCCGCAGCCCCAGGTGGCCATCGGAGCACTAGTCTGGCACACTCCTCTCCCCAGTGGGGCCCCCACTCCCGGCCCACTGTCTGTTCCTCTCTGTCTCTCCTTCCGTCTCTTTTGCTCACTGTCTCTCGTCTGTCTCTCTCAGTAAGGAAAAATCAAAAGCACACGATTTTAGAAACTGGGACACAGGTGAACTAGTGGCTCTGACTTAGCAGAGGACAGAAAGTCGAAAGCTAAGCTGTCAGAGGGGGAAGCCAACAAGGAACGACCCAGAACCCCCACCCCCACCCCCCAGAATGCCAGCAGAATGCAAGTCTCCCAGCAGAGCAGAAAACAGAAAGGCTGTTACAATGTGTTGCAAGGGGCCAGTGGGTCCCCACACCTTCCCTCCCACTTCGCATCTACTCTGGCAAAAGCCTGGTACCAAACAGGCTCTGACTTTGGGGAGCACTGGGCATCAGAGGCAGGAAGAGTTCTTCTTGAAACTGTGGAGATTTAGGGAAATCTGATTTCCAGTCTCCACCCCACCACCACCCCGCCCCAATTTGGCTCCTAGAATGCTCAGGGCCAAGTCACTTCCAGGCAGGAGATCAAACAAGTCCTTTCTAGAGAAACTGAGTGGCCTTGGCCTGAGAGAAAATACTACCAGATGTTAGAGAACACCCCTCCCTGTGGCGGAATCCCTCTCACTTGCAGAGCGACTCACTCCACACATATCACCGAACAGGCCAGCATCACCGGGCATCTTAGGAAATCCTCCAACAAGAGAAATGAAGCAAAAGCTTTTAAAAAAAAATGGGGGGGGGGGTGCTGGCTGGCTCAGTTGTTAAGCGTCTGCCTTTGGCTCAGGTCATTTAAAAAAATGGGGGGGAGGCTGGCTGGCTCAGTTGTTAAGCGTCTGCCTTTGGCTCAGGTCATGATCTCAGGGTCCTGGGATCAAGCCCTACATCGGGCTCTCTGCTCAGCAGGGAGCCTGCTTCTCCCTCTGCCTCAGCCACTCCCTGTTTGTGTTCCCTCTCTCACTGTCTCTCCCTCTTGTCAAATAAATAAAATCTTAAAAAAAAAAAAATTAGAGCAAGCGATGATAGAGGAAGTAGAAACAAAGTTAACTGTCAAAAGGGAGATGGGAGCAAATATTAACAATGGTGCAGCAAAAGCACGTATAAGAAAAAACAAGTCTGAGAAAAAGAAAGCTTTGGAAATTAAAGACAGGGTTGCAGAAATAAAAGCAAAAAGATTAGAGGACAGAGAGGAGTAACTCTTCTAGAAAGTGTAACCAAGAGGGGCCCCTGGATGGCTCCTTCAGTTGGGTGTCAGACTCTTTTTTTTTTTTTAAGATTTTATTTATTTTATTTGATAGAGAGAGAAAAACAGCAAAAGAGAGAACACAAGCAGGGGGAGTGGGAGAGGGAGAAGCAGGCTTCCTGCTCATCAAGGAACCCCATGTGGGACTCAATCCCAGGACGCTGGGATCATGACCTGAGCCGAAGGCAGACGCTTAACAATTGAGCCCCCCGGGCACCCTGGGTGTCAGACTCTTGATTTCTGTTCAAGACATGATCTCAGGGTCCTGGGATTTAGCCCTTGTCAGGCTTCTCACTCAGTGTGGAGTCAGCTGGTCCCTCTCCCTCTGCTCATCTCCTGGCTCTTTCTCTCTCCAATAAATAAATATTTTTTAAAAAAGGAAAGTGTAACCAAGAGATTAAGTGATGAAGATGAAGGAGAAAGTACAATGACATTAGAGGATCGGAACAGAAGATCCAACACCCAAATAATCACAATTCCAGAAAAACAGAAAAGAGAAAATGGAAGGGGACACTGTCGGATCAAGAACTCAAATTCATTTCTCAGATCAGAAAAGCATGAGTCAGGGGCACCTGGGTGGCTCAGTGGGTTAAAGCCTCTGCCTTCGCCTCAGGTTGTCATGATCCCAGGGTCCTGGGATCGAGCCCCACATCGGGCTCTCTTCTTGGCGGGGAGCCTGCTTCCCTTCCTCTCTCTCTGCCTGCCTCTCTGCCTACTTGTGATCTCTGTCTGTCAAATAAATAAATAAAATCTTTCAAAAAAAAAGGAAAAAAAGAAAAGCGTGAGTCTCCTGATTGAAGTGGCTGCCTGAGTTCCTGTCATCATGGACCTTCAGAATCCAGGTTTAAAAAAAAAAAAAAAAAAAAAGATTTACAACGTTCCAGAGAGAAAATACCAGCCACACATGAAACGATCTGGTATCAAAATGGCACGGGACATCCTTAATAGCCACACTGTAGGCTAAAAGACAATGAGAGGGCGTCTTTAAAATCTGAGGAGAAGCCATTGTCATTCTAGAATCCATGCCCAGTCACATGTAAGAATAAAAACTTTTTATTTTTTTAAGATTTTAATTATTTATTTGAGAGAGAGAGAAAGAGAGTGAGCATAAGCAGGGAGGTCGCTGAGGGAGAGGGAGAAGCAGATTCCCCTGCTGAGCAGAGAGCCCAATGTGGGGCTCCATCCCAGGACCTTGGGATCATGACCTGAGCCGAAGGTGGACGGATGCTCAACCAACTGAGCCACCCAAGCGTCTTGAAAGAAACCTTTTTAGACAGGAAGGCTCCCCAGATTTTCCTTGCCATGTACTCTCTCTCAGGAAGAATGTGCTCCCCGGAACGAGGGTCAGAATGTTCAACACTAGTGACACAGCCTTCCCATCTCTGTCTTAGCTCAGAAACGTCTGCATTTCCAATGCCGGGGGGCAGGAGGCTTTCTTTCATCACCAAATGTGCCAGCTCTTGGCCTGTTGCCTCTTGACTCAATCCCCATCCTTCCTTATGCTCCATTGCTGGAGGCTGGAAGATGGGAAATGACATTTCCCCAGGCTCCCTTGCCAGCTGGCCTCTGGGTAGATTCTGCTAATGGGAAGCACCACAGAGGGATCAAAAGTCAGGACGACAGCAAAGACCTTTCTTGTTCCTGGCGGAGCCGTCACTGGCTGGAGAGTCTGGGCTGGTCATTTCTTGCTTACATAGCCCAGTTCCCACAGTGCCTACCCCAACCTTGTTGATACGGCAGTTGTGTCTGTCTGTCTATAATATCATTTCTCCTTCTCGCCTCTCTCACCCCTCTTGCCCTAGAGGTCCTAACCTCTAGGTAGTTCTTCCATCCCCTGTGTCATGCTCCAGCCCTTTTAACGTGTTTGTGACCACTGTCCTGTATTAAATGTTCTGCTTAATTACTTACGAGTTCTGGTGTTTTCCTGACCGGATGGATAGCTCAGGCTGAGTGACGTTCCAGTGTCCTGTGGTTACACAATCTGGGACACATGGCCTCCAAGGCCACAGGGCAGGGGAGGCATGAGGCAGAGATGGCCCACCAGCTCCTAAGTGCTTTGGCTTACACATAGCCCAGGTCACTTCCTTTCATAGTCCCCTGGCCAAATTATTCATTTAACCACAGCTGAACTGTATGTAAGACTTGGAAATACAGGAGAAGACTTGGAATATTTGGTGAGTGCTAAGTATCTGTAGGAGGACTTCCGAAGGAGGGAGATGCAGTGTGAGGAAACAGAGGAACGCAGGAGAGAGAAAGAGCAGGAGACACGGAGTCCCAGACTGACAGAGAGCATTCCAGGGGGCAAACTGCCCAATTTGGGTCCATAGGAAGGAGGCTCCAGGAGGGATGTCTGGAAACAAAATGAAACAAAGAGATTTTCTGACGCGTTTGCCCAGGTGGAAATTTGTGTTTATGGGCATTTAGAGAGACAAAGGAGAATGCAGGAAGATGTTTCAGGAGATTCTAAGACTGAATCAAAGCAAATTTTAAAAAGAAAAGAGAAAGAGAGCGCCCCCGCGAGCAACGAGGAGAGATTAATTTAGGAAGGATTAAGAGTTGTATAAGAAAGGAACTAATACAAATCCTTTTACTGGGCTCAGCAGGGAAAATATTTACAGAGATGTATTCACGGGAATGGTACAGGTGGATTTCCCCCTGACTGTGCTAGAACTGGAGAGGTGTGGTCCCGTCCGAGACTTCTGCAGCTGACTACCAAAGTTGTTTCAGATGCCCCAAAATAAGGGCATCACACCCCGCAAGACTGCCCCCAGTGGCAAGTCTGGGAGTCCCCAGGCTGACTGGCTACAAAATCAGGGATTCCTTTGACCTACTCAGGTTGGGTCATTAACTACATCAACTCACAGAATTCAAGAAATTACTCTACTTACGAGTACTGTCTTACTGCAAAGGATACACAGCAGGACCAGCCATGGTCTCTGAAGAGAACCAAGGTCTAGAAAGAGTCCTGAATGTAGAATTTCCGTGTCTTCTTTCTGGAAAAGGAGTGTCTGTTGCTAACCAGGACGCTCAGCTAAATCTTGGTGCCCATAGTTTTTCACTGGTGTTTCATTGCATAGGCATGATGGGTTGACTCATTGGCCATGTGACTGACCTCAATCTCTAGCCCCAGCAGTTGGGTTGATATCCCCTGGCTCAGAGCCCCAACCCTGCAATCATGTGGCTGGTCTTTCTAGTACCACCAGCCCCCCATCCTGAAGCTAATCCAGCCACCTCGCCCCCTGAGTAACAAAGATGTTCCTATCCCTGGAGAAATTCCAAGGGTGTAGAAACTCCATCCCAGAAAACTGGATAAAGACCATAGAGATTATTGTAGACAGGAAGAAGACATGTGTATGTGTGGCTTAAAGGGTTGAATCTCCATCTCCCGGACTGGGATGTCCATAGATACTACGTAAGATGGAAAAAACAAATAATAGCATTATAAGCATATTATTTAAAAATGGCAAAAAAAAAAAAAAAAGGGCAGAAGAAACGGGAGGGGACTTGGAAGCAAGGAGAGGTTTTTATTGTTGCTAAAGCCTCCCAGAACAATTTGACTTATTCAATTCAGTATATGTATTGTCTGGACAAAAAAATTAAAGTGAGAGGGTTGCCTGGCTGGCTCAGTCAGTTGAGTGTCCAACTCTTGATTTCAGCTCAGGTTACCATCTTAAGGTTGTGAGATTGAGTTCTGGGTCGGGCTCAACACTGGGTGTGGAGCCTGCTTGGGATTCTCTCTCTTCCTCTCCCTCTCCCTCTGCCCCTCCCCACCCCCTTTGCTCACTCTCGTTCTCTCTCTCTCTTTTATTTATTTTTTTTAAAGATTTTATTTATTTATTTGTCAGAGAGAGAGAGGGAGAGAACGAACACAGGCAGACAGAGTGGCAGGCAGAGGGAGAAGCAGGCTCCCCACAGAACAAGGAGCCCGATGCGGGACTCGATCCCAGGACGCTGGGATCATGACCTGAGCCGAAGGCAGCGGCTTAACCCACTGAGCCACCCAGGCGTCCCTCTCTCTCTCTTTTAAAAGATTTTATTTATTTCTTTGACAGAGAGAGAAAGAGAGAGACAGAGAGAGATCACAAGCAGGCAGAGAAGAGAGGGGGAAGCAGGCTCTCTGCCGAGCAGAGAACCTGATTCGGGGCTCGATCCCAGGACCCTGGGATCCTGACCTGAGCTGAAGGCAGAGGCTTAACCCACTGAACCACCCATGTGCCCCAGCTCTTGTTCTCTCTCTTAAAAAAAAAAAAAAATTAAAGGAAGAAAGAGTTAGAAAAGGGGTGACTGTTGTTCGTGGGGTGCTCAGTCTGGGTCATGGACAGGAGAAATGCTCTTCAGGAAAGAACTGTTGATTTGGGAAGACACCTTATATAGGTTTTGATGATGTAGAGATGAGCAGCAAGCCCGGAGTCAGAGAGGAGGCAGACGACGAGGAAGGGGGAACCAAGGGTGGTCCCTGTCATCGACCACCAGACAGCTGTCCAAAGCTGCCTAGAGGTAGAATAGCATGAGCGAGTCAATGATGCGGAGGTCCCTGGTGACATTAGGGGGAGCGGTCTGGGTGGAGTGAAGGGGCCGAGGCCAAGTTGGGGAAGAGGAAGGAGGGACAGGTAGATGGAGATACAGACAGAACAGCTATGGGGCATCTTTCCAGGCAGTCTGGCCAGCAAGGGCAGGAGAGAGAAGGGGTTGCTTGCTTTTAAGATGGGAAAGCTGGGAGAATGAGCTAAAGCTCTTGGAAAGAAGCCAGCAGAGAGAGAGGTTAAAGATCCAAGGATTGAGTGGATTCTCTGGATTATCTCAGCAGGAAATCTCCGTGGAGGAAGGAAGGTGGAGACAGCTCTGCTCCCAGCCCTCCCAGGGGAGGGAAGGTGCACAGCCCGCTGGCCAGAGAGGAGATGCTTGCTTATCCATAAACCCTGGCTAGCAGAGTGCTGTCCCCATTCCACAGATGCAAGGGAATAATCTGCCCCATTACCCAACCAGAAGAAGCCATTGTGAATCCAGAATTTTCTGCTTCCAAAGCTAGGCTCTTGCTGCACTGGTTCTCCTGATGAGGCAGAGCTGGTTCTCGGGCATCTAGAGCATCCAGACTGGGGGTGAGGAAGGGCTGGAGAAGTCCTCAACTCCACAGCCACAGTATCCAAAAACGGAACAAGGGGGCGGCCCTGCAAGCATGGAGACCCTAAAGAGGGAGGAAGACATGACCACACCGCCTCCCATGAGGCATTCCCATACTCTAGCCCAGGACCACCTCTCCAAGGCCAGATCTTGGGCTTTTTCAAGAGAATTGGAGTATCCCGATTTTAATGTGAACTCTCCAGGTTTCGGGTAGTGCAGCAAACTGATGGGATATTAAGATGGTCAGGTAAGGCCTCCCTGAGGAGGAAACCCCTGATTCAGGCAGGGGTCAGCTTGGCCTGTCGCTGGAGGCCTCAGCACAGAGCTACTGGGCTGGGGACCTGGGGAGGGCTGAGGTTGGGGTGGTGGAGGAAGGCCTGACCCGTGGGGCTTGTGCACAGCGACAGTGAGCCCGGCTTACCCTTCACTTAAAGAGGGTGGCTCCCACCTCCCCATCTGGTCCTTTGGGGTCCCAGCCCACTGTTCAAGCACGCACAAACTCTGCCCCGCCCCCGCCTCCGCCCACCTGCCCTGTCTTCACCATCCCAGGCTCCAGGAGGAGGGGTTCAAGGGGCCAAGGGGGCTGCCTCTTTTGGGTCCAATGGTGGGGGGACGGATTGGGGCCTCCCCATTAGGTGAGTGTCCTCTAATGGAGTGCTAATGAACCCCAACCTGGCCCCGGGCCAGGGGCGCCCCGAGGCTGCACCGGGCCCCCCGGGGGGTGGGGGTGGCAGGGCCGGGCCGGGAGCCCTGTGGGTGAGCGGCCGGGCCGGGAAGGGTTAAGCCCACCGAGCTCGTGGCTGCCTAGAGCGGCGGCGGCGGCGGCGGCGCGGGGGCCGGGGCGCGGGGCGCGCGGGTGGCGGGCGGGGGACAGGATGCGGATGCCGGGGGGACTTCCTGTGCCGGCCCCGCCGCCCCCGCCCCGGCCCGGCCCGCTGCCCGCTGCCCGCCGCCCGCCGGACGCAAGCTCGGGCGGGCGGGCGAGCCAACGGGACCCCGGCGCGGGTCGCCCCCCGCCCGCCGGCTCCGGGCACCTGTGGCCGCCGGCGGACCACGGCCGGACCCGCGCTGATCCCCGGCTGGGCCGAGACCGGTGTCGCCCGGCACCCCCCGCGGCCCTCGCTCGGGACCCGCGCCCGGCCGGCCCCCGGCCCCCTCCCTGCACCCCTTCCCCGGGAGCCGACACCAACTTCAGCTCGCCAACTCCGCTTGGCCCCTTTTTGGGCCCAGGGCGACCTCCACCGCCCTGACCGCGACAGGCCCGCCGCAGTGCCCAGAAAGGCCCCCGGTGGCCCAGCGCCTCCCCGGCTCTTTCTGGATGGAGGCGCCTCAGGAGGGAGCTGGCTGACGCTCCGGCCCGCGCTCTCCAGCCGCTGCTGACCACACCTCCCCTGGAGAGGAGGCCGCTGCGAGGAGCCGGAGATGCTGCCCCAGGTGGGCCCGCCGGAGGGGGGTGGGGAAGCCGGGGGGCGGGGGGACTGCTCTCTGGAGGGCTTCTGGACTGGATTCTGGAAGGGGAGCTGGAGTTAGGAGGGGAAGCAGGACTGGATGTGGCGACATCTCCGCAGGGGCCAGGGTGGAGGCAGGAGAGGGCTGAGGAACCTTCCAGACCTCAGGAGCCGGTGGGCCAAGGCTGCTTCCATGGGCTGTCGTCCTCTGAAACCTGCCTTCCCAGGGAGCTGCGGTGGCACCTGGAACCTGTGGCCCGCTGGTGGCCTTAGAAGGCTGGGGTGAACCCCAACAGTGGTTTGGGAGGCAAGAAACCAGGGAAGGGAACACACTTGTCAGTGCTTTGAAGGGGGCAGTGGAATGGGAGATGTTTCTCTTTTTTCTGCAAACTTCCTCAGATGTCCCTGGTAGGACTTCGGCTCCCCAGCGAGGGCTGGTTCCCACAGTCGGATCTCAGTGAGGAGCAGGTGCACCAGCAGCCCCTCAGCCTGGGGCTGAGCATGGGCCCTGCAAAGTCGGGAGAGGAAGGAACTGCCTCTGCCCCGGGAAATGAATGGGCCCTGGGAGCTGAGCCTCCAGGCCGCCCTGCTCCTCCCTTCCCCAGCTGTGGATTGCACTGTCCTCCTTTCCAGGCTGGGTGGAGATGCCGGCTCTGGGGTTCAAGGAGGAGATGGAGGGCTCTCTGGCAGTCGGTGTCCCTGGGGTGGGGACTCACCTGAACAGCTTCCTTCCTTCCTCTCAGCACAGCTGGCTCCCCGGGATCTTGGTCTGAACGCTAGGATGGAGCTGGGGGCCGCGACCGAGACCTTTGTGCTGGAGCTTCGGTGTCTTGAAGATGGGGGCCCGGGGCCGGGCACCCTCTCAGGTAAGGGGCTGGAGAGGGGTGTGGCTCTGACCTAAGCCGGGAGATAGCCCTCAGACCCCCTTGAGGATCTTTTGCCAGAGCTCCAGGGGCTGCAGGGTCGGGGGTCAGCCTGCTGTCTGCAAGGGCGCTCAGCTGGTGGTTTCCAGGTGGGGAGGGCTGGCTGCAGCCGCTCACGCCCCGCCCACTGCCTGGAACAACACTGGCAGGTTGGCCTTAGGATTTTCAGAGGTGGCTCTGTCAGGCTGTGGTTTTGCTGGTGGCAGGCTCTTGACAGTGCAGACATTTCACAGTCCATGCCCTGGACCCCGGATGTGTGCTGGCTGGGAGCTGCTGCTGTGTCCCCAGTGGTCAGGTAGTCTCCACTGTCCTCCCACCTGTCCTGGGCTCCAGACTCATGTTCTCAGATTGAATTCAGGGGCTCTCTCCCACTGCCCCCTGTACCCCAGGCATTGGCCCCCCCTGGCTTCTCTTTTTCCTGGGGCCTTCTCTGACCTTGTCCGCTTTTCCTGACCTTTGCTTCCATCTATCTTTCTCCCTTTTTGCCCAGAGGCAAATGTGGCCCTGTAGAACCTTCCAAGATGCCTTCTCCCCCTGGGACCCACTCTGGTCCAATTTCCCTCTCTGTCCTTTGAGGGCACTGAGTGAGGTCCAGGCCAGGGTTGAACAGCATGGAAAGAACCAAAGCAATTGGAGGGGTTGGGTGGGGATGTGTGGATGAAATGAGGGGTCTTCCAGCTCAAATATTTAACCGACAACAGTCTTGCAAGGGTATGGTATACGCCTCAGATGACAATAATATGTTTACTAAAACATCATTGTTAGAAATGCTGATGTGACTGTAAGAAGCCAGGACCGGCCACACGGCCAAGTGCTGTGCTAGAAATATGAGGACTGACACAGAGGCACAATGTGTCCCTGCTGCTCCCAGAGGTGGCGGGAGTGGCTCAGACCTGCTGGGGAGTGGGGGGGTGGATGGACAGGTTTGCATGGCTGTCTTTGTCACCATGCGCCTACTCCTGGCTGGTGTGCGTATGTGAAAACTACTTGTCTGTTAGCCTAAGCAAACGTTATGAGGAATAGTTTCCTAAAAGGAAATTACTTACATGGAGATATCCCTTGGTTTTATTCTGTCAGTATACTCCTGGAAGAGTGGCCAGAAAGCAAAATGTTATAAATCGCACCCCTGCTTTCCGTTACAAAAATGAAAATATGAGGCGGTAGGAAGAACGATTGTTGAAGGCAGACTTGGGAATGGAGCAGGCCTCTTTGATTTTCTGGTAACACAGTATGAATGCTCAAAACGGGAAACGACGTGTGGCTCTTGGGCAGTGACATGTGACAACAGAGTGACGCGTAGGTGGCAGGAGTTACTGTACACCTGTACAGTGCTGGGCCACACCTGTCCCCCCTTGAGTCCTCACTGTGTCCCTGAGAAGGGTCGCTGTCCTTTTGCAGACAGGGACACTTGGGTTCCCAGAGGTTACGTGACTGGCCAGTCACTGTGCTGATGTAGGACTATGGGGTTAGCCCTTTCCGTTCCAGATTAATAGTCTCAAACGTGTCCCATCTCTAGGCTCCTTCAAACAGGGCTAGCTGTGTCCTTGGCATTTCCCAACTGTTCGTCAGTTTGTGAGCGAATTTCCTAACCCACAGGCAGAGGGATTTGTCAGGCACATGCCGGGTTCTAGAGGCTAGGCCCTTCCTGCCTCACGCACGGAGCTGGAAGCGTGGGTATCCTGAGGCTGTTACTGACGGGGTGGGGGGGGTGGGGGTCTGGGGCTATAGGAGGCTAACAGCCACTAACTGGTAGAGTTAGGGCCTGACCTGAGAACTTCCCACTGGAAACCTAGTGCTCTCTCTGACACTTCAGGGACTTTTAGAAAACATCTGTGGTAATACTTCCAAGTAACTTTAGATTCTTTATTACTGGGGCGCCTGGGTAGCTCAGTTTTTAAGCATCTGCCTTCGGCTCAGGTTATGATCCCAGGGTCCTGGGATCAAATCCCGCATCATGCTCTCTGCTTAGTGGGGAGCCTGCTTCTCCCTCTGCCTGCTGCTCCCCTGGTCATGCTTGCCCTCTCTTTCTCTCTATCAAATAAATAAATAAATAAAGCCTTTTTTTTTTAAATATATTTTATTTATTTGACAGACAGAGATCACAAGCAGGCAGAGAGGCAGGCAGAGAGAGAGGAGGAAGCAGGCTCTCCACCGAGCCCAGAGCCTGATGCGGGGCCTGATCCCAGGACCCTGGGATCACGACCCGAGCTGAAGGCAGAGGCCCAACTCACTGAGCCACCCAGGCGCCCCAAATAAAGCCTTTTTAAAAAAGAGAGAGATTTGGGACGGCCTGGGTGGCTCAGTGGGTTAAGCCGCTGCCTTCAGCTCAGGTCATGATCCCAGGTTCCTGGGATCGAGTCCTGTATCGGGCTCCTTGCTCAGCGGGGAGCCTGCCTCTCTCTGCGCCTTTGCCTGCCTCTCTGCCTGCTTGTGTTGCTTTCTCTCACTCTCTTTCTGACAAATAAATAAATAAAATCTTTAAAAAAAAAAGAGAGAGAGAGAGAGATTCTATATTATTTACAGAGAAGGCAAGTTTGCTTATTTAAGGCGTGACCCTAAGTGAGGTCAGAGTTCAGCATGGGCTTGTGGCTTAGCTGTCAGGGTGACTTGTTTGCTGATTCCCACTGGATGGTAATTAAGCCCAAGAGACTTCTCAGGGAATGGTATTGGGAGCCCCAGATGCCCAAGCTCTTGTCACTGCCAAGATCTAAGCATGGAGGCTGTGTGGAGGGAGGCCCAGAGGAGAGGTCGCCGAGCCAGAGTCCAGAGTGACGCGACCCGCAGATCTTCGGACACATTTCTAAGCCAACCCCACGCCTCTGGGCATTTCAGTTTCTTCCCCGATACCATGGCCAATTGACCTGGTCCCTTTGGGCCCCTGCTGAGAGCTCAACAGTGTGTACTAGAGTGGCAGTACGTGGGGCAGGGTTAGCGGGGAGGCCATGGGGGTCTGACCCAGAGAGCTGCCTGTGGATCCTTCTCTCCTGGCTTCCTGCCTTTTCCACTGCAGGTGGCAGCGGTGGGGTTGAGAGTCAAGAGGAGGAAGAGGCTCGGGAGAAGAACGGCAGCCCTCCACAGCCAACAGGCTCAGCCCGGATGGGGGCCAGGGGACTCGCCGATGAAGCACAACCCGGACAGCAGGACCTGCAGCGACAACAGCCAGAGTGGCTGCAAGAGCAGCTACCGCAAAGCCCGCCGTCAGGACTGCAGCTGGAATTGCAGCAGCAGCGGCAGCAGCAAGCTGGGCAAGGCCGGCTGCCCCAACAAAACAAGGACCTGCCCGGAACACCCCAACCTGTGCCCCCTGGGCAGCTGAGATCACCGCTGGGGCTGATGCAACAGCAGGAACGAGCACAGGAGCAGCAAGAGCAGGAGCAACAACAGAAACGGTTACAGCAGCAAGAACAGTTACAGCAGCAGCAGCACCTGGAGCAGGAACAGTTACAGCAGCAGCAGCAGCACTTGCGGCAGGAAGAGTTACAGCAGCAGCAGCACCTGGAGCAGGAACAGTTACAGCAGCAGCAGCAGCAGCACCTGCGGAGGAACAGTTACAGCAGCAGCAACCCCAGCACCTGCAGCAGGAACAGTTACAGCAGCAGCAGCAGCAGCACCTGCGGCAGGAACAGTTACAGCAGCAGCAACCCCAGCACCTGCAGCAGGAACAGTTACAGCAGCAGCAGCATCTGCAGCAGGAACAGTTACAGCAGCAGCAACCCCAGCACCTGCAGCAGGAACAATTACAGCAGCAGCAGCAGCACCTGCAGCAGGAACAATTACAGCAGCAGCAGCACCTGCAGCAGGAACAGTTACAGCAGCAGCAACCACAGCACCTGCGACAGGAACAGTTACAGCAGCAGCAGCAGCACCTGCCGCAGGAACAGTTACAGCAGCAGCAATCCCAGCACCTGCAGCAGGAACAATTACAGCAGCAGCAGCAGCACCTGCAGCAGGAACAGTTACAGCAGCAGCAACCCCAGCACCTGCAGCAGGAACAATTACAGCAGCAGCAGCAGCACCTGCAGCAGGAACAATTACAGCAGCAGCAGCACCTGCAGCAGGAACAGTTACAGCAGCAGCAGCAATACCAGTTGCAGCAGCTGCAGCAACAGCAGGAACAGCAGAAGCAGGAGGAACAGTTACAGCAGCAGCAGGAGCAGTTACAGATGCAGCACCTGCAGCAGCAGCAACAGTTAGAGCAGCAGCAGCTGCTGCAACAGCAAGAACAGTTGCAAGAGCAGCCGCCGCCCCGTCCCCTGGAGCCAGAGGAGGAGGAAGAGGTGGAGCTGGAGCTCATGCCGGTGGACCTGGGGACAGAGCAGGAACTGGAGCGGCAGCGGCAGGAGCTAGAGCGGCAGCAGGAGCTGGAGAGACAACAGGAACAGCGGCAGCTGCAGCTCAAACTGCAGGAGCAGCTGCAGCAGCTGGAGCAGCAGCTGGAGCAGCAGCAGCAGCAGCTGGAGCAGCAGCAGCTGGAGGGGCAGCAGGAGGTGCAGCTGGAGCTGACCCCGGTGGAGCTGGGAGCCCCGCCGCAGGAGGTGCAGCTGGAGCTGACCCCCGTGCAGCCAGAGCTGCAGCTGGAGCTGGTGCCCGCCGCAGGGGGAGGCGGGCCCGCGGCCCCGGGGGCTCCAGCCGCGGTGGTGGTGGCCCCGCCAGGCTACGTGGTGCTGCAGGAGCTCATGGTGCTGCCGGCCGTGGCGGCGCCCGCCGTGGTGGCCATCCCGGGCCCCGCGGGCAGCGCGGCGCTGACTCCGGCCCGGCAGCGGCGGCGGCGGCGCGCACGGGACCGGCCGACCATCTGCGGGGAGTGCGGCAAGGGCTTCAGCCGCAGCACGGACCTGGTGCGCCACCAGGCCACACACACGGGCGAGCGGCCGCACCGCTGCAGCGAGTGCGGCAAGGGCTTCTCGCAGCACTCCAACCTGGTGACGCATCAGCGCATCCACACGGGCGAGAAGCCCTACGCGTGCTCCTACTGCGCCAAGCGCTTCAGCGAGAGCTCGGCGCTCGTGCAGCACCAGCGCACGCACACCGGCGAGCGGCCCTACGCCTGCGGCGACTGCGGCAAGCGCTTCAGCGTCTCGTCCAACCTCCTGCGCCATCGGCGCACACACTCGGGCGAGCGGCCCTATGTGTGCGAGGACTGCGGCGAGCGCTTCCGCCACAAAGTGCAGATCCGGCGCCACGAGCGCCAGCTGCACGGCGCCGGCCGCTCGAGAGGCCTGGGTCTGCTCCGCAGCACGCGCGCCGCCACGGGCGGACCCCCGCGCTCCGAGCAGGCGGCGGGGGCCGCTGACAAGGCGCCATGACCGTGACAGGTGGAGACGGGCGGCCGGGGGGGGGCGCGGGCTTGGGCCTGAAAGGGCGTTGACTCCTCCCACCTGCCCTGATCCGTGGCCACGGCTGGGCTCCCGGCTCTCTCCCTGCTCAGCAGAGGGGAGGCCACGTGCACACACACACACACACACACACACACACACACACACACACACACGGCCCCTCGGAAACGCTCCGGGGCGGGGAGAGCTGCTGGGGCCGAGTGGCACAGGTATCACACATCGGGATGAACGGCACGCTGCACAAATTTGTGACTGGGTACCGATCCTCAATCCTCGAAGAGTCGGCCGGATCCCTTCCCCCGGAAAACCGGACTTCGTGGAGGGGAGAGCCACGGGAGAAAACTGCCAGTGACACGTGTGACCGCTGGCGACCTTAGACATTGCCTCGGACACTAACCAGGGAATCAAATGTATGTGGTAAAACGCACACGGATAGGATTTGATCCTGGTGAAAATTTCTTCAAGGAAAAAAAAATGGGGAGAAAAGGAAATTTATCTGCACTTTGTAGAAAACCGATCAAGGCATTAAATTGTCCTCAAAGGCATTTGCCTTGAAAGTACTTTCTAGAATGAGAATGCATCAGGGTGTATATCATCCTGATTGAAATGTTGGTGTTCATAAGCACAGGGTCAGTGTCCACTGGGTCAATGCCAGGAAGCCCTTCCCCGGTGGAAGCTAACCCTTCCCTCCTGGGAAACCCAGGGTTTTAGCAAGTGTGGGAGGCAGGCTCTTGCCCTCTTTGCTGCCAAGGTCCCACGCCCACGGTGGCGTGTCCAGTGTCTTCTTGAGCAGGAGCCTGTGGTTGAAACAGAGGGCATTCGGAGAATGCTCTCCAAGGTCCAGCTTGGAGAAAGAGCTCTAAGATCCCTCCCCACCACCACCACCTCCCTGCAACCCTCCAACTCTCGGCTTCTCTGTTGCTTATCCGGGGACTAAGCCTATGGGGTTGGGGCCTTGAAACCCAGGAGCGGGGTTCTCCTGGGCTAGGCTATGCAGGGCGCTGGCCTGAGCAGATCCTGCCTGGTCACTGGTGGGGTCAGAGGGGAAAATTGGGGGGACAAAGGTTGGAGGCAACATAAATGCTCTTTACAACGTTTACAAAATTGTCCGGGGGTCTTTATGAGCATAGACAAGGTTAATGCCTGTGGGAAGGCAGGACGGTGGAGGAGGCTGCCTGCCCCTTCTGCCCCCAAGTGCTTCCTGCTCTTGACTTCCCATGTGTGGCTGCTTCCATCCTGCCCCTCTCTTTGCTCCCTGCTTCTCCTTTACTAACACAGCCTGCTACATTTTACAAATGTGTTGGTTAAGTGAGAAACAAAAATTGAAAAATAAATTTAAATGAGGAAATGCGTTGTCTTGTCTCTGTGTTTTCACGGCCGGGTTTTGTGTCCTGCCCCCGGTTTCATTTCTACAGAAGAGTTTCCGGGTTGCCCTAGAGCAAAGGGACTTCATATTCAGTCCCACGCTCAGTGCTCCTCACCCCAGACTCCGCTGGCCTAGGATGTTGATTCTCTACCCACATCTTGTGTGGATCCTTCTGCATCCCTGCTCCTACCAGCCTCCCCTGGCCCTTTCCTTGAGTAACATTCTGTAATCTGCGTCCGGGGAACCCAGGACAGGGACCCACATCCAGGTGGGTAGGCCAAGCATGTTGGAGGGTGAAGGCCCTGTGTTGGGGGGGGGTTTGTCCCAGGTGCAAAGGAGGCAGCCCCCTGGTGTTGACAGGCATTGCTGAAGAGCTCACAGCCCAGTAGGAGAGACACATGTAAATGGTCATACAGTGGGATGGGGGCGGGGTGGGGGACAACAGAGCACCTGACTCCGACATGGGGGAGCCAAGGGGCCTCAAAGGAGAAGTCTTAGCTGGACCATAAGGTGCTTGCAAGGGGAGGACAGGTGGGACTAGAGGGGAAGGCGATTCAGACAGAAGTCCCAGGGTACAATGGAGGAGAGCCAGAGAGGGCCTGATGTGATTCGAAATGGTGAGTTTCCTGATGGCTAGCCCATAGGTGTTATAGGAGACAGGTGGTGAAAGGAAAGGGAGAGATAGGGGCTAGACTTCGTGGAACCCGTTGGCCCCAGACTCCCAGATTCATCTTGTTTACTGCCCCAACTTCACCCCAGACCTTCTCAGCATCCCTGTCACCTTTGTTAGGCTTCTCCATTCCAACAGGCATCTAAGACTAGGCAGGCCTGCCCTCTGTGCCCGCCCCCCATCCCCAGTAACTCCTGATTCTGGAAGCCCAGCCAAGTGTGGTCCCATGAGTCAGGCTCTGTCTCCCATCCACCTGCCCCTGATCCCTGCCCCCATCACCCCATCACCCAACTCCCCCAACCTTGTTTTTGCCGCCTAACCACAAACCAGCTCGGTCTGCAGTCCTGGCTACTCTCCACCTCCATTCCTATCAGCAGTCTGGGCAGCAGAGACAGGAATAGGCACTTTCCTCCATGCCCAAGAGGGGTGGGAGCCACAGCACCTGAGCTGTCCCTCACTCCTGTACTTTTGCCTTGAACAAATGTCACAGCAGAACCTTGGTGCAGTCCATGGGGTGGCTTGGTCCAGAAGCTGCGCTGCCCACCCACCTGCCCCCAGCCAGAGTGCCTAGGGCCCATGTCCATGCTCCCGACCGCAGCGTCCCTGCATCATGAGCCCCCATCTGTGCGGCTCGTCCCCATTTATAGCTCCCAGGGCCAGTGCATCCCAGACTTGGATTCCTGTGTCAGGAGTAGGGGATCCTGGTTGCAGAGACATCTGACAGGCCGGGCCCCAGGGCTGTGTAGCAGGGAGCTGGGGGCCTCATCTCCCTTGGCCCTGGGAAGGGCTCCCTGTCCACCTGCCAGTTGTAGTTCCACCCATGTCCAAGGGTTCTTTCTTGGACTTGAGTCAATGGCCATCACATTCACCTATGCCCTGCTTGTTGTGGGGGACCCTGCTTTTCAGTGTTTAGATCACTCCTCTAATTGATGTTAGTTAGGCCTGGCTAAATCATGTGTGTTGGGAGACATGAGCACTAAGAAATGACATTTTGTTTTTTTAAAGATTTTATTTATTTGACAGAGAGAGAGAAAGAGAGCGCACAAGACAGGAGAGCAGCAGGCAGAGGGAGAGAGAGAAGCAGGCTCCCCATGGAGCTGGGAGCCCGATGCAGGGCTCCATCCGAGGACCCTGGGATCATGACCCGAGCTGAAGGTAGCCACTTAACCAATGGAGCCACCCAGGTACCCCCAGAAAAGAAGTTTCTTAATGGTTGGAAATTTTGTAAAGGGGTCCAGACTCAAGGCTGGCTCATCAAGTGAAAAATTACAATGTGAATTTTTTTTTTAAAAAGCTCACAAAATTACCAAGAGTGCTATCAGTCTTAATTTTTCATATAATGATTGTATCTACAAGGGTTTGCAAAAGATAAGGATCATGTTTTTGTGAGGGGGTCAGGAAAGGGCTCCACGGTTTATGTACTTTAGGGACTAGTGCTAGACAGAGGGACCTGGTGTGAAATCCTTCCTGCCCCTCGGTGATGTGTTTGTCACCATAATGACAGTAGAGCAGGGTGTCATGTTGCTTTCTTAGCGATTAGGTAAATATCTCTGGGCTGGCCCTTGGGCTGTATTTGTGTCATATCAGGAGCTGGCTGGCTAAGCCCTGGATTCTCTAAAATGGAAAATCCCCAGGGAAGGAGATAAAATCAAATCTCTAAAACAGAAAAGAGCTGGACTCTTATTATTGGTCTTTGCTTCCTTTCAGTCAGCTTGGTATCTTTTAGGAAATACCCGTGTCTCTCCAGGGAGGACTTGGGGATTGGAATTCCAGCCACCAGTTACTATGTGATAATTTTCCTTGCCTGCAAAATGGGAGCAAGAGTGTCCATAGTTCTGGGTTATTGTGTATCAAACACAATAGGCGAAATAGTACAGGCAAAGGGGCAAAAGGGTCCAGCACACATTAGGCTCTTTGAATATGTTCGTTGCTTCTAAAGCAAGAGTCAAACACAAATTCCTTCCTCTGGTTGGATTTTCCGAGATAAGGCTTCCTACTATTCCAATGTTAAAAAATGTAGACATTGTAGAAATGAATCGTGAGCACCCCAGATGGTAGAAGGGCATAGTTATGCCCTTAGGAGCCTCCCCTGCAGGTAGGATCTGGTAGGGTCCCCAGCCTCCACCCAGGCTTCTCTCTAGGACCTGAGGACTCATTGGTCTCCCAGACTTGGGTGTTACAAAAATCTAAAGCTCAGGAAGACCACACAGAGCTCTTAATTCCCGGCCAAGCCTGCATCTCTTGATTCCTCCTTTCAGTGGCTGGCAGCACCATCTACCTGGGGACATGGAGACCCAAGCCCAGGAGTCCTTCTAGATGTCTCCTGCTTTATCTAATGCCCTCTGCTTCTGCTAATGATTGTTGTGCAATGGTGACTAAAAACAGCATATTATTTCTCATGTCTCTGCAGTCGCCTGGGCTCAGCCGGGAGGTTCTTCTGCTCCGTGTGATGTCATCTGATGGTTCGGTGGGGTGAGACGTGGGTTCATCATGAGGCTGGTAGTTAATACTGGTGGTCAGCTCAGTGGGGCTGTCCCCCGGAGCAGTTCCACATAATCTCTCTCTGTGATGTGTGTATCTCTCAGTAGAGTCTGGGTCCCAAGAGACCTGGGCTTGGGATCTGTAAGGCTTCTTATGATCTAGCCTTTGAAGTAGTAGAGTGTCACTTATGTCAAAAGCTAATTATAAAATGAAATCGCTGTCCCAGCCCAGATCAAGGGGTCATAGTATCGAGCCCCACATCGGGCTCTGAGCTGGGCATGGAGCCTGCTTGGGATTTTCTCTCACCCTCTGCCCCTTCCCCGCAAAAAAAGATAGAAGGCAGCTGTAAAAATAAATGCAGTGGAAACAAAATGCTGTGGTTAAAATACGGCGAGCCCCATTTGTCTGGTGGAAGCTCCGAATTCAAGGCTTGCCCTGTCTTTGTCTAAAGGGTGATGAGCGAATATGGGAGAGGTGTTGGAGACCAGCAGCCCTGCAGAGAGACCTTCTCCTGGACAGTATCAGAGGATGCAGAGGAGAAGCAACAGGAAGACAGGAAAGGCAACAAGGTAACAACTGGGTGTTACTGAGAATCCTTCCCAGTAACCCCTTAAACCATCTCTGTCCCACATGACCTGTAGAAGAAAATCTGAATTCCTTACCTAAGAATAAAACGCTTTTCCGGTTCTCTCTGCCCCCCCCCCCCCATCTTTTAGGCTCCTTCCTACCACATTCTGCCAGGCCCTACAATCTCTGGTCATAAGATTGACTTACCCTCCCAATTTACTCTCAAGTTATTCATCTGTTTTAGGAATAAGTAAAGAAACAATGGTGCAATAAATAAATATATAAACACACATCAAATTTGAACAAGTCCATTTAATCTTTTTTATTTTATTTATTTATTTATTTATTTATTTATTTATTTATTTGACAGACAGAGATCACAAGTAGGCAGAGAGGGAGGAAGAAGCAGGCTCCCTGCTGAGCAGAGAGCCCGATGCGGGGCTCGATCCCAGGACCCTGGGATCATGACCTGAGCTGAAAGCAGAGGCTTTAACCCACTGAGCCACCCAGGAGCCCCAAGTCCATTTCATCTGAGCCCTGGTGATTTCTGCCTCTTGCCCCAGCAGCCTCACTTATGGGGTTGCTAAGAGGGTCAGTCAGGACAGGGGAGGGAAGAAACCAGCTGAGGTGGGAGAAGGGGTGAGGGGAGGTTGTCCATGACCTTGGGCAGCTGCTGGAGCAGCCCGGGACCACCCCCATCAGGATGCCTCTCACCTGAGGACAGATACACCTTGGTTTTTATCAACCATTGCTTCACTGGGCTTTCCTGGTGCTCATTGCTGAACTCAATCTCGACAGATTTCCCAAATCCACCTGGAGAACTAATTTTAAAATACCTTTAAAAAAAAAAAGGATGTAAGAAATCAAATGGTATCCCCAAAGCATAGACTTCTGCATTAATACACATTCCATGTCCTTGTTATAGATCTGTAACAGTTTTGGGGCCTGTAAAGATGTAGTCGTGAGATGGAGTTTCCCAGAGGAGTCTTCTGCCTAGTTCCTGCTTGGCCCTCCAGGGGAATGATGCCACCACCTTCAGGGACTGGCCCCTGGTCTGGGCAGAGCTCACTCCCACTCAGCTCTTAGGAGTTGCTCAACTCTCTCCTCCTGTAGGAAGCCCTTCTGGGCTCTTCTTGGGCTCTCATGCCATGGATCGGCAAGGAACCCAGCACAGAGGGGTGCTGACCAAAGTTCCCACCCAGCCCCACATTCCCATTATGGGGGAATGACAGAAGTGCAACCACTCAAAAGAACCAGAGCCAGTTGGTAGTTAAAGCAGCAACAACAGATTTTATTCAGGACCTAATGCAATGGGGAAAGAGACCTCAGAAGAGAATTTGGATTCAGCAAGGACAAGAGAAGATTCACAGGAATCTTTTCACAAGGAGCAAGGTAGGGGGAAGTTGGTGGATGGACATTTACTAAGACGCGAGAAACATCAGGGGTAGGGGGAGATTCTAGTTAAACAGGATTCTTGCTGACGGCAGGCCAGGGCAATCAGACCTCACAGTGGCTGAAGGGTGAGGTGGGGGTGGCGAGGTGGAGGGTATTGGGCCCAGAACCACGACCAGATATGGAGGGTGATCAGATACCAAGGGTGGGAATTCTAGCTAAACCAACTTGACAGGATTTTTGTTAAAAGTGGGTGATGCAGACAGACATGGAAGCTGGAAGTCAGGGCCTAATTGAGGTGAGGCCCAGGCTAAAAGTCTGGTTAGGGAAATGGTCTTTGTCACAACACGCCCCTCCCCCACCCCCCATCTGTCTACAGTCTAGACCCCACCCCTGCCATTGCAGGGGCCTGGATTCAACCCTCTGCCCCTGTTGAGGGGACACATGTATCATCTCTGCCTGCTCCCCCCTTTCTGCCCTCCACCTGCCCTGTATGGTCTTGGCGGGAGGCTGGGATGGACTCGAATGGCAGACTGGGCAGGCATGGCTTCTGGGGTTGGGGGGCCGAGGTGGGGAGGGGCTCCCTCTGGAAGGATGATGGGCAGAGTCCTTCACGGTGTCAAAGATTGGAGAACTAGGGAATGTTCCCAGAGTGATGAGGTTCCTCCCAGAAAGTAGAAATTCCCATTTCTACTTGAGTCAGCTTGGTTTCTTTTAGGAAATAGCAATGTCCCTCCAGGGAGGACTTGAGGATTGGAATTCCGGCCACCAGTTACTATGTGACCCTGTCACCTTGTGGCGTGGACTAGATATTTGTGTCCCCCCTCCAACTCACCCCTTTCCTATGTTAAAACCTAATGCCCAGTGTGATGGCATTAGGAGGGGGGCCCTTTGGGAGGCCACCAGGTCATGGGTTGGAGCCCTCTCTGACAGCATTGATGCCCTTATAAAAGGGACCCCAGAGAGCTCCCTTGAGCCTTCCACTGAATAAGGACCCAGCTTTTGGCTCTCTTTCAGGCTTGGCTGAAATGCCACCTGGCCCATGGCTCACAGGTCCCACCTCCTTCTTGGGACCCACGCTCCTCTGCCCCTGGGGGCCCTGTGTCCGTTACTGCTGTCCGCCCCAGACCTGTCCAGGTAGCACAGTGTGGGAGGAGCTCAGGCCAAGGCTAGCCCCTGCGTCTGGGAGAAGCCGCCGCTCCCCTCTGCCCAGCCCTCCTCCACCAGGCCCTTCCCAGTGCGCTCCAGGGAGAAAGCTGCCGACTGACAGGTCAGTCCCTGGCTGGGCTGCGTGGAAATGTCCAGTCTGGGTCTCTCTTGTTCCTGTTGCTTCCTGCTCTCTCAGGGTGCACAGGCCTGGGCAGGCGTTACCCTGGGACGTACTGCCAGCCACCACTCCGCTCTCTCCTTCCGGCTCAGAAGCAAAAATGGCACCAAACCCCTCCCGATTCCAATCACCCCTAATATGGAATCCCAATGCCTTGTCTGCATCTATAATTGTTATCTGAGGGCTCACTGGCACTGCCACTGCAGTTCTGAGATCCCTGAGCTAAATTCAGATGGCCCAAAGCAGCATCTCTGGGTGGGTGGGGCCAGCGCCCTAGCAGATTCGGGGCTCCAGCTTGCTTGTGCTGGTCCCCACTCCTGCTAATCTCTCTCCCCACTCCCCCCGGCACCTCCCGTTGGCTTTCATGGCTCAGTATGCAGCCCTGAGCCAGGGACCCATGTGAAGGCTCTGTCTCCTCGCCCTCCCCACCACCTAGACAGCAGGGTCTGAGCTCTTCAGAGAACCCCAGGCGTGAGCACAGGCCCTGCACTCAGCAGGGGTGCAGCTGTGCCAGGGAACGCGGGCCATCAAAAGGAAAAGCAGGGAGAGGCTGCTGGCCCCAGAAGGAGTGGTGATACCATTGAGGACCCGAGAATCTGCAGGAAGGCCAATGGCTGGGGCTTGGCCGGGACTGTGAGACTCAGGAAACCCAAGCAGCAGGGCTACCCAGAGCTTGTGAGAACATCGCTGCATGATGGGGTGAAGGAGAGGGAGGTGGGGAGTCAAGGCTGGAACCTGGGTCTCTGGCTCTCCAGGGCCCCTGGGAAGCAAGGTCCACCTGGCAGGAGCCCGGCCCTATGGCAGTGTTCAGGTTCCGTGCCCATAGGTGTTGGGCAGCCAGCGCCAATCCTGGCCGCTCTGGGCTTCGATGGCTGGGAGCATCAAGGCCCGGTGACGGGGACATGACAGTCCCAGGCATGACCCAGCCACTTGGGACAGCCTAGCACTGCTTAGTGCAGGCACAAAGATGACCTGGGGTCCAGGGGAGGGTCATCTGCAGGGGCTTGGTTAGTATGAGGTGGATGGCAAGTCCCACTCCCGAAGTACCCAATCCGGACCCAGTGGAGAGCTGACCCAGAAGGAACCGGGCCAGGTGAGGTCGTAAGAGTGGGAATTATATTGATTTAACTATAAAATAAGCAAAGATACGAAGGCTCCTATCAAGCGGCTTGATTCCCACAGAATAGCGGGCTGTCTACCCCAGCACGCCTTGCTTCTGAAGTCACAGGTATGGGGCAGGGGAGGAGGTTATCTTACGGGAGTGTCCCAAGCCTAACTCTGACCTTGGACATGCCGACTGGGCGGCAGACTCTGGGGCCTTTGTGCAGTGCACCACGTGGGTGTCCTGGAAAAGCTTTGGGGGACTTTGCCTGTCACAGGGCCAGAGGGAGTAGAAGCTCACAGAGGGGACAACATAGAGAGGGCTGGGGGTGGCAGTCTCCCTGCTCAGCCTCTGGGGGACAGAGCGGGATGGAGGCAGAGCCTGCTGAGTGGCGAGAGCCTGGGGGGCTTCATGACTCGAAAATCTCCTCAGAGAAGGGAGGGGAAGAAATCAAGTCTGGTTTAGGTATCCAGCGGGGACAGGCCAGGAAGAGTTCTGAGGAGATGCGGGATCCCGGCTTGATGAGGGGCTGGTTCTGTCGAGCCCCTGCGCCGTATGTTCTCTACCCGGCTTTGGGCACTGGACTGTGACCGCAGCCCCAGGACCCCTTGCCCTCCACAGTACAAGCGGATTCGGCCAATGGGCTGCCAGGAAAGGTGGGGAGGACAGGGCTGGGGTATTCTCACCCCTCGCCAGGGTCACAGCTCCCACTGGGGGGACCCCATCTGCACTTCTGCTCTCCCCAGGCTGGACGACGTCCTTCCTTGCCAACCCCCCCCACGCCATTTCAGGGCCTGGTGCCAGTCTCTGGGGCCTCTGTCCCTGTTGTTCCCCTTTACCTGGCCTCCACTGCTCCCGTTAGCTCTCCTTCACTCACACCCTCTCGTGGGGACTACCTGGGGATGGAGGGTGGGGAAGGGTCCATGGGGGTCTAGAGTTCCAAAGGCCCAGAGAGGAGGTGCCATGTGGAAGTGCTCACAGAGAGCGGCAAACCCCAGCCTCAACTGCAGGGGGTGCTAGTTGCCTCTCAGGGCCCCCTAACAGGTGCCCTGGAAACCGCCGCCTTCCGTGTGGGCAGAACTTCCATTTTTTTCCATCTTTTTACAGGAGACCCTCAATTTTTTTTTTTTAAGATTTTATTTATTTGACAGACAGAGATCACAAGCAGGCAGAGGGGCAGGCGGGGGGTGGGGCAGAAGCAGGCTCCCCACTAAGCAGAGAGCCCGGTACGGGGCTCAATCCCACGACCCTGGGATCATGACTGGAGATCCTCAATTTTTAAGCGTTATCCATTTTAAAACATTTTTAAAATACCAGAAGGCAAAGACAATCACCGTGAAGAGTTAGCCTCAGCCGGAAGGTGGTCTGCTGGTGCTCACCAGCTGGAGAAGGTGAGGCTTGGCGGGGGGAACAGGGGGACAGTGACTGCTGCATCCCTCTGCAGGACACACGTTTGAGTCCTGTGTGGAGACCTGAGAAGATCAGGGGCTGAGGTTTGAGGAGGGGAGAAGCTGTTATTTCAGGCAGGTCTGAACCTGGCCTGAGCCCGGCCAGGTCGCTGCTCTGTCCTGAAGGTCCAAGGCTGGGCGGTGCCACGGAAAACTTAAGAATAATGGTGCCTGTGGGGTGGGAGCTTGGGAAGGAGCAGGGCTCCACCGCTGCTGACTGGGGCTTGTAAGCAGGCTGAAAAAGGCCCCGACCTCTGTAAGGGCAAGAGCTCACTGTCACACCCAGCGGGCTGCCTGGAGGTGGATGCTGGCAGGTTTGGGGGAGGACTGCAGGTGGACTCTCAGTCTGGCGACCTCACCTCCTCACAGCTCCTGCAGTCACAGATCACTCGTGCCTCCCTCTGCTTGGAGGACCCTTCCCTTCTCAGAGGCTGGTCCTCCGCCTCCTCCTGATACAGGTCCTTCCAGGGGAAGCTCCAGTCGGAGACCCTATTGCATTCATTCGGCTGACCCGGCCCACTGCCTCTCAGTCCTCATCGCCATCGCTTCTGGGTAAAACGCTCTCATTTAGCAGCGTTGGTCCAGCACGCACTGGTGGTCCCGCATGCAGGGGGGGTGAGAAGTGGACACCGGCCCCTCCTGCTGCAGTCGCACTTGCTCATCGCCTGCAAGGGCTCGCCCTCGTCCCTGTTCCGTGTCATGGCCCGCGGACTGGATAGAGCCTCCACGAGGCCTCTCCATAGGTCATAGCCTACCTCCACGGTCTCAGGACCTGGAGAGCGACCCAACGCTGGGGGGGGGGGTGGTCCGTCTCCGGTCTGGCACTCGGTCTGCACTCCCTGCACACTGGGCTTGGGAAGGGGTTAGGCTCAGAGCCAAGGGATCTCATGGGGAGAATCGAGGGGGAGGACGGAGTTGGGGTGTCCAGGGGTTGGGGCCACGGTCTCGGGGTGGGGGGCACCGGGGTCTTCAAAGGAGGACCCAGGTCTCAGAGCGGGGGGGGGGGGGGGGGGGGGCCAGGGGGGGAGTCAGGGTTTCGGGTCAGAGCAGGGAGCTCTGGGGTTCTCAGGGGAGGAGTCGGAGTTTTGGGGTGTAGGGTCCGGGCAGGCGGGGCTGGGTGTCCAGGCTGAAGTCGGGATCTCAGGTCAGAGAAGGGGGCGCTGGGGTTCCCAGGGGAGGAGTGGAGGTCTTGGGTCGGGGCAGAGGACCCTGGAGTTCCCAGGAGTGGGGCACCAGGGTCCCCAGGGGTGGGGCGGGATCCAGGACCCGGAGTGCCCTCCCTCGCACCAGAGGCGTTTCCTTGCCCTCCACGCACGCCCCCTCCGGGAGCCGCGCTCGACCCCGCGTGACCGGAAGTGGCCCCCCGTGGGCGCGGGCGGGGCGGGGCCCGGCGGCGGCACTTCCGGTGCCCACGCGCCGCCGCCGCGCAGCTCCGGGGCCGTCACTTTGTGTAGCGCGGGGCGCGCAGGCCCGGCCCGGCCCCGGCGTCCGGCGGCGGCTCGGCCGGCCCGGCGCGCGCGCGCGGTGAGTGGGCGGC